>NW_023425539.1:1824217-2391717 GCF_014108245.1 Pipistrellus kuhlii | reverse complement strand
TGTTACCCGGCTTGATCCTCTCAGTCACCTCCAGGCAGTCACCTTTAGGACCCCCATTGCACAGAGAAGGAAACCGAGGCTCCGAGAGGTTAAATGACTTAAGGACGCCAGGCCTTGCACCCAGGTCTGTTGTGTCTCCAGCGCCCACATCCTCACCTACACCAGTGAAGTCTGCGTCCGGAGCAGCAGCAGCTTAGAAACTGACCCCGTGAAGCTACCACTGACGTGAGCAGCGCTGGGTAGTGCTGCTGCCTGCAGGGGACCTGAGCTCCTGCCGCTGTGCCCAGGGGGTTAAGCGGGGGTCCTGTTCCCCTCCCAGCTCTGGGCGCCTCGGAGGGGAGGGTGGGCAAACCCAAGCAGGAAGCATGAGAAGAACCACCGCTGTGTTGGCAGTTCTGCCTTTGGTAAAAGCAAATATTAGCCTCCGCGTCGTCTGCCAGGAAACGGGAACCCTTGACAAGATTGGCGTAGCTGATACCTGGCCCAAGTGAGCAGTGGCCCTCTCCTCAGGCTATCAGTTCTGCTGTCTGCAGCCACTGCCAGCAGATAGGGTGTCTGCCTGGGAGTGTGCCTTCAGCCCCGTGGACTGAGCGTGCAGGTGCATTCACCTGGACATCGCCGAATGTCATCTCTATGGGGCCAGGGTGCTTGCTGCCTTAGATAAGGTGACCCGACGTCCCACTTTTGGTGGGACAGTCCCGATTTTTAACAATTTGTCCCGCATCCCACGGCGTTGTTAAAAATTGGGACGTCTGGTCACCTTAGCCTTAGAGGGAGTGTCATTGATTTTATCTTCGCCCTGTGTGGGCTTCTAAAATCAGAAATGTGCCGTAGCTGGTTTGGCTCAGTGGATAGAGTGTTGGCCCCGAGGACTGAAGGATCTCGGGTTCGATTCCCACCAAGGGCACGTTCCTCGGTTGCAGACTTGATCCTCAGCCCCAGGTTGGAGGGGAGGGGGAGGAGGGCATGTGGGAGGCAACTAATAAATGTGTCTCTCTTGCATGGATGATACTCTCCCCCTCCCTCCCTTCCACTCTCTCTAACCATCAATGGGGACACGCCCTCGGGTGAGGATTCACAAGAAAAATTACAAAATTTAAATTAGAACATTAGCTGAAACCTGTTTGGCTCAATGGATAGAGCGTCGGCTTGGGGACTGAAAAGTCCCGGATTTGATTCCGGTCAAGGGCATGTACCTTGGTTGCGGGCATATCCCCAGTAGGGGGTGTACAAGAGGCAGCTGATCCATGGCTCTCTCTCATCGATGTTTCTAACTTTCTATCTCTCTCCCTTCCTCTCTGTACAAAATCAATAAAATATATTTTTAAAAAATAAAAAATAAATAAATTATAACATTAAATCAGAAATGCTTGCGAAGCCAGTGGCCACGCGGGAGGGTTTGTCAGGAGTAGAAGGCCGTTTGCCCCCACCCACTCCCCCAGAGCGTCCCAGTTGGGGTGCCTAGAGCGGATGGAAGCGGTGAGGGAATGAATACTGTGGTCTCAGTCCCAGGGTGACTGGGACGAGTCCTGGGCCGGTGGGCTACCCCT
Organism: Pipistrellus kuhlii; assembly: GCF_014108245.1. NCBI lineage: Eukaryota > Metazoa > Chordata > Mammalia > Chiroptera > Vespertilionidae > Pipistrellus > Pipistrellus kuhlii. The sequence continues at coordinate 2,390,167 of NW_023425539.1, read as the reverse complement.
GACCCCTGACCTCTGACAGCTCTGTCCCCTGACCCCAGGGCACTGGGCCCACATTGGCATTCCCTGCCTGTGCCACGATGCGTGGACGTCTGGAAAGGACTGCCCCCTCCTGGCCCCCCGAAGACGGGAATGGCACCCCTGGCCTTCCCCTCGCCTCGGCCCTGTCAGGGTTTGGTTGGTGCAGCGCACTCAGACCTAACTCTCTCGTTACAGTTCTCCCTGGACCAGCTCCCCTCCTCCTCCCATTGCCATGGCAAAAGGGCTGATGTCACGGACACAGCCCACCCACCGCAAGGTGGGTAGCCCTGACCGAGACTTCCTTCTCACCTCGGAGCTGTCTCCCGGCAGAGGAAGGAAGAGGCCTGAGGCCCTGTCGGGGGCGTGCGGCTTCCTTCTGAGGACAGTGCCGGTGGGACTACCTCTGATGTGTGCAGTGCCGGTGTGAGAGGACCGCTCTGATGTCCTGCTCCTCCCTCCCCCAGGAGCCCTCACATCTCCCCTGGATTGTGAGGGGACTCATCTTTGTGGCCCTGAGTGGGGAAAGGTCATAGCTCATGTCGTCAGCATTTGCCTTGCAGGAGGCACAGGATGTGGGGGAGAGGGAAGCTGGAGGCACAAGATGGCGGGGAGAGGGAAGCTGGAGGTCACAGGAGTGAGGGTGTGTGAAGCTGGCCTGGCCAAGAACCTGCAGCTGAGAAACTCCCCACACCATGGAGAGCACTTTGAGGATCGCTATGTAAAGACCCCCGTTGTTTGCATGCCAGAAAGGGCTGGGAGGTGCTCATCACGGGTCCTCATTTTACTGTTTTACGGCCTGGGATTTGTTTTTATTGTGGCGTTATTACTTTCACAAGGTACAGTTTTCAAAAAACACCTCCACAGCCGGTACACTTCACCTTCTATGCCTTCTTCTCCTCCTCCTCCTTCTTCTTCTTCTTCTTCTTCTTCTTCTTCTTCTTCTTCTTCTTCTTCTAATATATTTTATTGATTTTTTTACACAGAGGAAGGGAGAGGGATAGAGAGCTAGAAACATCGATGATGAGAGAAACATCGACCAGCTGCCTCCTGCACAGGGTGTGCCCGCAACCAATGGTACATGCCCCCGACCGGAATCGAACCTGGGACCCTTGAGCCCACAGACCAACGCTCTATCCACTGAGCCAAACCGGTTTCGGCTATGCTGCCTTCTGATGACAGTAGAAATGCAGACACATGAGCAAATGGCAGGGTGCCCACTGCAGGGTGGCTTCTAGCCAGCAGCTTGGGTGTGCTTAGCAGGTACGGTTCATCCGTTTCCCCGTCCTTCCCTGCACACAGAGCTGGAGAGGACGTTTGCTTCTCAGAATAAGGTCCTGCGATCATGGCCACACCTGACCAAAGCTTCCACAGCCTCACCGGCTCCCTCCGAAGGACCAGGGCCTGAGAGGGGAGATCGCCTGTCCGGGGATCCGGCACCGGCCTGTGCCGGCAGGAGCAGGCAGGGGCTGGCAGGAGCAGGCAGGGGCTGGCAGGGGCCGGCAGGGGCCGGCAGGAGCAGGCAGGGGCCGGCAGGGGCCGGCAGGGGCCGGCAGGCCAGGTGGGAGCCAGCTATGGTGGGTGGGTGTCTTGGACCATGTTCCCCTCGGCAAGACAGAACCTCTTCCTTCCGGTCCTGGAAACCACCCCAGCAATCAGACAAGTGCTGCCTGGTAGATGTGCCCACAAGCATGAACGGTGGGGTTAGTGGTCTTTGTAGGAAGTGTGGGCTCCTGGAGGCCTGCAAGCAGGAGGCGGGCTGCTTGCGTGTGCAGCTCCTAGTGTGGCCTCCAGGAGCCCAGCGGGAAGGGGGGACAGGGCAGGAGCTCCAGGGCCAGGCGCCTGTGTGGCTGCTTCCTCCTCTGTGGCTAGTTGTGCTGGTGGCAGCTAGGGTCCCTTTTACCAAAGCCACACAAGAAAAACCGGCTCAGCTTCCCCACGGCCCCCAAAGAGCTAACCCCCAGGGCGCAGGTTTGGTGGGGCAGCGGCTAAGGCGCCTGTCTCCGGGGCCGCTAGCATGGCTCTCCAGCAGCCGGCGGGCACATCTGCCCCAGGTGCTGGAGATCTGAGCGGCGTGCGGAGTGGGCTGCAGCCAGGCCCGGCCGGTCCTCCCGGGAGGAGGAGGCACTGTGTCCTTCCTGGCCTGTGTGGCCTGGTCGCTACTGCCTTCTGCTTCGGGCTGCCTGGCATAGAGCCCACGTGCCAGGGCCCCCTGCACGAGGGACTGTCCTCTGGGGAGACTGACAACCAAGTCATGATCTCATTTGTGCCCGCGCTGGTCTCCCTGAGTCAGTGGTCGGCAAACTCATTCGTCCACAGAGCCAACTGTCAACAGGACAACGATTGAAATTTCTTTGGAGAGCCAGATTTTTTTTTAAAACTGAAACTTCTTCTAGCGCCACTTCTTCAAAATAGACTCGCCCAGGCCAGGGTATTCTGTGGAAGAGCCACACTCAAGGGGCCAAAGAGCCGCATGTGGCTCTTGAGCCGCAGTTTGCCAACCACGGCCCTGGGTGGTCCCAGGATCCCTGTGTTGGCTGCAGGGCGGGGAGAGACACCTCCCAAGGCTCTGGGGTCCAGGCGCGCACACACACACGCACACACACACACACACACCCCCCCCCCCGTGCTTGTGACCTGTCGCTGTTCTCATGTGACCAGTGTGTGGCTTCCTGGAGGAGAGACATTGCATCATCGGACAGAAGCAGGAACCTGGGAAAACAACCCCGTGCAGCCTGTGGGGGCTGGGCTGTGCGTTGTCTAGAAGGTTCGGGGCCCTGAGAGGAGGGTTGGGGTAAGGAACCAGGTTTCCTGTGAGGCATGGCTAAGACCTCAGGGGGCCCCTAGGGCTGGAGACTTGGGAGGGACCAGGAGGCAGAGGGACCATGACTTCCTGTCTGCGACCTGTGGGACTGGAAACCGGGCGTGGGGGTCCCCCTGGGGCGGGGGGGGGGGGGGGGGGGGCGGGTAGCAGGGCAGGGGGAGAAGTTTGAAATCCTTCAGCACGAAGCTGAGGCTGCTGCCGCTCCAAGCCCAGCCATTCCCCGTTCCCCCAGAGCCATGGTCAACAAACCACGGCTCGAGAGCCACCCGCGGCTCTTTGGCCCCTGGAGTGTGGCTCTTCCACAAAATACCACGGCCTGGGCGAGTCTATGTTGAAGAAGTGGCGTCAGAAGAAGTTTAAGTTTAAAAACAAATTTGGCGCTCAGAAGAAGTGTCAATCGTTGTCCGGTTGACATTTGGCTCTGTGGACGAATGAGTGTGCCGACTGGCCACTAGCCCCAGAGCACGCGATCGGGCCCCGCGTTCTGGTGGCTCCAGAACAGGAATGATTCCCTTTAGAAAGGCTCCTTACAGTCCAGCTGGGGATATAGCTCAGCGGTTGAGTGTCCACCCAGGAACCAAGAGGTCACTGGTTCGATTCCGGGCCAGGGCATATGCCCGGGTTGCGGGCTCCATCCCCAGTGGGGGGTGTTCAGCAGGCAGCCAATCAGTGATTCTCTATCATCCTTGATGTTTCTATCTCTCCCTCTCCCTTCCTTTCTGAAATCAATTAAAAATATATTTAACAATTTTTTTATTTTTATTTATTATTTTTTAATAAATTTAATAAATTTTAAAAGTTGCAGAACTCACCGGAGCCTGCGCCAGGCAGGGCGGAGCTGCCTCTGTGGGAGGGCTGCTGAGACCAGATGGCCCCCAGCCCTGGCCCTGCGGGGGAGCTGGGACGCCTCAGACACGGCGCCCTTCCTTAGGAAAGTGAATCCCCGGCCTCACCAGGTGGTGTTATCTTCTTCCAATGGCCTCTAGCTCTGTTCAGAGCACAGAGGAATTTCTAGAACGTTCTGAGTGTGCTGGTCCTCTTCTTCTTCTTAAAAAAAAAAAAATTATATACATATATATATATATATATATATATATATATATATATGTATATGTATCTGTATTTTTTAAAAAATATCTTTTTATTGATTTTTTTTACAGAGAGGTAGAGAGAGGGGTAGAGAGTTAGAAACATCGATGAGAGAGAATCATGGATCAGCTGCCTCTTGCATACCCCCCACTGGGGATGTGCCCGCAACCAAGGTACATGCCCTTGACTGGAATCGAACCTGGGACCTTTCAGTCTGCAGGCCGATGCTCTATCCATTGAGCCAAACCGGTTTCGGCTGGTCCTCTTCTTTAGGGCCAGAGCAGTGGAGACGTGAACATTTGGATGAAGCCAAGGTAGAGCTGATACCCCAACTGTTTTCTTCCCCCGAGAGGTCAGCTAAGGAATAATTTTCCTTGCTGTGGTCCTTAACGACTTGGCTGCACCTGGGCCGGGCAGGGCGGCTTTTGTGAGAGACATGCCCAGGAGCTGGGTGGCTCTGGCAGCATTGGCAACCGCCAGGGACCTTCCAGGGATGGGCCCCGGGCCCACGGAGGCCTGGAAAGACTCCAGGGCTTGTCAGACTCCAGTTGAGGTCACATCCTGTGCCCCCTTTGCCTGACTCGTGCCCTGGAGGTGGCGTTGAGAGCTCTGCCGATAAATGCCAGTGTGCTCGGGGACTCGGCCCCCTTGCCAGCCAAGAACCTCGTGATGCCAAAGGCCAGGGTGCTCTCTGCAGTGTCGGGAGCGGTGCATGGGTCGGTGTCTGAGCTCAGGCTGCTACAGCGAAATACCTCAGACGGGGCGGCTTCGTCAACAGACGTCCATTTCTCAGGGTTCTGCAGGCTGAGAGGCCCTGGGACGAGGTGCCGCACGGTCGGGTGCCCCCTTCTTGCTGTGTCCTCCCACGGCAGAGAGAGCTCTGGTCCCTCCCTCTTCCTACAAGGGCACCAATCCCATCCTGGGTCCCCGCCCTCCTGACCTCGTCTAAGCTTAATTGCTTCCCAAAGCCCTTACCTCCACACGCCGTCACGTCGAAGGTTAGGGCTCCCCCCTGCGCGTTTTGGGGAGACATAAACATTCAGTTCAGAACGGTGGTTGGGGAACTTTGTCGTCTCTGGGACCCAGACAAATCTGAGTGTGAACTTGGACTCTATCGCTCACTAGAGATGTGACCTGGAGCCTCTTCTGTAAAGTGGGAGTGGGGGACGTGTCTTCCACACAGAGCGGTCGTGTGTTAAAGATCAGAGTGACGTCAAAGGGGAGAGGAGGTTGATGGTTCTGGGGTGAGGGCCGGGGGGGAAGGGCGGCCGCGGGGACATGTTGGTCAAAGGGCACACACTTCCAGGTGTAAGGTGATTGAGTTCTGGGAATCTGATGTACAGCGCGGTGAGTATAGGTAACAGTATTCTATCATGGTGCTTTTCGATCTTTTTCACCTCACAGCTCACATAAGCTAATTGCTGAAATTTCTGTGGCACACCAAAAAATATATTTTTTGCAGATCTGACACAAAAAATATAAAGGTATAATTTTGATTCATTCACACCAGATGTTGTTGTGTTGGCTGTTGTCATTTAAAAAAAAAAAATTATTATTATTATTTAACAATCTCAGGGAAAAGAGGTCAGTGCCCCTGACTAAATAGTTAGGTATTACAGGCTGTAAAAATTCTTGCAGCACGCCCGTGGAAATTGTGTACTTGAAATTTCCTCAGTTAGTAGCTCTTCCATGTTCTCATCATACTCACAAAAAGTACCTCTGTGAGTCATGGACGCATTGGCTGGGTCAACTAATCTTACCGCAGTCATTTCACAGCACCTACTGTGTCAGATCCTCCTGTCGGATACCCTAGGCCAGTGGTCGGCAAACTCACCGGTCCACAGAGCCAAAGATCAACAGGACAACGACTGGAATTTCTTTGGAGCCACATTTTTTCAACTTACACCTCTTCTAACGCCGCTTCTTCAAAATAGACTCGCCCAGGCCGTGGGGTTTCGTGGAAGAGCCACATTCAAGGGGCCAAAGAGCCGCAGGCGGCTCTGGGGCCGCAGTTTGCCAACCACGGCCCTGAGCTTACACGATGCCATGCGTCAGTTGTATCTCGGTAAAGCTGGAAAGACAAGGCTGAGAGGAAAAGGAAGGCGTGAACACGGTGCCGGGAACAGAAGGCTGGAAGCCGGAGGGAGGGCTGTCAGTACTGGCTGCCTTGGCCCTGCAAGCTCGCCAGGAGGGGAAGTGGGTCCTCGTCTTTGTGGGTGTTGCATGGGGTTAGGGTTGCGGGGGAGGCAGGTGTCCCTGCCTTATAAGACTTCTTTATAAGGACAGGCCTAAGAAAAGCTGCAGAGCCCGCTGAGCCCCTGCATTCACGCTGAGGCCGAGTGTTCTGTTAGCGAGAGTCTGCTGCCTCCCCCAGTCCCTAAAGGACCGTCTCCTCCAGCCATTCAGTCTGGTTCTCCTCTTCACCCCCATTTTGCCTCTGCGTACTTGCTTATGCTTCTGCCCCACACCCCAGTGCCCTGCCTCCCCACCATAACGTGTTTTTTTTTTTGCAAATTAAATGTTAGGTGTCCTTCCAGTCACAGTTCAAAGGGCACTTCCTCCAAGAAGCTTCTGGTTACCAGCCCAGTTTGGAAGTGATGAGCAGCCTTTTCCTCCGTAGCTCACACTGTGGTCCAGGCCACTTTCTGGACCCACACCTGCCACTGCCTTGCTTCTTGATGACTTCTGGGCATGTCTTGTTTTGTTTTTGTTTTGTTTTTCCTATTCAGGAAGCATTTTATTGTTGCTGACAGAAAAACCAACACTTTCCAGAAAACCCCCCCTCCCTCCCCCTGCATAACCGTGCTCAGCTTCTGAACCTTGTTTTTTGCAGACACATCAACCTATTCCTCTTCAGTTCGCACCATCGTTCCACCCATGATTGGCAGATCGATCTTAACTTCCAGTTTCAATATTAGGCTTTTACTTAGGATGCTGTTCAAGATGGTTTTTAAAATATGTATGTTTTCATTGATTTCAGAAAGAAAGGGAGAGGGAGAGGGGTAGAAACATCCACAATGAGAGAGGATCACTGATTGGCTGCCTCCTGCACGCCCCTAATCCTCGGCCCCCCCCCCCCCCCCACCTGCCCCCTTTGCTGGGGATCAAGCCCGCCTGGCGTGTGTCCCAGACAACTGGGAATCGAAACCGTGACTTCCTGGTTCATAGGTTGAGACTCAACCAGTAAGCCCTGCCCGCTGGGCTCAAGACGGCCTTTAATTCAGAGAGAGTGGCTTCATCTAAAAGAGATGGGTCCCAGGTTCGATTCCGGTCAAGGGCATGTACCTTGGTTGCGGGCACATCCCCAGTAGGGGGTGTGCAAGAGGCAGCTGATTGATGTTTCTCTCTCATTGATGTTTCTAACTCTCTATCCCCCTCCCTTCCTCTCTGTAACAAATCAATAAAATATAAATTTTTTTTAAATGTTGAGGGAATGACCGATGAGTGAAGGAGTGACTTTTCTAGCCTTGAAGCCCAATGTCTTTCCTGAAATATTGGCACCTGGCGTGTGGGAAAGAGGAACAGTCTTCCCTCCCTTGCCAGCCATTTCCTGGTTATCTGTCTTCCTCTCGGGAATCGTAGACGGCATGACCTGTGTGCCTCCGCCTCAGAGTGAGCCAACCAGGGCCCAGAGAGGGGGAGGAGGCGCCACCAGGTCACACAGCGAGCCGGTGGCAGAGCTAGACCCTGGATGGAGGGTGTGCTCCGCTGAGTTCTCTTCCTTCTGTGGAGCGTGTGTGTGTGTGTGTGTGTGTGTGTGAGTGTGTGTGTGAGTGTGTGTGTGAGTGTGTGTGTGGAGTGTGGAGGGCTGAGACGTGGACGCTGGAGCACCTGGGACCCCGGGAGAAGGTAACTCAGTGGTTCCACACGTGCAGCGTTCTCAGTCAGCCCTGGCACGGGAGGCACCGAGCACGTGTTGTTCTCCCTCTGCCCGGCATTGCCAGCCCCTCCCTCTGACCGCCGCATCCCTGCGTTGTAGGGGAGCAGCACCCTGAGAGGACTGGCTGTGCCGGCATCTTCCTGGGCGGCAGGCGGGAAGCTGGCGGGTGGCTTAGGGGACTAACCCTCTGGGTTACTGGCCCCGGCCTAAGGTGGTTTTCTAGGCCATCACGGGCCCAAGGCCCAACAAATCCAGTCTTACTGTCTCCTGTCTCAGGGATGGGGAAATGGAAAGGAGCCTTCTCCCCTTGTGGCAGGCGCCCGGCAGACCAGCTGAGTCTGGTGCAGTGCCTGCCCAGTCGTCACCGAGGCTCAGTGCAAGCAGCGACCACAGAGATCTGCCCACGCCCTGTCTGTCTGGCAGGCAGTCTGCAGACCCCTCTCAAGCTAGGTCCTTGGGGTGACGGAGTCCCCAGAAGCAGTGCTCATCGTATTCATCGTATTTCTCCCATCAGTACGCTGAAAGCAAGATTTCCCATCGCTGGTGGGAGGGGCATCAGAGTATCCTGGGTGTCCATGAGTGACAGCTGTCAGCCTGCAGACCGCTGAGATGGGGAGGCAGCGTGGCTGCGCCTACGAGAGCCTCCTTCTCGGCGGCCCAGCATCTGCTCCCTCCCAGGCAGCAGGAGGCACGGGGCAGGCACCCACCCAGAAACTGATTTTTTTTTTTCTAGGGGAGAGCCACAGCGTGCCCCCCTCCTCCAAACACAGGCGTAACTGGGACAGGCCTGGGAGAGAAGGGCTCTGAGAGTTGAGACCAGAGTTCCCTCCGCGGGCTGAGCCGTGTCTGGGTTTCTGTTCCGCTTCCAGGGCGGCTCTGATTGGGTGAGAAGGAGTGCAGCGTCGGGTGCTGGCGCCGGGCGCGGGAGCCCTGTGCATTAGGGAAGCTTTTAGCGGGGATTCTGTGCGGGCAGAGAGAGGATTAATTGGAGCGGCAGTTCTCCTGCCCCAGATCTGGTTCTGTGAGCCTGTGGCTGTTTTCTGAGCCCTTCCGGAGGGTGGTCATTCTGGACACGGGACCCTAAGCAGCCCAGGCCGTCCTTTCCCGGCCGGCAGCTGGGCAGGCTAGCGCATCTGTCCTCCCTCCTTCCAGGCTCTCTGTAACCATAACTGTGCTTGGCGATCGAGTCGTTCATTTTCTCATTTGTTTGGTGATTGAATCACTGGTTCAAGGTTCCGGGGTTCACCGTGGGGAACGAGAGAGACGTGGTTCCTGACCCCGTGGAGCCCTCCGGCGAGTGGGAGAGGAGGCGTGGAGTGGCTGACGAGAGACCGGGGCCACCTGAGGGCAGGCCTCCCCCGTCGGATGGTTCAGGAAGGCCTCCACGCCCAAGTGACATTCAAGTTGAGATCGGAAGGAAGAGCAGGAGCTATCCAGGCAGAGTGTGTGGGGTGGTGGAGCATTTTAGCCAGAGATATCAGCCTGTGCAAAGGTTCTGGAAAAAGCAAGGCAGCAAGGAGCAGGCCGGGCCGGCCTGGCTCGGGGGTTGAACGTCGATCCGTGAACCAGGAGGCACAGCGCGGTTCCCAGTCGGGGCACACGTCTGGGCTGCGGGCTCCATCCCCAGTGTGAGGCGCGCAGGAGGCAGCCAGTCGATGAGGCAGCCGGTCGATGATTCTCTCTCATCATCGATGCTTCTCGCTCTCTCTCCCTCTCTCTTCCTCTCTGAAATCAGTAACAATGTTTTTTTTTACAGTTAATTTTTTACAAAAAGAGAGCAAGGAGGGGATGTGCCGGAGGAAGCTGGGAGGAGGTGCGGGGGCCAGGCCACGGGGCCGAGTGTGCCACCCGGAGGCTGCGGGTGCTTGTTCCGATAGCAGCGGGAAGCCACCGACGGGTCTTCGGAGGGAGCGACCGGCCAGACGTGTTTTGGAAAGTGCTGTCCGGTTCCTGGGAGCTTCTCCCTCCAACGGATCCTTCTGGCCGTGCCGTCGGCTGGGGAGCCCGGGGCTGCTCCGGGCCACAGACCCGGCTCCCACGCAGCTGCCGTGCAGCCAGAGCATCATTCTTCCCCACGCTCCCTGCATGAGGACACACATCACGTGTGCTGGTTTCTCACGTCAGCCCCCGGCACCAGACTGTGCTCACGAGACGGAGCCGGCCAGCCCGGGACCGGGCGCCATGGCCTTGTGGAAGGGGAAATGAGGCGTCGCCCAGTTTCAGAAAGCGCCGTGTGTAAAAGATGCTCGCGGTGGGACAGGGCGCCGGCGAAGTGAGGTCACTCTCGTAGGAAGGACCCGTGGGGAACGGGGTGGCTGGTCTTCTGTGATTGCTTCTCAGAGACGGCCCGCCGCTCCCACGCCATCTGAGTCTGCCTGCCTCTCCTTCCCGCCTCTCCCTTCCCCGTGTCCTGATGACCCAGCGCAGGCCGGGTGCAGGTATGTGCCGAGCTGCTGGGGCGGGGCTGCCCGGGCCGCTGGCATCCTATCTGAAGGCGGCCTGGCCAGACCACTCCCTTTAGGATCCTAAAGGTAAAGCCTAGGGAGGACACGAAAGGCAGACGGACGAGGAAAAGAAGGACAGGGGAGCCGAAACTGGTTTGGTGCAGTGGATAGAGCGTCGGCCTGCGGACTGAAGGGTCCCGGGTTCGATTCCGGTCAAGGGCATGGACCTTGGTTGTGGGCACGTCCCCAGTGGGGGGTGTGCAGGAGGCAGCTGATTTGGTGTTTCTCTCTCATCGATGTTTCTAACTCTCTAAACCTCTCCCTTCTTCTCTGTAAAAGAAAAACCAATAAAAAATATATTTTAAAAAGAAGAACAGGGAGGTATGAACGTGCCATATCACCATCCTTCGTCCCCCATAACCTGTGTTGTAAAGACTGCTATCTGGGGACAGATGTTCTTTGGGACAGTTCTGCATATTGCAGGATAGTTTAACAAACTCTGGCTTTAAAACACTCCTACCCATTTTTCTAATTCTTCCCAGTGGGGCAATCCCCACTACCCCTCCCCTAATTGAGAAGCACTGTTCCAGTGTTTATGGGGACAGGGTACGTACGGTTAGCGGTGCTTTAGATCCTGAAGCTGGCAAGCAGGGAGACTGGGGGAAATCCCCCCATTTGAGACTATCTTAGGGAAGGTTTTGTCCGGTGGGATGGTTTTTTTCTTTTCTGGGCCCTCCTGGGGGCTCCTGCTGTCTCCTGACCCCACGTGGAGTCCCTCCTGACTTCCGGAGCCTTGTTGCCCACAAGGAAACCCACAGCCCTGTGTAGAATCGGTGGGTGAAGCACTAAAAGATTTTAGTGCAGACTTTTTCCAGGCCTCTTAGCTGGGCTGCTCCTGGGGGCCGAGGTGCTGCCCTTCTGGGCCACCAGGTGGCGCGCGGGAGCCCCCGCCGTCTGCCGCAGGAGCGCTGGTGGCGGGAGGGACTGCAGAGGGAACTTGCCTTAAAGAGGCCTGGTCCTTAAAGAGACAGGGCCGCACACCCAGGAACTTGGACACGGCAATCCCGAAGCAAGGCTGCATTAACAGCGAGCACCGCTGGCTGGCGAGGCTGCGGTGCTCCTTTCTCCTAGCCTGCGTGAATGTTGAGCTGCCACCTTCGGAGCCAGTCTCCTTGACAAGCCCGCCCTCAGCCCGGTGGCCACTCCTGGCCTTGATGGGGACCGGGCCAGCCCGGTGAGTGGCGTCAGAGCTCCTGGCAGCGCAGCACAGAGCAGGGGTGGGACGCGTCTGCAGAACTCTGGCCGAAAGAGCGAGGAGCACGGCCAGCTTCGGGGGAGTGCTGGCCCTCGGAGGGCAGAGGGCCAGCCCGTGAGCCCTGACCCCGGCTGGATAGGCCCCTGCTCTGCTCGGAGCTGACCAGCCAGAGCCATTGAACTTTGTCTCTGGGCTCTTGGGAAGTAAGAGAAACCTTCCGCCTCTTCTACTGGCCTCTTTCCAGAAGCTGACGGGGATGCTGTGGTGAGTAACGGAGGAAGGGGCTGCAGACACTGTGGTTTGAGCCCTCTGATCTCTACTCTCTAGGAAACCTCCCCTGCTGACCCCTAGGGTGGTGGTGCCATCCGAGCCGGGTTGGGTCAGGGCCATGCTAGCCGGGCTTGGCACCAGGCCCTCCTGGAACTGCAGCGTGCTCCGGTCACCGGAGGCAGCTCCTCTGTCCGGAGTGCTGGCCTCAGCGTGGGCCCCGGTCCTGGGAGCTGGGCGTCCACACCCCCTCCCCCCTGAGGCACCCCGGGGTCCCGGTGCCTCCTCTGGGCCAAGGGGGGCAGCCAGGGGGTAACTGCAGCCAGGGGGTGACTGCAGCTCTTAGTTTTTGCCTTTGGCCAGAGTGGCCGAGCTTCCCCATGACGCCAGCTGACGGACACACGACTCGGATAGAAACATGAGTCACTGGGGAGGGCTGTGCGTCCGTCGGTGCTGCCTGCAGACCTCACTGCTGGTGAGGAGGCTGGGAGGAGGCAGGTGGGCAGATGGCCAAGGACAGAACCCTTAGGCCAAGCTTCTCCCTCAGAGGTGACTCCGTGGGAGCCTGGGGAATCCTCTTCTCGCGAAGCCCCACGGGGGACAGTGGATTCTAGAACAGTCCATCTTGCCAGGCTGAGGTAAAGGAAATGAAGCCAGAAGCAGGAACAGGCCACCCCAGGGGGCTGCTGGGAAGCAAAGTGGATGGTCCTGTGGGGCTGGTAGGAAGCCTGGAAGTCATCGATCCCACCCTCCTGGCTGCCCACCCACAGATGTGAAAACGGGCGCTGGCCCAGGGCATGGAAGCAGGAGGGTGTAGATGGACTGCAGGTAGCTCGTGCCCAGGGTCCCCTGCCCTGTGCAGTGGATGTGGCTTCTTTTTCCTTTTTAAAAATATATTTTATTGATTTTTTACAGAGAGGAAGAGACAGGGATAGAGAGTCAGGAACATCGATGAGCTGCCTCCTGCACACCCCCTACTGGGGATGTGCCCTCAACCACGGTACATGCCCTTGACCGGAATCGAACCCGGGACGTTTCAGTCCGTAGGCCGACGCTCTAGCCACGGAGCCAAACCGGTTCCGGCTGGATGTGGTTTCTTTGGGAGCCAGCTCTCTTTTTGCTTCGTCATTGGTGGCCCCGGGGGTTCTGCCTGGCACTTCTCCCGTGGCCCCGATTTCTTTCTCCCCGAGTCCGACTCCATCTCTTTGTTCATGGTTCACTCCCCGCCGCCCAGCACAGTGTCCGCGTGTGGACTCTGGGCTCAGAGTCCGGGTTCACCCCCAAGGTCACCCGCCCCCGGCTGGCCCGTAGCTCGTCTCTCCGCCCCTGTGGAACCGAGAGGCTAGTGCTGCAGGTCTCGTGGGCTTATTATGAGGATTAAGTGAGCTAATTTATGGGAAGCGCACAGAGCAGTATGGCACTTAAAAAGCACTCAATAAATAAACGGTAGCCGGTGTTCAATTTACTTATTCAACATTTATAATTGAATGCCGATCGGTTGTGCTCCTGACAGAAGGCTGACCGGGGGGCACCGGTGGCTACGGCGGCTTCGGAGGCCTATCTGAGCCGCCTCCGCCCACGGGGCCGAGTGTGGTGTGGCCCCCGTGCAAAGGGGTGAAGTGCCAGCCTTTAAAGAGCCGACATCTGCCAGGGAGGGGGGAACGCTCGGTTCTTGGGCTGTCACGGCCTGTTCTTTGCTTTTTAATTTGAATGCAAAGGGCTCCACCCGCCCCGGCCACCAGGAACACCCAGCCCCTGCCCGCGGGTGCTCCTTGCTGGCCCCAGAGCGGAGAGAGGCGAATGGGTTGTCTTCTCACCCAGCAGCGACCTCCGGGGATCGAGGGAGCAGGGATCCCAGGCCTTCCTGTTTGCTCAGTGCGCTGGGTTGCTAACGGTGAGGAGGGAGGAAATGCCCGGTTTGGATGCTGCGCACAAGAGGCAGCGAGTGGCACGGCCCTGGACATCCTGTGCGAGGCCTTCTTCCCACGCAGGCCCTCCACAGCAGCGCGCCTGGCCAGACCACCTGCCCTTCCTCCAATCTCTCTAGACCTGGCGGCCAGGCCGGAGCAGGGCGGTCACCCCGGGCGTTCAGGACCCCTCCCCGCCCCAGTGCATGACGAGAGGGGGCGCTGGGGAAGGTGGGGAGAGCTCACTCGGAGGACCGGACGGCGGGTGGCAGGTGCGGGCGTGGAGGACACCTGTGCTGGGTGCTGATTCAGGGCCCCGGGGTGCAGGGACAGGTCTGCGCTTCGCTGAATCAGGGCCTCCCGTCCACGGGAACACACGCCCCGGCTGCTCTGACAGATTGGGGCTGCTGGCCCTGCGCTTCACCGTGGGCAACATGCCAGCGAAAGGGACTCTGAACTCCTCCCGCCCGAAGATGTGGATTATTGGGTCGTCGTGTCCCCCCCCACCCCCACCCCCACCCCCCGTCTCCGCCCTACCTCAGGGCCGGGTTGTCTCCTCCCTGCCCTCAGGGCCGGGTTTCCGGAGGCTTCCGCTCCAGCCTGAGATCGCCCTGGCGCCCAGAGGCCCCCATGCGTGCCGTGTGGTGTTAACGTCTACGGAAAGCCATCGGCACCGGCGTCCAGGCATGACGAATGCCCTTTCCGGGACACGTCTGAGTCACACGTGTGTAGAGGGTGGAAGGGGGCTGGATGGGCTTCCGAAGGTGGTCTCTAACCCGGGGGCCAGCAGAGATGTCCAGGGGCCTTTGCCACTCGGCTTTCGCCGTCCGCTGACAGGGGAGGCAGCATGGACGGCACCTAAGAGCATGAGCAGCCGGCGCCGGGGTCTGAGGCCCAGCCCTCCACTTCCTGCCTGGGTGGGTACTTAGCTGCTCAGTGCCTCAGTTTTCTCATCTTGGAAACTGGAGGGAACTGAGATACTGGGGTTCACTGTGATATGATCCTGTAAACAAAACACTAAGCCAAGCAAAGTGCACAGGAGGCCCCTCTGTTAATTATTAGAGGTATTCCTCCTCCTTGCCTCTACGATTTTCTCCCCCCCCCCCCTCTCTCTGTCTCTCTCTCTCCCCCCTGACTTACGTTCTGGAGTGGGAGGTCCAAGACAGAATTGGGCAGAGTGAGGGAAAAAGCAAACTATGGTATCGTTAAGGAGAGCAAACTAACATTCTGGCTTCAGAAATGCTGAAAATAGCTCGTTCAAGCCTTTTGTAGATAAAAATGTAAAATGTATGCAAATGTATGTGACTCACGCAGAAACATACATCCATGGCCTGCGCACAGGCAGTGCCCGGATGTGGCCACAGGAAAATCCTTGCAGCGTGTGGAGAGTGCAGAGGGCAGGCTGCCCTGGTGGTGGGGGTGGGGGTGGGGGCGGGGGTGGATAGGGTGGAGGTGGAGAAGGGGGCAGTGCTGCTGCTTCCATCTCTCTTCTGGGTTCTGTGCCTTCAGAGAGCTCCATGTGAGAAGAGAGGTCCTGGGCCCCTCCCTGCTTCTCCCCCATCACCCTCCTCCCTCGGGTTCCTCTTAGGGCCTGTTTGCTCCCTCTCCCATCCTGGCTCTATTTCTGGAGCATCTCATTGGCGATGTATGTATGTCTTCTCTCCCCCCCCCCCCCACACACACACTTTCTTCCACGCTCCAGGTGCCTGCTTGGTCCATCCAGTCTTGTGTGCAACGCAGGAATGGTGGAGGGTGTCAGCTGAGCAGGGAGGGGCCGAGAGAGCCAGAGCCACGGCCTGAGCCAGGAGGGGGAGGGGGAGGGGGAGAGCCACGTGGGTGCAGGGAGGGGCCAGTGCCACCTGTGGAGGCTTTCCGCAGCCCAGAGCATCCCCCACTGCGTCTCCCAGGGCCTGCAGGTCTGCTGTGAGCCTGCGGCCACCGTCTTCCTTGGGGCAGCTCTGGAGGGCGCTCCCCAAGCAGCTGCAGGGGCTGGTGCAGGCTTCCTTTCGGCTTCCTGGCGAGGGTCTGCTTCACCCCTTAAGGAGAAGTAGGGCCCTGGCCGGTGTGGCTCAGTGGATAGAGAGCCAACCCTCGGACTGACAAGGGCACGTACTTCGGTTGCAGGCTTGATCTCTGGCCATGGTCATGGCCACATGCAGGAGGCAACCAATCCATGTGTCTCTATCATGTAGATGTTTCTCTCTGCTTCTCCCCCTCCCTTCCACTCTCTCTAAAAATCAATGGGAAAATGTCCTCTGGCAAGACGTAACAGCCGAAACCGGTTTGGCTCAGTAGATAGAGCGGCGGCCTGCGGACTGAAAGGTCCCGGGTTCGATTCCGGTCAAGGGCATGTACCTTGGTTGCGGGCACATCCCCAGTGTGGGGTGTGCAGGAGGCAGCTGATGGATGTTTCTCTTTCATCGATGTTTCTAACTCTCTATCCCTCACTCTTCCTCTCTGTAAAAAATCAATAAAATATATTAAAAATAAAATAAATAAAATCAATAATAATAATAATAATAATAATAAAAAGCAGCAGCAACAGTTGTTTGGAACAGTGAGGACCCCCAGGCGGGTGAATGCTGACAACACTGCCCCCCACTGAGGCCAGGGAGCCTCATGCTGTAGGCCTGTCTGTAGAGCTGGGTCCCAGCTTTGCTTGGGGCTGGGGTGGGAGTGCGGAAGGTCGCCTCCATCATCAGAACCCTCACTGTCTGAGGTGAAAACAGCATAACCCGCCCGGCTCAGGGTGCCCCTGCCTCCCTGCCGACGAGGGTCCAGGAGCTTCCGCCGGCTGCTCTGGACCACCCGAGGCTGCCCCTGCCCCTCCAGCCCCTCCTCCTGAGTCCTTTGGCCCAAGGAGGCCTGCAGAACACAAGTTGCCTTGACTTGGGTCGCCCAGAACCAACACACAGGGGACAGGCACAAAGCCCCCAACTCCTCCCCACCCCCATTTTTACTGGTCATTGCTTTCCTGGGGTCTTAGGAGGGGTGCCGATTCTGAAGGTTCTGTTGTCAGAGGCATCTTGATCCCAGACTCCCCTAGATGTGCATGTACCAGAAATCCCCAGAGGAGGGTCCTGCAGGGGACCCAGCGGAGACCCCGGCCTCTCCTGTACCCCGGTGCGTCCTCCACAGCCGCTCACTTCCTCCGGCGGCGCCCCCTGGCGGGCAGGGCCGGCACCGTTTGGGTCCAGGGTGTTCCATGGACGAGGCGCCGGGAAGGTTTGGGAGCCAGGAGTCCCAGGGCGGCCAGAGCGGCCCGCAGGCCAGCCGGACCGGAACCGGGTCGGCGCCGCCGCCCAGGCCTGGCTCTGGGAGGGGCCTGGCCGCCGCCCCGGCCCCGGACTCGGCGCTTAGAGATCCGGGCGGCAGGTGATGTCACCCCCGCGGGCGCGCAGGTCTCCCCGCGACATCGCGCCTGCGGGCGGCTCCATCGGCTGCGCCCGGGCCTGCGCCGCCGCCCGGAGACCCCGCGGGGCCGCTCCTTCGCGCCCGGCGTCGGTGCGGAGGGGGGGCCGCTCCCCGCACCCCGCGGCCCGGAGGCGGGGGCGCCGCGGCGGGGGCGGGGCGGGGGCGCGGGAGCCGCGCGCCGATTGGCCGGCCGCGGCCTCGGCCCCCGCCCCGGGCGCCGCGCAAGTTGCCAGTTGGCGCGCGGGCTGCGGGGCCGCGGCTCCGGGATCCGCAGCGGCCGCCGCGGCCGGAGGGCTCCGGGGGGCGCTCTCCGCCTCGCCCCCGCCCCCGCCCCCGCCTCCCGGAGGCAGCGCCGCCCGCTCCTCCCGCTCCTCCCGGCTACGGCTACCTGTTTCCCCGCGCCCCTGCGCCCCGCGCCCCTGCGCCCCGCGCCCCGCAACTTCGGCCTCCGGGGCGCCCGCCGCCCGCCTTTGTGTGCGATGCGGGTCGGGTTTCCGATCTGAGCGAGCCGCCGCCGCCGCCGCCGCGGGCATGGAGCCGCTGAGCCACCCGGGCCCGCCGCGCCTCTCCTGGATCGACACCCTCTACGGCAGTACGTGCGGGCGGGGGCGGGGGGTGGCCCCGGCGGCCGCGGGTCCGAGGTGCGGGCTTGCGTGGGGGCTGGGGGTGGGGGGAGGCGGCGGGCACGGCCGGCCAGTGCCCGGGGGGCCGGGAGGCGGGGAGCGGCGTGGGACCCCGCGATCGGCCGCAGAGGGGGTCCCCGGAGCGGTCTGGGGGCGGGTGGGAGGCGGATGGGAGGCGGGAGGCGGCGCGGCCCGGAGCGCTGTGTCCCCCGGTCCCACCTGTTGTGTAACCGACCACTCCCCAGCCCTCGGGAAGCCGGGAGCGCCTTTGTGGGGGGCTGCCTCCGCTCCCCGACTTCCGTGCCGCAGCAGAAAGGCCATTTTGGCCAAGTCCTTGGGGCCAGAGCTGGCCCCCGGGGACATCCTGAGCCGGGGTGTGTCGGGTGGGGGTGAGGTGGGGTGGGCGGGAAGGGAGAATGTGTGTGCAGATATGTGTGGGGGGGCATGCCGAGAAGGAGCTGTGAATCCCGGCTCCGCAGTCTTCCCTGCCAGCCTCATCACCCCCCACCTCTACCCCGCACCCTCCCCCAAAAGAAAAAGCAAATCTCCATTTCCGCCCCCACCCCCTTACTCCCAAATCCGCCGCGATCTTGTGACTGCTCCCGCGCCGCCGCCGGGAACGTGCACCTGATCGCGGGCACATCTGGGGGCCGAGCGCCGCCCCTCCGCCTGGCTGAGGGGCTGCAGCCCCGCACACCGTCCTCCCCTGCTGGGGACCCTCCCCAGCGCCCAGGGTGTGGGGAGGGCCCTGCCGCCCCCTGGGAGGTGGACGGCGCTCCCCCCACCACGTCAGGGGGACCCCCTCCCTCTCTCTTCCACTCTCCAAGCCCAGAGGCCTGAGGCAGGAGGCGGGAGGCAGGGGCTGGGGGAGGGGGCGGCAGGTTCCGGCTCTGGACACTGGATGCCATGGTCATGGACATCTTTAAGAGGCAGCTTGGCTCGAATTCCCGGGTATCAGTCATATAGGGGGTGGGGTTGGGGGTGGGGGGAGCAGACAAGGATAATTCCTTGAACCCCAAGGTCTTGCCCTGGAGGCTTCCAGCCTCTGACCTCTCCTCAGCTTCCTCCTCCCCACCCCCTCCATCCTTCCCCTTCCCCAGCCCCCCACTCCCCACCTCCCAGCCCCCCACTCAGGAGTTCTTCTGGTGAGGGTTCATTCTGCTTTGGTGTTTTCAACATCAAAGGGGCCAGGGCCCCCCCGCCCCCCAGTTCTGCCAAGCCCAGCCGCTCCATCTGCGCCTTCCCCTGCTCGGCCAGCACCTTTGGGTGAAGGTCAGGCCCGTGGCTGTGTGGCATGCGTGCGCACGTGTGCCGCGTGAATGGGGCGCACATCTGCTCGGAGCTCTGCTGCAGATCAGCTCCTGACCCGCAGAGGATTAGTGACCTCCTCCCGCTGCGCTCCGCCAATGACAGTCACAACAATGCCTCGCATTCACAGGCTGCTTACATTTCTGTCTGGCCCTCGGGCTTCCCAGTTCCCCAATGCAGAGAATCCATGGAAGCCTGGCTGGGGCTTTCTCTCCAGGGCCCATCCTTTCCAAGCTTCCCTAACGCCCCCTCCCCGCCCCACCCCCACCCCAGCAGAGAAGCAAAATGGCCTGCGGCTGCCTTGAAAATTTCTGACCTGAGGAAGGCGGGCCCAGGAAAGGGAATTGGAGGGAGGGCCTCTTTGGGGGGGATGGTGGGGGGTGGGGCGTGTGCACCATGCCTGTGCACCAGCCCTAACTCTGGCAGGCTGGCGTCGGAGCCGGCTGTTTTGCTGCTGCTCCTGCCCTGGCCCCTGGGCTCCCGGAGCCGCCAGCTGGAGGGCAGGGAGGGGGCACTGCCTTGGCAGAGTGTGAGGAGTTCCTCCTCAGAGCCGCGTATTTGAGCGCTGTAGAACCAGGCTTCCTGGGGAGGTGCTGAGCAGTCATGTTTGGGCTGTTAGCCACGAAGTTTCTTCCTGACAAGAGCCTCCGGGCTGGCCTTTGCCTGGCAGAGGGGCCTGTGGCTCCCGGAGGAAGTTCCTCTGCCTCTCGGCGAGCTGTTTGCCTACCAGGCTCACAGACCTGGCGTGGCAGGTCGCCCCAAGAGCCGAGTTCACCAGGAATGGTGAAGGGGCTGTGCCGAGGGCACAGGGTGGCCAGTGCCCCTTCTTAGAGATGTGAGTTGCCCGGTGAGAAATCTTTCTCCTGAGCACATACGTGATAATATCATCCAACAGTGACAACAGCATCTCCTGAGGACCTGCGATATGCCAGCCTCTCTGCTAGGCACTTTCCATCCCTTCTCTGCAAACCTCACAACTCGGGCAAGATGGGTAGGTAGTCCATCTGCTATTTAAAAATAATAATAATAAGAAGAAGAAAATATAAGGGTGGAGGAGAAAGGGATAGAAGCATCAATGATGAGAGACTCATTGATCAGCTGCCTCCTGCATGCCCCACATTGGGGATGGAGCCCGCCACCCAGGCATGTGTCCTGACCGGGAATCAAACCATGACCTCCTGGTTCCCAGTTCAACACCTAACCACTGAGCCACACCAGACAGGCGCCTCACCCCCATTTTACAGAGAGAGAAGCTCAGCAAGCTCAAATCATTACCTGTGGTCACATAAGTGACAAAGCTGGAATTCAGATCATACGCGAGGAAGACTCGAATTTCACCTGAGTATGTCTGAGCTTATTCAAGGCCGTGAAATGTCCTGGGATGGGGGACGTCTGTCTCTTGGGCCCTCTGTCACAGAGTTCTTCCTGAAGCGGCCCAGCAGGGCCCGTGGCCTCGATAACTCTGACCCCAGCTTGTCCCTGCGTCTCCTGCAGGAACTGGGCCTGGGCCTGCAGCCAAAGCAGGGCTGGTGGAGGCTCTGAGCCCACGGAGGCCAGCGATTCTGCACGCTAAGGTGCCCGACGGCCAACCAGCCCCTTCCCTTCGCAGACGTCTTGCCTTTGGAGTTGTCAGCTCATTTTGGCTTCAGCTTCTGTGCCAGGGGGAGAGTGCCCCCTTCCATTGCCTGTGGATAGACAGTGGATAAGGGGCGGGCGGCAGACCCCTCTCCCCCGTGGGAAGTGTCGAAGGGCTGCGGTGAGGGTGGTTTGTCTGACCCGGGGAGCTGGTTGGCGCTCAGCTGCCAGAGCGACCCAGGACTGATTGCAGCAGGGTCTGTGCCCCTGATAAGACGGAGTGGCGGATGAGGGCTCCAGTCATCCCACTTCCTGCCTCTCTGCCATTCTTTTTCCTACGTTAATGTATAATAATGTCAGCTCAATGCCTTGCCTAGATTCTTTGCCTGAATCTGGTGTGATTCTCTCTGTAGGGCTGTGATCTTCATTTTATCTTCTTTCTTTTTCTCATCACTTTAAAAAAGTATTTATTTATTTATTTATTTTAGCGAAGAAGAGGGAGATAGAAACATCAATGATGAGAGAGAATCATTCATCAGCTGCCTCCTGGATGCCCCCTACTGGGAATCGAGCCTGCAACCCGGGCGTGTGCCCTTGACTGGAATTGAACCTGGGACCCTTCAGTCCACAGGCTGATGCTCTATCCACCGAGCCAAGCCAGTTAGGGCATCACCTTTTCTTTAAAAAATTAAAAAAAATAAATGTTTTTATTGATTCCAGAGAGGAAGGGGGGTGGGAGAGATAGAAACATCAATGATGAGAGAGAATCATTGATCTGGCCTCCTCTTGCACGCCCTCCCCCTGTGACCCCTGCACCCCGTCTCCCTCTTAACCCAGAATGGAGTCTGCAACCTGGGCGTGTGCCCAGACCCAGAATCGAACTGTGACCTCCTGGTTCATAGGTTTGACGCTCAACCACTGAGCTATACCGATCAGGCTCTCATCACCTTTTCCACTAAACACAACACTTCCTCTTAGGTTTCTTCTGTCAATCTGATTAGTACCTCACCATGGGGGGGGGGGGGGGCTGGACCTCTGAAACTTCCTCTGTCCCCTGAGTGGAGACCACCCTCCGTAAAGACCTGGATTGAGATGTATGTGCCCCAGTGGGCCAATCCTTTGGCGCCTCTTCCAACGGAAAGCCGTTAGCCATATGCTCAGGGTTTATTTAAAGAGCCGAGGGCCCCTTTCGTCTTTTCCTTTGCCATTTAAGCCTCTTTTTTTGTCCTGAGCCTTTCAGCTCTGGCCTTAAACATTCCCACTCTGTTGAGCCAAACAAAGCCTGCAGCTCCTTGGACCTCACAGAAGGCAGAGCACAGCCATCTGTTGTTGTGGGAGCCCACCTTTTGGAGCCCACTTCTCTCGGCCCAAGCAGCGTTCCCCAGGGGCGGTCCAGTCTGTCGCGATATTTGCATACCCCTTGTAGACCCCGCGCCCTGTCCCTGGGCCAGGAAAGCACTTGGGGACCACAACCCGTCTCCAGATCATCGTGAGCCTGCCTCGGTTTCCCATCTTATTCCTGTGTCAGCGCCGGCCTGGCAGACGGTGTGGGTTTGATTAGACCCCCCTGCGGTGCGAGTAAACACCTGCAGGTGGATGGATGTCTTTATCCTCGGAGCCGCGCCAGTCGGAACAGCAGGCCGTGCCTGTCAGGGCTGCGGGAGTCTGGGAGGTCGGGCTGGGGCAGAGAAATGAAGTCATCTGCTCAGAGACATGCCATGTGCTATCGTGGTGGTTGCTGGTGTTGTTCTTTGGAAAGAGGCCGAGATGACAGAAACATTCTTGGTGGAACCAGCTGGGAAATGCTGGTAGGTGAGTAGGAGGTGGGGGGGATCGTGAGAAAAACCCATTCTGCTCGCTCCGGTGGGTTAGGGTGGACGGCGTGGGCTGCTCCCTGAGGTCTCGTCTGCTTGCTGGACGGCTCTGGTGCCCACTCCTTGTGCATACTTCTGCACAGGGAGCTGTGATAGCTCTCCTGGGTGCCGTGCGGATTACTTGGTGAAGGTTTATATAAAGTGCTTTGCAGACAAAAGGGTGTATTGACCTGCTCAGCTGTCCAGCTCACCATGGCCCCCACTTGTAAAAAAAAAAAAAAAAAAAAAAGCTTACAGGAGGTTTTGGGGGGCGAGGGAGTGGGGGAAGGGGACCGGTAGCTACAGAGAGATGGACCAGGTTCTAAGATGGTGCCTAGCCCAGTGCCTCCTACACAATGTGCCCCCAGTCATAGTACGGGGGAAGGAGACTTCCGGGTTCTTGGCTTCTTTAACTTCTTACTCCCCTAGAAATCCCGGAAACCCGTTAGCTGGCCCATTCACAGGTTTCCAGCTGCGTGGCTGCGGTAATTGTAGTAGCTCAGAGTGGAGTCGGAGACCCCCAGGGAGTCGCAGGCGTTGCTATGCCTGTGCCTGTGGTCGGAAGGCGGCACTGCAGTGTTGGTGCTGTAGCCGTTTGGCGCTCTTTCTTTGGGGCAAACCAGGATCTAGGTGGCTTCAGAGCAACTCGATGTCACCTCCACACCATTTGCCTCTGTCTGGGCCCTGGTGTGGTAGGTAAGCTGAGGCAATCCACGGGGCTTGGAGTACCTACCCCATACTCCCTGTAGCATCTCGGCACTTCCCTCCGAGGGCAATAGGGGAGGCCAGCAAGCTCCCCTGTCCGCAGGGCAGGGTGGGAAAGACTGACGTGGACCTGTGGCTTTGGTCTCCCCCAGCTGGCATTTCAGCGGGCCAGATCGTTGGAGCCACGGGTGCCCCGTGTTCTATGTGTCCCTGACGCTTGGAGAGCGCCATCCGGACCCAGTGAATGGGACAGAAAGAAAGAAATCAGGGCAATAGGCAGACTGCAGGGTGCATCCCTGTATGGGTGTTGGGGATGGATGCCCATTCCTGCCCCTGCCCCTTGGCAAAGAGCCCTGTGAAATGGGGCCACGTGATGCCATGGCCAGTGGCAGCTGGGACAGCCAGCGTCTCCGACCCCAGATTCTGACCCTCGTTAGGCCTCCCTCAGGCTGCTGCCCCTGTGCTTTACTCCTGGTTTCTCTCCCCTGCCCTTTCTTTCCCTTCACACACCAGAATGGAAATGAGCATGGGCTGACTGGCCATATAAGAACTGACAGGGTGCTGAAACTGGCTTGGCTCAGTGGATAGAGCATTGGCCTGTGGACTGAAAGTTCCAAGTTCAATTCCAGGCAAGGGCATGTACCTTGGTTGCGGGCACATCCCCAGTAAGGGCTGTGCAGGAGGCAGCTGTTTCTCTCTCATCGATGTTTCTCTCTCATGGATGTTTCTGACTCTCTGTCCCTCTCTCTTCCCCTCTATAAAAAAAATCAATAAAATATTTTTTAAAAATTTTAAAAAAGAGCCGAGACCGGTTTGGCTCAATGGATAGAGCGTCGGCTTGGGGACTGAAGAGACCCGGGTTCGATTCCAGTCAAGGGCATGTACCTTGGTTGCGGGCATATCCCCAGGGGCGTCTGATCGATGACTCTCTCTCATCGATGTTTCTAACTCTCTATCTCTCTCTCTTCCTCTCTGTACAAAATCAATAAAATATATTTTTTTAAAAACTAAAAGAAGAACTGACAGGGTCAGTGTGGTCTTCAGGGGATAGGGCCAGATGACATGGGCCCTGTGGTGACGTAATTGGTCAGGTGCCATTCCCCTCTCTCTGCCCTCGCCTCTGATGCATTCATGCCCCTTAGACCACAGGTAGATGTAGCAGATGCTGTCCGGCCTCTGGCCTAAGGTGAGCAAGGTCTGCCGAAGCGGGGGAAAGGCTGGGGGGCCAGTGCCTACGGAGCCCAGAGGCTTTGTCCCTCTGGGAGGCATAGCCATTGGCTTCCCGGGGTGTCTGTGGAGCCGGTGCTGCCCCGGAAAGCTCCAGGGCGACTGGGGATCTGTGGGTTTACTCAGGGCAGTGGGGGGAAGGATGTGGCCATAATTACCTTCATGGGATTGAAGAGCTGATCCTATTAGTGCGCTGGGCTAACCCCTTCCTCCTGGGCATTGCCTCTGGCCAGCAACAAGGGTTTAATGGATCAAGATTACCGAGAGCCCAAAGCTGTTGTGTAATTAAGCCCAGTTATTTCCCCCGCTGGGGCAGGGCTACTCCCTGCCTACTCCCCTCGGCAGCAATTGATCTCCCCACTTGTGGTCGCCCTGTGCAGCAGCATGCTACCCTTGGCCTCAACAGCCTGCGGGCCATCTTCAGGAATGCGTTTCTTCCTTGAAGGTGCATTTTTTAGAGCGAAACAAACAAACAAATCACCCACGTTCTTTCTGACCGTGTCCTATGGGATGGTGCCCCCTGGAGTTGTGCAATGGGGGTGTCTTTGGAGAATGTGTCTGGGTTCTGCAAAAGGACATAAAGACCTCATTCTTGGGTCTTACAACTCGGGGCCACTGAGAAGAAAGCTCATTAGCCCTGGCGTCATGGCTCGGTTGGAGCATCGTCCTGTACCCCAAAACATTGTGGCTCAGTCCCTGGTCAGGGCACATGCCTAGGATGTGGGTTCAATCCCCCCTCCCACCCCCCCTGTCAATATTTCTCTCTCCTGTTGATGTTCTCTTTCTCTTTCTTTAAATTAATCAATGAAAACCTATCCTCAGGTGAGGATTTAAAAAAAAGAAATTAGTCCTGCTGGGTCCATAGAAATTAGATCTTACCATTTGGTCTAGGAAGGATGGAAGGAAACATAACGTCTGGTTAGCCCTACTGGGTGCCTGATCCTGTGCAAGGTACTCTTCTCACATTGTCTGAGCCCAACAAGGTGCCTGTGATTGTCCCCCCAGTGTTACAGATGAGGAAACTGACGCTCTGAGAGGTCCGGTTGTTGTGGAAGGTCTCCCAGTTTGAGCTGGATAAGATCTCAGGTGTTCAGCCGAAACCGGTTTGGCTCAGTGGATAGAGCGTCAGCCGCAGACTGAAAGGTCCCAGGTTCGATTCTGGTCAAAGGCATGTACATTTGTTGCGGGCACATCCCCAGTAGGGGGTGTGTAAGAGGCAGCTGATCGATGATTCTCTCTCATCGATGTTTCTAACTCTCTATCTCTCTCCTCTCTGTAAAAAATCAATAAGATATATTAAAAAAAAAAAAAAAAAAAAAGATCTCAGGTATACTATATATGCAGGGTGGGGCAGAAGTAGGTTTACAGTTGTTTGTATGGAAAATAATACAATAATTAATGAATCATAGTACAAGAATAAACCGTGTTTTGTGTGCTCTCAACTATAAACCTACTTTAGCCCCGCCGTGTGTGTGTGTGTGTGTGTGTGTGTGTGTCCCATTCATTTTCCGACAGTGTCCTAGGCCCTTCCCCTGTGTTATCACCAGTCTTTAACAGCACACATTTCCTGAGGCAGGAATGATTACCTCTATTTTACAGGGCGGACACGGGGGCTCAGGGGAGTTAGTAAGGAACCCAGGGCCCGACAAGGCAGGAATTGAACCCAATTTGGCCAAACTCTATGCTGCTCTTTCTCTCACAGAGGTGCCAGCGAAGGCCCCCGCAGCTGGTATTGCTCAGAGGGTGGTGGGCCTGCTCGTGTCTCCGGCTGGAATGACAGCTGTGGAGACTGTCTTGGCTTTTGAGTGGCTCTCACCAACCGGGCTGCCCCTTCCTAAGGGATGACCCCAAGGAGACCTCCCACGGACACTTGGGGTCCATATCCCAGTGTTACCTCATCCCTGGGATTACTCTCGAGAGGCACCAAATGTTTAAAAAAAAAAAAAAAAAAAAAAAGGAGAAAACAGACTTAGGGACGGGGTAGAGCTAGTGCCCAGCTTCCAGAGCAGAGCAGGGCCAGGCGCGAGGGGGTGGGCACTGGAGGAAGAGAGGGCTTGCCAGGGCCCCTGTGTGCTGGCCCGGCTCTCGGGCCTTTTCAGATTCACCTCCACAGTTTCCAGAGGAAAATAAAGGGAGCCCTGGGCCTTAAATCAGGCCACTGCACACCAAGGGCCTCTGCGGAGGCCGGGCCAGCTGGACTGAAGACCAGCTTCTGCGTCTGAACTCACCCTTGGGCAGCATGCTGATGATGGGGTGGCTCGGAGCAGCCCCGCAGCCCCACTCCCCACACCTGCCAGGTCCCCCTCTTCCAAGCCCAGAGAGTGTCCCCTGCTGAGGTCAGTCCTCTGGGGGCAACCAGGGGGGATGGGGCGACGGGGACTGCCGGCACGTCAGCGGACCCCTGTTTGGCTGGAGCCAGAAAGGCCGGAACAAGACTGGAAGGCCTGTTTCACAAAGTGCCTGTGTGTGGGGAGGATTTTGGATATGATAGGAGGAAAGCCTGCCCTGAGCTGACACCGAGCAGGAAGGTAAAAGTGGGGCACAACGCCATTCTCTTCCTCTCCCTTTGCTGCTCACAAGGTCACCGGCAGCTTGCTTTCTTCTCTGAGCCTGTGGACACTTTAGGAGCCCTGCCTGGTGGTTATAGGGACCCACACTCACTCCAGCTGTTTGTAGGGGGGCAAATGTGGTGTTTCAGCTGCCCCCAGTGTCTTAGCTTCTTTCAACCCCTTCTTCCTGCCGCTCCGCCTTGCTCCTGCCCTCCCTGTGCTTCCAGGGTGCAGCTCAGCCTGGACAAGGTTCATCCTCCAGGTGCCACCTTGGGGTGCCCTCTGTCCCCTTCCCCATCCAGAGCTTTCTGCCGCTCTTCCTGCCTCTCCCCCAGCCTCCTTCCCTCTCCCCATCACTGCCTTTCCGTGGCCCAGGGAAGCTGATGAACTAGGGCTCCCAAACCTCAGACAGCGGAGAGGCCCAGGACAGCACGTCCTGGCGACGGGCCTCCGGTCCCTCCAGAAAGGACACGTTGTCACGCTGGTGCCTTGTGGTTCTCTCGGCGCAGGTTGAGCAGTGCCTCGGTGCAGCCGCCCAGGCCCTCCCTCACCTGAGCCGAGCCGGGAGGTGCGGTTTAAGCACATGTGGCAGTAGCTCCTGTCGTCAGTTCTGTGTCCGGAGAGAAGAGCCAGAGAGCTGTGGGGAACCTCAGGCACGTAGCATTAAGGAACATTTGCTCATGGCGGCCTGGCAGAAGGAGTCAGCTCCTCACCATTGGGATAAAGTTAGCAGAGGTGGAGGCACCTGCCAAGGGAGAGGGACCGGATGAGTGAATTGCTTGCTCTTTAGACCGCAATCCTATATAATAAGGAGGGAATATGCTAATTGACCCTCACACCATCACGAAGCTGGCAGTGCCGACAGCCAATAAGGAGGGAATATGCTAATTGACTGCCACACTCTCAAATATGGTGGTGCCGACAGCCACGGATAGTGGCACCCAGTCTCCTCAGCTCCGTCGGGGTGGCAGGCGCACAACAAGGCCAGACCAGGCCTGCCTCAAGAGTCCCCTAGTTTCCTCAGCCCCCCAGCCACCCAGGGCCGGCCCAAGGTGCAGGGAAGCCTCAGATATTGGCTGCCCAGCTGCCCAGGGGCGCCCGAGGCTCAGGTAACCAGGGCTGGCCAAGGCTTGCGCTGCCGGCAGTGGCAGCAGCAGAGGTGTGATGGGGTGTCCCCTTCCCCTGATTGCTGGGTCGCCTCCCACCCCTGAGGGCCCCGGACTGTGAGAGGGGGCAGGCCGGGCTGAGGGACCCCCCTCTAGTGCATGAATTTTATTCCTCAGTATCCACCCGGCATAGGTTACAGGACCTCCTGGGATGCCAAAATCTGAGGATGCTCAAGTGTACACAATAGTGTCATATTTGCACATAACCTATGCATATCCCCCTGTATACTTTAAATCCTGTCTATATTACTTATAATACCTAATACAATGTAAATACTATGTAACTAGTTCAGGAAATAACAAAAAGAACAAAATATCTGTACGTGTTGAGTATAGATGCACTTGTGGAAGGCCTAACTACATAGTATGTGGAAGGCCTAACTACATAGCAACAATGTAACGTGTTTTTGTTGTTAATCCTCACCCAAGGATATTTTTCCATTGATTTTTAGAAGGAATGGATGGGAGGGGGAGAGAAATAAAGAGAGAAAAGAAGATTTGAGAGTGACACATCAATCGGTTGCCTCCCTCATGCGCCTTGACCAGGACTGGGGATTGAGCCTGCAACTGAGTTACGTGCCCTTGATCAGAATCGAACCTGGGACACTTCAGTCGGCCGGCTCACAGTGCTCTATCCACTGAGCCACACTGGCTTAGGGCAACACCATAACATTTAAAAAAAATATTTTTGATCCATGGTTGGTTGAGTCTGTGGATGTGGAACCCAGGGGCGGAGAGGGTGGACTGTACGCACATTTTACATTGTAAGCCAGCTCACGGGCAAACTGAAGCAAAAGTTTCATTGGACGGTATTTACCCCTTTCTACCACATTTGCAATGCACTTACACTTTCATGCCGTTCTGTTCTATTCTACTCCATTAAAAACAAACCCAAAAAGCGCCGGTTGTGAGCGGCTGCAGCGGTTCCATGACTTGCAATATGGAAATCAGTAGACGAGATGGTCTCAGAGGGCCCTTAGGAACTGTAAGGAATGATAATTCCCCAAGCTGCACTTCTTTATATCCCACTGTCGTGATTTTCCCACACACTTCTGTTGTTATGGACTTAATGGCCTTTTTTTTTTTTTTTTTTCCTTCAGTGCGATTCATTATTTAAAATATAGCTTAGTTAGGAAGGAAACTAATGGAAATCTATCCCACTTGCAGGAAATCAAAAGTCACCTTACAAATAGCTGCGCTGAAAATGAGAAGATGTTATTAATTCTGGTTCTACACTGCTGTTCGGAAGGACCTGGGTCTGAGCCTCGGGTGTCTTTGTTTAAAGGGAAGTGAACAGGGTAGAGGGATGTTAAGGACAGTGGTCTTTCTTCTTCAATGACAGAAAAATAATGGAAAGGAATCAAGAAGGGAATAATTTCCTCAACCTGTGATTGAATGTGCTTCCATGTAGCATGGCAAGCCAGCGGCTGCTGATCACAGAGTCACGGCCCCACATTCCCCGCGGTGGGAGAGGGAGAGGAGAGGGTGGTTATCTCTGGGACCAAATACACCGAGCGGCCAGATTATTAGGATCTTTGAACGTATAATAATTTGGCCACTCAGTGTATATCCTATATAATAAAAGGCTAATATGCAAATTATCCCCTCGACCAGGAGTTCGACCTGTGACATGCAAATTGTCCCCTTGACCAGGAGTTCAACCAGCAGGCAGGCCAGCCAACTGCCCATGTCCCCTCCCCCTGGCCAGGCTAACTCGACCCCACCCATGCACAAATTCATGCACTGGGCCTCTAAAATACACACACACACACACACACACACACACACACACACACACTCTGAGTGGCCAGATTATTATGCATTCAGAGATCATCATAATCTGACCGCTCAGTGTACATGAGAGCAGCATCTCAAACGCCACTGTGCGTCTGAATCGCCTGCAGATCTTGTTAGGATGCAGACTCATTCAGCAGGTCTGGGATGAGGCCCGAGGTCCTGCATTCTAACAAGCTCCCGGTGGACGGCAGTGCTGCTGGTGGCGGTCTGGGGACCCCGGGGTCCTTTATCCCCACACCTAGGGGACTCTCTGCAGGTCCCAAACCAAGCCAGTCCCTTCTGGAACACTGGGTTCGGACCAGATAAAGGCAACCCGCGACACATCTCCCTTCTGAGCCCACCTCCCCATAAAAAGAACAAATAACGAAGCGAAATTGATTGGACACCTGAAGGGTACCAGACTGGTGTTTTCACATTCATGATCTCATTTAGTCCCCACGGTAAACCCGTGAAAGGATGCTGCCCTCATTTTAAGGATGAGAGAAAAGGGAGCAGCTGTTGTGATCATCCTCTGCGCGGAGGGGTGGGGGTGGGGGGCAGGGAGAGACCTGCCGTGCCGGGGACACACCACATCTCAGCCCACCCCCTTCCTGAGTGCAGAAGCTCAGGATCTGGCCTTGACGAGTATCTCTGTCATGGCCTCCCCACCCCCGCAGGGCCAGCCTCCGTGGTAATGGGGCAGAAAGCCCGGGCTGAGTATTTCCTAGCGCATCACTGAGAGGGTTACTCAGAGACCAGCTGGTGCGCCCCCGGCCGTGTGGAAGCACCATGTTCCCCTCACTCGGGAGGGCACATGTTTTTGGCAGCTCCTGACCAAACGGTCCCCCCTTGGACCTGGATGGTGCCCACCTATAGATGGGTCAGCGGGCACTGTGTGCCCCTCTCAGACTGTAAAAACCCTTAGAGACAAAAAGCAGGAGCTGCTGCTGTCTCCAGCTTCCTGGAAAGGAAGAAGGGGGACACAGATTTAGTGTCAAAAGAGCTGTTTCTGGACGGAGAGACCCTGTGGTGGCTCCACACCCTCGCAGTGACCTCTGAGCATCCTCCAGCCCCTTCCCTGACCCGAGGCCTGGTCTCCGGTCCAGCTGGCTACACTGTACCCACTTCCGTTCACCTCTCCTTTGTCCAGAAACCTCCAGTGGGGCATTTTCTTTCCCATCACATTCTCTCAAAACCAACCCCCACCCCCATGTGCATGTGGACACACACACACGCACACACGCACGCACACACACAAAAACAGGTCAGCGAGGCCCCTCACCATCCTACCACTAAGCTCTGTGCTCTGGTGAGCCCACCCACAGCTTCAAGCCTTGGCTCAGCTACCCCCACCTCCAGGAAGCCCCCCATGCTTGGTTCTAGATAGCACCCACGTTAGTGAGCTCGCCACTCAGAACCCTGACCCCTGCTGACCCCGGGCACATCATTAAGCCCTTTCCTCCCAGTTGTTGGCTAATGTTTACCTACACAGTGTCTTGTGCCAGTTGTTCTAACCTGCCAAACGCTAACCTCCTCGGAGGCCTGAGGAGGAAGAACAAAGCTGCCTTCATAGGGTGCCAGCCCCCGTTCTAAGCGCTTCACAAAGAATGTCCCACTTAGCCTTCAGCCTCCCAGGGAGTCCCAGCTCTTTCCGTCCAGTGTGAGGGATTAGGGGACTCAAACACAGAGCGCTGAGACGGCCTTCTGGAGGGCACAGCCTGCGGAGGGCTCCACACCCAGCTCGGTGTGGACGCCGGCCTGTGCCCTCAGCGGAGGAGCCCGAGCTCCAGGGCCTTCCGATGGGAACCCGGGGCGGGGCCGGGCATCTGTGTTTGTGAACGACTCCTCCGGGCGCCCGGTCCCTTTCGGGGACTGACTGTTAGCCAATGTGCCTCTCCCTTTCCTGCAGCACCCAGCCGGGCCCGAGCGTGCGACCGCTTGGAGACGCGTTGTGATTGGCTGAGGGGTGTGAACAAAGGCCATGTTCAGGAGGTCTGAGGTTCGTTGTTCTAGCACAAGGGCCACCTGAGAAGGGAGGGGACGGTGTGAGGAGGAGGTAGAGCTGGGCATGAGCAGGGTAGAAGGGCAAAACGGGGACCCTCTCTCTGCCCCAGACGTAACCCAGACCAGGGCATCTTGTAAGAATGCAGATTCTGGCCCAGCAGGTTGGGGCAGGGCCTCCAACTTGGCATCTCACGAGTGCCCAGGTTATGCCCAGGCTGGGCAGGAAGGACCCAGACCCCTGCCAGCCCTCCCGAAGGACCTGAGGCAGCCCGGGGTGGGAACGTCTGGCCCTGCCAAGGCATGAGGGGCGAGTTAATTAAATGTTTGACCAAAGATAGCAGGCTGGTTTTCAAGGCGATCGTTTTGGATGGCCCTCGGATGATGTCATACATATCCAACTGGCCCTCGGCCAGAAAGAGGTTCCCGGCCCCTGCTGTAGGACCAAGTCTACCGCTTTGACAGAGCAGGGCAGCTGATTCAGACACCAGCCCCAGCCCGCCTCCAGCCTCAGCTCTGGGGCCTCCCGACCTGCAGCCGCCCGTGTTCCTCCCAGCTCGCGGGCACAGCGGGCACAGCGTGCGGCCATAGCCGTGCCCTCTGAGCTCGCCGGCCCGGTCTGGAGGGGCACCCCTCGGCCTTCCTTGGCCGGGGGAGGGTGAGCCTGGGTGTCACCTCCTTGAGGAGTCCAGGCTGGGGAGTGGGCTCTGGGCCTGGGCGCCTGGTCCTGTCGTGGGGCCCTCGGGAGGTTTCTGGGATCAGGTGACTCGCTTGTCCTGCTTTGAACATCCTGGTTGCCTGCCACCTCGGAGCAAAAATAGAGCTGAGAAGGACTGAAGTGAAACTCGCCCTCGGCGTGCCAGGGAGCAGAGGTGGGGGCCTGTGGAGGGAAGTGTGGGGGCGCTCCGGGGAGCCAGGGGGCCCTGAGGCCATCTGCGTGAGCTCCTGAGAGGTGGCCTTGTGCCCCGGGCTGGGCTGCCTGGGCACTGTGGTCACGCCCTGGCCTCTGAGGCCAGCCTGGCCCCTGGTCAGCACTGTTCGAGCTGCTTTCTCTTTAGAGTGTTCTCGCCCGACTGTGGACTTCCGGAGGGGTTTCCTTTGGCGCTTCCTGAGTTTTCTCCTGGGCTTCCCGCCTCCAGGTCCCGCCCCGGCTCCCGGAAGGGCGGTGGGTGCCACCCTGGCTGACCGCAGCCCTGGGGCGGGCCCGGTCCCTGGCCGCCCGCCCGCCCTCTCCTGCTGCAGCCTCCCTGGTGCCCGGTTTGGAGGAGCCGTAGCTCCCCTCCCGGGGCCGAGGGCCGTGCTCCCACCTCGGGTAACTGAGGGCTCAGTTTGCCTCTCTAGGGAGCTTAGCCTTCCAGCAATTACTGCTGGGACAGTGACCCAGGGCAGTACAGCGTGTGGCAAACGGGGGTTTGCCGTTCGTTGTTCACATGCAAAAATAATAAAATAAGAAACAATAGCACAAGAATAAATCCTGTTTCCCATAAGCCTACTTTTGTCATACCCTGTATACTTCCCTACCCATACAATAGAATCAATCTTTTCAACCCCACCGGTAGGGTTGCCAAACTTTTTAGCCAATGAAAATATAGGATGCCCAGTTAAATTTGATTTTTTGATAACCAACACTTTCTTTTTCTGTCTTTTTTCTTTTCTGTGTGTGTGTGTGTGTGTGTAAGTACATCCCATGCAAATTTTGGGACATACTTGTACCATACACTTGTTATCCACCCGAAGTTCCAATTTTACTGGGTCTCTTGCATGTTTTCTGACGTCCCTATCACCAGATTAAATGGTATGTAACCCTTAGCAAGGGACTCACCTATGAGATTGTTTTTAGAGGATTGACACCCTTGAAAATGATGACATGATTAATAGAATGAAAAGCCAGTACTAGTAGCTGTCGCCTACCCAGCACTTGCTATGTGTCCTACATCGTGCTAAGCACTTGATGTGCATTCATTCTCTGATACTTGACAACAGTGCTATGAAGAAGACACTGACCTCACACTTACCAGTGGGAACAGAGACGAATTAGGTAGTAACTTGCTCAAGGACACAGCCAGTGGGTGAGGCGCTAGTATATCAACCCAAGCCCTCTGGCCCCTGTGTTCTTGCTCTTAAATAGGACACCATGCTGCATCTTGCCTACCAATGGGCCACAGTTAAAGATGGAAAGTTTTTTTGTAAGATCAAGGACATGGAAACCAGCAAGGATGGTTTCACAAAGTAATACACAGCATCTAGCTCGGAGGGAGGTGTGACCTCCTGGGCTCCCCCATCCCCAATTTCCTTGAATTGAATGGGTTCAGCCAGGCATGAGGAGCTCAAACCAGGGGTTTTATCTTCCTGCCTACCACCCCCCAATGTGTGGAGACCCTGGTTGCGTGCCAGCCTGTCACCAGGTGCAGGAAACCCCAGTGCGTCCCCCAGTCTCCTTTCAGAGATTATACAGTGAGCGTCCCTCACAGACTGGGGTCCAGGCTTGTGTGAGGTTCAAGCCTGCAAATCCCAATGCTAGGCCCCTAATTGTGCCACCACGAGATGTCTTCCTTCTCCTTGGGAATCTTCATGATCCTCCAGGATAGTGTTTCCTTTCCCTTTATAAAATGGACGCATGTAGTTATTAAAGACTAAACACATGCCTAAAAGTAGGTGAGAGAAAATCCGTGTGCCATTGCCCCACCCTCGGAGCAGAGCCTTCCTTCGTCTCTGCTCTTCTCTGTTGCCCAGGGTCTGGCCCAGAGGTGCAGCTGGGGGCCAGGGCATGGCCTTGAACAGCCCCATGCCCAGCAGCCACTCCACATGCTTGTGCCAAGGGGAATGAGTGGGGAAGGGGATCTAGCAACCAACAGGTGGCATCTTCCCTTCTCTGTCGGGTTCTTTCAGACAGGGCGAGGGTCGGGCACCTATAGCTTCCTGCCTTAAAGGCCAGCACATGGCCTCCAACCGTATCCTCTCCATCCCGTCCCAGGAGCACAGCCTGGAAGTTCCCATTGTTACAAGGGCCGCCCCGGCCCTGTCCCGCCTTGTG
Source organism: Pipistrellus kuhlii (assembly GCF_014108245.1). Lineage (NCBI taxonomy): Eukaryota > Metazoa > Chordata > Mammalia > Chiroptera > Vespertilionidae > Pipistrellus > Pipistrellus kuhlii. The sequence goes on along the minus strand of NW_023425539.1, from coordinate 2,355,255 downwards.
ACCAGAGGTCAGTTCTCAGAATGCTCATATGGGCAGCACTAGTGACTCTGCCTGGCCTGGAGCCTGGATGGAGTCCTCCCCACCGCTTGTCCCTCCCCCAGGCCCACTTGTCAGTGGTGTGGTCTTTCCCCATTTTCCAAAGGTTAATTCTAGTTCATTCAAAGAGAAAGCTGAGCCCTCAGTGTTTGAGCATCAACCTATGAACCAGGAGGTCACGGTTCCATTCCCAGTCAGGGCCCATGCCCAGAAGGGGGCATGTAGGAGGCAGATGATCAATGATTCTCATCATTGATGTTTCTACCTCTCTTCCTTCCTCTCTCTGAAATCAATAAAGACATATTTTAAAAAATATATTTTATTGATTTTTTTACAGAGAGGAAGGGAGAGAGATAGAGAGCTAGAAATGTCGATGAGAGAGAAACATCGACCAGCTGCCTCTTGTACACCCCTTACCGGGGATGTGCCCGCAACCAAGGTACATGCCTGCCCTTGACGGGAATCGAACTTAGGACCTTTCAGCCCACAGACCGACGCTCTACCACTGAGCCAAATCGGTCTCGGCGATAAAGACATATTTAAAACAAACAAACAAAAAACAACAACAAAGAGAAACCTCTCTGCCTGATGTTTCTACTGCCAGCTTTTCCCAGTTTTCTGCCATTTCCTTTTTCTCCTCGTCCCCTCCCCACAAACCCCCACCCGGCTCCTCAGCCAGTACTTGTTGGCAGGTTCACAGAGGCCGTGGCTCATCCATCGGGGACCAGACCTGGTTACTTTCTACAGAATCCTTAGGAAACAGGTGGCATACTCCGGCGGGGAGTTTGGGGAGAACTTACAAGGGGACTAGGACCAAAATGTGGTCAGGGGAGGGCCGGGTCTGGTTCCCTCAAAGAGACACAGAGGCGGTGTGAGAAGCTTCCTGGCAGGAGCTGCGGCCTTCTGGAAGCACACAGCCCGGTGGCTCCTAGGGAGGAGTCAGGGGTGAGGGGGAGATCCCAGCCTCACACCCCTCCCTCCCTCTCAGCTCCGCTGGGGCAAAAAGCAAGGTGGAGAAGCAGGGAGGAGGGGCCTGGAGGGGCACATTCCCGGGAACCAGCCCGTGTCCGGGTAAAATCTGACTGTCCCGTCGGCAAAGTGAGGGTTAGGAATGCCTGTCCTGTGAGGGTCCTGGGTTGTTGTAAAAACCTGCTAATAGGATGACTGGTGACAGTGTGTGTTCAGCATACGGCTGGTTTTTCATGAATCCCCACCTGAGGATATTTTTGCATTGATGTTTAGAGAGTGGAAGGGGGAGAGAGAAACATTGATGTGAGAGAGACACATCGGTTGGCTGCCTCCCGCACGCACCCCAGCCAGGGCCAGGGATTGAGCCTGCACCAAAGTATGTGCCTTTGACCAGACTAGAACTTGGGATCCTTCAGACCTCAGGCCGACGCTCCATCCAGGGAGCCAAACCGCCTGGGGCCATTCTGCCGTTTTATACCATCGTAAGGGGTCATTGTGACAGGGGAGCACCCACCGGGTGCCCTTCACAGAGTGAGTCATACGCACTCTTACCTCTGCTGGGGAGTCTCCGATCTCCAAAGGATGTGTGGGGAAGAGGGGAAGAAATTGCAAAGGCCGGGCTTTGATTCCCAGAGCCCTGGCTTAGCTGTGTGGCACCGGGAGAGTCAGGTAATGAGCCTCTCGGCAGCAGAGACGCCCTGCCTGGGCTGGCCTGGGGCTCTGAGGAGAATGGGTGCTCTTACTACTATCCGCCTGCCCCGGGGTGGGAGGGCGGTGAGAGGCCCAGCAGGCGTCCTTGGCTCAGTGATGGAGGCTTGACTCTGGGTGAGTGTGGCTTTCTGAGAGGCCCAAGGTGGGTGCTGAAGAGGAGGCAGGGTGTGAGGGCCCTGTCGGTGTGTACCTAAGAAGAGGTGGTGCACAATTGCACATGGCTCTCTGGAAGGCAGTGAGGCCTGGCTGCCAGCTGCCCCCTTCTCTTGCCCAAGGCACTTGCGAGCAGCGCTCCCTGGAGGCCAAAAGGGTAAAGAACAGCAACTCAATCAAGTGACAGCGTCTCCACGGGATGTGTACCACCTCGGGAGATTTCCGTATCCCTGGAGATGGCTGAGTGAACGGATGAATGAATGAATGAATGAATGAGTGAACGAGTGAGTGAGTGTTAGTCTGCATTAAAGGTTTTCCTTAGGGAGACCTGGATGTGGATATTAATTCCATGAGGCTGTGACATCGTGGAGCCTCGGTCTCCTCATCTGTAAATTCGGGACACAACTTACAGGGGCCCAGCAGTTGCAGGGCTGGCATTTGAATAAACCCTGTTGTGTGATGCGTGGAGGGTGCTGGGCCCACAGAGGTGCCCGCGAAGTGCCACGTTCTGCCCTTCGGCAATGCATGCGGCCCAAGGCGCTGCGGGCACAGGCCCCCGGGGCTCCGTTCCTGATCTCTGTGTGTTCCCTTTGGGGCCTCCCTCCCTGTCTCCAGGCCAGGCCTGCTGCTGCTGGCCCCTCTCCTCTCAGCCCCGAGGGACTTCTTCTCTCGGGAGAGCACCCCCTCCCGCATGGCAGCAGTTCAGGGCAGCATCCCTCATCCCTCAGCTAAGCCCAGGCATGGGGCCCTGGGCCTCTCCCTCAGCTTCACGGACACAGGCCCAGAGGAAAGGAAATGTCTCCTGGTAACAGTAACAGCCACGGCTGACTTCCATTGAGTGCTTGCTGTGTACAGGCCCGTGTCCATTCATTCTCCTGGACTTACCAGAGGCACAGGAAGTGGAGGTTCCCTCCTGGTCCCCAGACCGCGAGCTCCAGGTTCCCAGTACTGGATCCGCCCTTTTCTGGGCCAAGGCCACGGTGGCCTTCACTGCGCGGGCACCGGGAGACCTGGGCTCTTGTTCTAGCTCAGCTGCTCCCTGGTGTGTGACCTTGGCTAGGTCCTTGGTGCCCTCAACTACAAAATGTAATGGTTGGACGACACCCTCCAAAATATTTCTATTTTACATGTGACTACATGATATATACGCAAGAGTATATGCAACGTCAGGGTTTGGTTTAATCAAGTCTTACAAAACAGACATCCATTTGCCCTCCACTAAGCTTAAGGAGCCCACCGGCAGGCCCGAGCCGCCTGCTGCCTGCCGCCTGCCGCGCTATATTAGTTTGCTAGTCCAGAGCACCACGGACGGGCGGCTTACACCGCGAGGATGTGTGTCTCGCAGTTCTGCGGACCAGAAGTCAGGTCCCGGTGTCAGCTGGCTTGGTCCCTTCTGCAGCCCTGCGGGAGGATCTGTGCCGGGCCCCGCTCCCAGCTTCTGGCAGTCGGCTGGCCGTCCTTGGCGTGGCTCGGGTTATGGGTACATCGCCTCGATCTCTGCCTTCGTCCTCACGTGGGATCTCCCCCTCCCTGTGTCTCTGTGTCCAAAGCCCCCCTTTGTATAAATAAATCAGTCCTTGGGTTAGGGCGGTGGTCGGCAAACCTCGGCTCGAGAGCCACATGCGGCTCTTTGGCCCCTTGAGTTTTTAGCAAAGGCCAGCTTAGGAGTACTACCTTAATGAAGTTAATAACAATGTGCCTACCTATATAGTTTAAGTTTAAAAAATCTGGCTCTCAGAAGAAATTTCAATCGTTGTACTGTTGATACTTGGCTCTGTTGACAAATGAGGTTGCCAACGACTGGGTTAGGGCTCACCCTCACGACCTCATTTTAACGCGATTACCTCCGTAAAGACCATATAACCCACACCAGTCACATTCAGAGGTGCTGGGAGATGAGACTCCCAACATACACTTTGGCGGGCGGGGGGGGAGGGGGATGGAGGGGGAGACACACAAGTCAACCCATCCTCCTCATCCTCACTGCCCCACCCCCCCTTGCAGACAGATGTAACCCCCGTCCAGAATTTTGTATTATTCCCTCATTTTCTTTAGAGCCTTCCTACCGAGGTATGCATCCCTAACCAATAAAACTGTGTGGTTTTGCCCGTGATCTATGTGAATAGAATCATAAGTCTCTTTCTGCTTAAAATTATGTCTTTGAGATTCGCCGTTGTTTTTTGCCTCTAGCTCTAGATTATTCATTGTCAGCGCTGCACAGGCTTTCATGGTAGGGCTGAGCTACAGCTTCTTTAGCAGGAATAATGGTACTCCTACATAGTCGGACAAAACCCGCGGTAGGAAAAGAAATTTATCCATGCAAAACAGGATACATACACGCCATAAAGCTCCGGAACAAGCTTCGTCAAACAGTCCCCACCCTTCATACGTGAGGTGCGCCTTCTCACTTCATTCCAAAAGGCGGTCAGCCAACCTGACCGCGTGAGCGCCGGCCGCTCGACCTGCAGTGGCCGAGGGCACGCACCCCGGCTTGGCGGCCCCGTGGACCTGCGCCCGGCAGGCAGGCCCAGGGCACGGCCCCGCGGCTCTCACCAGGCCTGTCCGCCCGTGCACGTGCTCTTTGGCACCAGCCCACTGTGCCGTCTGGTTCTCACCCTCCCATCTGCTGTGCCTGTTGGCGTCTCCCGCGCCTGCTGGCCGTGTTGTAGCCTTGGCCTTGCCCTTGAGGTTGTTGAGTCTCTCGGGCTGTGGCCTGAGAGACCAGGCCCCCGGGGACATGAAGGGCTCGGTAGCGTTATTGATCCGTCAGGTACCAGGAGCCAGGGGAGTGTCTGGAACCAGACGACTCGGGCACCAAGCCTGGCCACTCAGCAGCTGCGTGACCACGGGGAAGACAGAGGACTTCTCTGTGCCTCAGTTTCCTCATCTATGCAACGGGGCTCCCAGAGTACCTGCCTCATGGGGAGGATTAAGTGAGTCACTACATGGACTGTCTGTCTACCGGGTGCAGGCCTCATGAGGGCACAGGCTGAGTCTGCTCTGCCTCCAGGTGTGTCCCTGTTGCCTGGCACAGTGCCTGGCACATTAGTGGGTTCACGTTGGTTACCTGTCCATTAAATGAAGGGAAGCCACCCTTACCTTCCTGGAAGAAATGTCGGTTCAGATCCTCTGCTGGTTTTTACTTGGGTTACGTGTCTTTTTATTGTTGAGTTGTAAGTTTTCTTTATGTAGTCTGGCTACAAGTCCCTGATTAGGTATGTGATTTGCAAATTTTTTTTTCCTATTCTGTGGTTGTCTTCAGTTTGAAGCACAAAAGTTCCTAATTTCCATGATGACCAATTTAATCGATGTTTTCTTCTGTTCTTCGTGCTTTTGGTGTCACCTCTAAGAATCCTTAGCCCAAATCCAGTATCAGGAGCTTTACTGCCGAGAACCAATTCCAGCATGTAATAATTACAAGAGTTCTATCAAAAGGTTGATGGGACTTGGGGGGCTCAACAAGGGTGAGCCACATGAGTAGTTTAGGTGTTGAAACGAGCTAAATGGCACTTCCCCCAAACCTGAATAGGATTGTTTGCTGCCAGACAGCTCAGGGCATTTTATGGCCTCCTGTTGGTCAAACACCTGAACAGCTGTAGGCTATTCCCCAAACTGATAATGCTTCTGTAGTCTACCCTTTAATGCCTTACCCTTTGAAGTATATATTTCCACCTTGCCTTGGGACAAATTGTGTTGAATTAAAAGCACAGAATTAAAGGTAAGAGTCTTTTTTTAATTTTTTTTTTATTGATTTTGTACAGAGAGGAAGGGAGAGAGATAGAGAGTTAGAAACATCGATGAGAGAGAGTCATCGATCAGCTGCCTATGCCCGCAACCAAGGTACATGTCCTTGACCAGAATTGAACCTGGCACCTTTCAGTCCCCAAGCCGACACTCTATCCATTGAGCCAAACCAGTTTCGGCAGAGGTAAGAGTCTTTATCTCCCTTTAGTTGAAGCTCCTTTGACCCCCAATGCCTTTCAAAATTATCCCTCCTCTCCGGACTCTAATCATCTACTCATCTACGCTCAGCCCCTTTCTCCAGAATGCCGAGCCCTTTGTAAGGCTGGGAAAAGAACCCCGGCACTTTACCTCGATGTTTCCTTCAAAAGTTTTGTATTTAGCTCTTATGTTTAAGCTTTTGATCCATTTGAGTTAATTTTTGTATATCGTGTGAAGTAAGGGTCCAACTTCATTCTTTTGTAGGTGGCTGTCCAGTTGTCCCGGCACCACTTGTTGAAAAAAACTATTGGATGGTCTTGCCACTCTGGCCAAAAACCAGTTGACCCTACAGAGACGTGCTTATTTCCGGACTCTCAGATCGACTCCATTGACTGGTCGATCTGGAAAGCCACCTGCAGCTCTCACGGCTTACTCTCTCCGCCCAGGCGCTCTCTGCAGCCCCAGGGGCTCCCGCAGGACGGTGGCCAGGACATCCCACACCTGCATGCCTTCCCCTGGAGAGAGAGAGAGTCACTTCCCGCATCTGTCGGGGTGACCACTGGGAGGGCCCAGTGTGATGGGCCCCAGGGGGCACACGGGGGAGGGTGCCCCAGAGGCATACCTTCCCTCCCTCCACCCGCAAGCCTGCACATCTCCCAGGGCAGGGTGCAAGGTCCCAGAGCAGGGCCTGTTTGTGCTGATGCCCACTCCTGATTGGGTGGATGCCCTTGGTGTGGGCCAGGTAGGAGGGAGCATAGGCAGGAAGTGGCTGTTGGGATGGAGAAGGACAGGGGCCTGCAGGAGGGAAGCACTGGAGGCATCTTCAGCAGGACAGCGGCCTCGGGAGGGAGAGCTCTGCATCCATGGGTAGGCGCCAGGGGCCAGCGAGGCTAGTGTTGCCAAGCTCTCTCCCTGGCATAGCTTCCTTCCCTGATTCCTGTGTGTGTGGGGGGGGGGAGGGGCCCGGACGATTGGGGGAGGGCTGGGTGTCTTGAACTCCCTCCCTTCTGAGTGCTTGTTCTATGAGGTTGCCGGACTTAGATGCATGAAGAGGTCGGGCGGGTCTTGGTCAGGATGTCCTCCTTGTAGAACTGTCGCCTCACATTGACTCCGGCCGGTGGCTAAGACTCCCCAGGGCAGCCGGAGAGAGAGCTGGGGGGAGGGGGCATGGCAGGAGCCTGGGGACGTTTTCGCTTTAGCTTGCAGGGGGAGTTCCCGATGGATGGGTGCTTTCCTGCAGCTACCGCAGAGACACAGGTGCGCAGAGAACAGCAAAGCTGCACCTGTGGAATGCTAACGAGCTGGGCTGCCTGTGGGTTGAGGGAATGGGGGTGCTCCGCTGGTGGGGTGCTGGCTCAGAAGGTGGGGAAGAGGCCCCACAATAGAGAGGTGCATGGTGCCGTCTCCGGCTTCTCCAGATCTAAGGCCTTGGAGATGAGTCTTTCAGAAGTGGCAGCCACATGATTGTTAGGGACCTGGGAGGGGAATCTACGGCTCCCTTCAGGGCCCACATCCCCTGGATCCAGCCCTCAAAGCAGAACGGGGGGGGAGAGCAGAGGTTTCTGCAGGGTGGGTGCCATCTCCTCCCTCTTCATCTGTCCTCCCCACGGTCCGCCCCTGAGCGGGAATAGAGCTGTTTGCGCCGAGTTGGAGTTGCTCTCAGCCTGAGAATTGCGTCAGCCCCGCCTGGCAGGCAGGAGCTGGAGCCTGTTGCTATGGTGACCACGAGGCCTCAACAGGGAGAAGGATGAGTTTAGTCACAGGGTGTGGTTTTCCTGCCCAGTGATGCTGTCATGTGATAGGCACATGATCTGTGAGCCCGTATTCCCAGCGCTCCCCTGGGAGATGTGTCATCAGCTTAGATGGGCATGATGGGCAGCTGCTCCAAAAGCCACGTGGGCATCGGCCAGCATGGGTGGGTATGACAAAGAGCAACGTGGCACCCTGGTCCTTCTGCCTAGCTCAGGGGGCGGAGGGCGATTTGACCAGGTAAACCAGGCTCTGGGAAAGGGGCGGTGGGGGGGTCCAGGACAACCGATAACCCGGAACAGAGGGCTGCTCTGAATCCCAAGCCCGTCCAGGCGGCCCCAGGACATTTTTTCTCAACCACTTGACAGAGCTCATCATCTTGCTAAAGATAACAGACTGCTTGGCCAAGCGAGCACAGTACCTCGCAATTCACATCTCTCCTCTCACGTTTTGCCTGTAGTGGGAAGGAAGGAAAAAAGTTTGTGTTCCAGCCGCATCGCGCACCTGCTGTGTGCCAGGCACGGCACTAGACCCTGTCTCACCATCTCACCATCCCCTTAACCCACCCCGGAGCAGGTGATGCTGTCACATTCTGCAGCGGGCACACCCAGGGACCCAGAGAGCTGCAGTCATTTGCCCAAAGAGTTAAACCTAAATCTTTGGGCTTCAAGTCCAGCGTCCTCTTGACTCCAGATGCCCCTGTACCCGGCAATCCTTAGGATGTCCAGTGAAGAAACACACCTTCCAGTGGGAAAATAACCATGGCGATCTCTTCCCAGAGGAAAACACAGGTCCTGGGTGCGGATTGGTTGACTGGAGCTATTTCTGATTTGTGAACAGGAAGCAGTTGGTGAGGTCACCTCAGGGCATTGACAAAGCCCAACTTGGTACGCTGGTGAGTCTGGGATTCTGCCTGAAGCCCTCCAGGGGTGAGGCCTACTTGTCTGCTGAGTTCTCTGCAGGGAAGGGTTCGGTGAGCTGGTCCGGGGTCAGATGGAGAACCCAAGAGCCCCTGGAAGAGCCTGGCAGTCATGAGATCTAACTGGCTGAGCTTATGAGGCATGGTCATGGTACTTAGCACTCAGTGCTGCTAGCACTCTGCATGGTCATGGTACTTAGCACTCAGTGCTGCTAGCACTCTGCATGGTCATGGTACTTAGCACTCAGTGCTGCTAGCACTCTGCATGGTCATGGTACTTAGCACTCAGTGCTGCTAGCACTCTGCGAAGCGCACTTAGATGAAATCACTCATGTCATCCTCACAGAAACCCTGCGAGTTTGGATGCTGTTATTTCATTTTGAAAATGAAACAGCGAGGTTAAGTGATGTGGCCAGGGTCACACAGTACCCTGAGAGGTAGCGCTGGGATTCAAGCCCAGGCAGTCTGGCTCCGGAGCACAGGCTCTGGACCAAATGTTCTACTGTCTCTGCTCTTCCATTCTGGAAAGATGTTAACCGGTTAGTTTGCATGGCTCCCACAGGAGTGAGTGTGTGTGTGTGTGTGTGTGTGTGTGTGTGTACGCGTGTGAACACACATGCACACACGCGCAGACACACACACATCTGTATACCGGCAATGGGAGGGGAGGCTCAGGGCTGCGCTTGGGAGCTTCTGTTGTTGATGGCTGCCCCGGTGCACTGCGGGAGCCCAGGGGGACCTTGCTGTGCTCCTCCCTCCCTGCGTGTGGCTCCCCGGAGACCGGTGCCCGCCTCTCTGGGGTAGAACTGTTGCCTGGATTGCTTCCTAACCCCCTCGAAAGGCTCCGGGTCCCCAGGAAGGAGCTCTGGTCTGAAACTAAACGTGGACAGTGGCCCAGGAGGGCGGGCAGTGCGATGGGAGCACGGTTGCCGTGTGTGGGCTGTCTCTTGTGCGTCTCCTGGTGCCTGGGAACCTGCTCGCGGCCCACACGATGTGCAGGTGCTTCCCGCTCCGAGATGTCAGCCAGCAGGGCTTCCTCTCGGTGTCTCCCTGGCCGGGATCGTGGGGACAAATAACGGGAATGACATCAACGGCCCCGCCATTAACCTTACCCACTGCGTTCCTTACTGAGAACAGTGCCTTTCCTTCGGCTAACGCATTGAACTGTCACAAAAGCGCTATGAGCCAGTGGTGTTCCTACCCTCTTCCCTTTAGAAAGGAGGAAACTAAGGCCCAGAGAAGTTAAGCAAGTTGCCCAAGATCACACAGCTAAAGCTGGGATTTGAATTCGGGTAGCCTGCCTCCAGAGCTACCACCCCCTGACTCCAGAGCCAGTGCTGTGTCCTTGCTTGGCTCCCCGAGGACACCTCCAGACCCTGTGGCTCTTCTCCTGTCCTCACTTCAGCACCTTGACTCCATTTTCCTGCGAGTCTGGGATGTGCCCAGTTGCCTGCCCACAGGTCCTGTGCATGAACTGTGGCCTCTGGCATCAGCCAAGCCCTGGTCCTCATGGGGACTGTGCCCCTTCGCTGCTCTAGCCTCACCCCGCGTCCGTCTGCTCACAGGTGGTCCCAATGTGAATGCCCGGGGGAGGCAGGCCCGCCAGCCCTGTGGCCCTGGTGTGAGTCTCTCAGCCCGTCCTTCCTGGCCTGCAGCCTGTAGCTGCTCTTGTTTTGAGGGCCAAGTTGAAACGTCTCTTTTCCTTTCCACCCGCCGTTCCTCAGCCCCTGGGCCGTGTCTGGTCCTCAGCTCGGTTCTTGGGGGAGGCTGCCTTCCTGCGGGAGGTGAGGCTGGCATCGCTTGCCGCCAGGAGAGAGGGGGGAGCTGTGTGGATCTGAGTGGAGAGCCTAGGGGTCCCGGGGGTGAGGGGAAGATTAATGTTCAGCAGTGATCCCTGGGGGAAGAGGGGGGGGGGGGAGGTCCTGCATGCTCCGGACACCTTGCCGTGGCCACCGGTTGGGTGTGGGGCAGGTGGGACTCTGCGGTGAGTGCCCAGGTGCTGCCGGGTGGGAAAGGAGCATTGGACTCGGAGCTGACACATGTCTGGCAGCCCCTGCGTCGGGCAGAGCCAGGCCTGTCTTGTGCCAGGAAGCTGGCAGCAAAGCAGAAAGGAGCGGTGGAGGTGGGACCGGCCTTTGTAACCCGGAAGGTTGGCTCCAAAGCCGGTTTTGGGAGCGGAGAGGGCTCCAGGCCTGGTTAGTCTCCTTGCCCCCTGTAATGTCCATGGAAGAGTTCTGTTTCTGTATTCCTCCTTCCCTGTCTGCCTGCCTTTTTTTTTTTTTTAAACACGTTATATTTTATTCTATGTTTTAAATTGTGGTAAAGTACACATAATTTAAAATAGTAATCAATTTTAAGTATGCAGGCCACTGGCATTAAGTATATTCACATTGTTGTGTAACCATCGCCACCATCCGTCTCCAGGACTCTCTCTTCGTCTTGCAGAACTGAAACTCTGAACCCATTCAACTCCCCCTTCACACCCCCACCCCCAGCCCCTGGCAACTGTCATTCTACTTCCTGTCTCTGTGAATTTGACTGAGTATCTGATCTAAGAGGAATCATCACTTGGTTTTGTGACTGCTTATTTCACTTGGCGCAATGCCTTCAAGGTTCACCGGCAGTGTGGCTCCTGTAGAATCTCCTTCCTATGTGAAGCTGAATGCATTCCCTTGTGTGCACAGATCACATGTTCATCAGTGGACAGTTGGGGTGCTTCCACCCCTGGCTCTAGTGAATAACGCTACAACAAACATGGGTGTTTCCCAGTCTCCTTTTGGTCTTAGTTCATGCATCAGCCATAGGCCGTCCTTGGAGCTTGGGCAGGGACGGGCCCACTGGCTCAGCCGCAGGAGAACGGGTAGGTCACCAGAGGAAGGCTTGGCCCTCTGGTGCCAGCTCCTACCAAACCCCAGCCAAGGACGTTCCAGATTTCCTTCCCCGTCAGCCCTCAGAAGAAGTCGCCGGGTTTCAGGTTCTCTCCTGACCAGGGGGAGGATGGCGGCGGTTCGCCGTGAGCCCGGCATGCGTGGCGGTAAGGGAAGGGGGCCGTCTGTCATGGATTGGGATGTGCCCGGGGAGCTTCTCTGAGACCGGCTGGCCGGCTGACCTTACGTGGAGGAGTTGGGGGCGGGTAAGGGAAGCCAACTTAGTCTTGAAATCCCCACTCCTTAACATCAGCAGGGGTCACGGCGTGTTCGCACCTGTCCGTCCCCGGTGAGCAGGAGCCTCGGCCCCACGTGTTTACGCGGGGACCAGCCCGGTGGAGGCTGCACCATCGGGGGCCACAGCCTCCGAGGTCATGCAGTGGGGGGCGGGGGGGATGGGGAGCGGTGTGTGAGCGCTGACCAGAGGATTGGGAGCCAGAAGGCGCCAGGGCCTAAACGAGGGTGTGTGTGTGTGTGTGTGTGTGTGTACACCTATGTGCATGTGTGTGCCTGTGTGCGTGCATATATGCATGTGCACGGGCTCAGAGAGCAGAAGTGAGCTGGCCGGGCGAACATTGCCTCCCCCTAGCTCAGCCCTCAGCCGGCGCTGCACCACCTGAGAGGAGAGGTGATATGTTTTAGGAAGAGGAAGAGGCCATTGACGTGGGGAGGTCCTCTCCTCTTCCTCTGGGTGACAGAAGGAAGCTGGGCCGGCCAAACCACGGAGCCTCTGGAGCTGGGGGCAGGGGAGAAGGACGTGAATGTCGAGGTGCCCTCTAATGGCCCTGTTCAGTAGTGGGATTGTTTTTAAGGTCCCGGCAGCTTGAGCTGAATGTCAGCGAGTCCCTCCTGATAGCAGTGGCAGAGGCACAGGGTGTTACTGTGGGTGTACGTGTGAAGGGGTGCGAGTTGGGAATGTCTTGGCCCTTCTGCAGAGAAGGGAATGTCTTAGCTGACTCCTGCAGAGAGCCTGGAGCTGCGTGGCTCTGGGGTCGAAGGGAGCCCCTGGGGTGAAGGGTAGGGGTCACGGATTCTGATCCTGGAGGCCACCAATGTGCAGGGCAGCGTGGAGAGTCTGACTGACCTCTCTGTACCTCCTATTGCTTATCTGTTCTCTGAACTGTCCCCCTTCCTGCTCCTCAGCAGCAGATTGAGAGTCATTTAATTTTTCATAAATACCCCAGGGACTCATGAAACCATATATGGGAGAGGGGCTCGGAGGAGGCCACGCATCCCAGGCGAGTGATAAGTGGGATTGGATTCGAAGGGCATTGTCATAATGGTCCTTTGATTCTCCCTCCTCATTGCCTCCCGGCCCTCTTTCCCTCCCGCGAGCATTTTTCACCAGCATGTGGGGCAGGGAAGGCTGGACCTACATCACATCAGTCCCGGGTCATTGTTGTCAGTTCATGGTGGGTCAGAGGGGAAGGAGAAGGCAGGTTAGAGCTGTTCGCTCTAAGAAGGGTTAGGATTCCTGGAGGGTTTGTCAGAGGAACCTCCCAGCCCCGGGCCTTAAATAATTGAGTTCTCAGGCCCAGGCAAGACAGCTGTGGAGCGTCCGCTCCATGTGAATCCTGCCCCGAGTGCCCTGAATAACAGGCCGTCAATAGACATGGGCTGCCCTTGCCCGCCAGACTCCTGCCATCTAGTGGGGAAGCCATCCTATGCCAAAGGCCAGGGGAATGTGAACTTGACTTTGAAGAGGGATTTTCGTTTCTGTCTGCTCGAAGGAACGCTGTAGTGTTGGTGGAATACTCTTGTCCTCTTGTCCGGCGTCTCTCTCCTTGCTCTGCAGAGCAGCCCTGTGGGAGGGGCAGGCAGCGGGTCAGCCCGTTTACCACGAGAAAAGTGAAGGCGCCCAGAGAATGAGCACCTTGCCGGAAGTCGGCAGAGCTGCTGGTCGTAGCGCTAGCGTGCCGGGTCCTGCTTGGGGTCTGTTCCTATCACTGTGTCTGGCATATTCTGTGATGAGGAGATGTTTACTGGGTGACTGGCTACGGCTCATTTACTCGTGAAAGAAACTCTCGTCCATTCTGGCAAGGTCATCTGTCCGTTTGCGCCGATATTCCTACCTGTCCAGTGGGCATGCAGCTCCCTTTCCTACCGAGTGATTCGGAATGTTAGGCCCCTCTTGCTGGGGCAGGAGATTCTGTCCAAGTACAAAAAGCCATGAACTTGACCCAGAGAGCAGGCTTTAAGCTGTGGCTCTGTATATGAGCCAGGCGGCCGTGGACAAGACCCGGGACATGTCTGAGCTTCCGCTTCTCCAGTGTGAACTGGGAGCGTACTCTCCGCTCTGCCATCCTCCCTGGATTGTGAGGGTGAGATGAGATCCCCGCTGTGGGCTTGCTGAATACACTGTTAGGAAAACACGGTGCGGATAACAGCGTTTCTGATGCGTCTCTGAGGCCGGAGACTGACACAGCCACCTGACCCTTCTCCCAGGGCCCACAGCGCAGGCCCCAGGCTCTGGCCCACCGCCTCTGCCCCCGAGGCAGATATCCAAGCCCTAGGAGTCCTTTGTTTCAGACTTTGGAGCCCGGGCTTCTCCTGATGGCCACGATCTCTCCCTCCCTCCCCCCCAGGGAGCCTGGAGGTGGAGAGCGATCGCATCTCCATAGCAACCAGAGAGGCTGAGCCCAGCATCGGGGGCGGAGCCAGAACCCAGCGCCCCAGCTCCATGTCCGCATCTCCAGGAATGAGCAGCGGCGGAGGGCATTGCTGCCCCGTCTTCAGTTGTCCCTTTGCTGAGCTCATTTCCTCGTTCCCGCCCTCCCTGAGGCCTCACGGTGAGGTAGGCCATCCTGTGGCCCAGGCGAGGCCGGGGGCCCTGCGGGGATGGGATGGGGGCTGCCCCCTGCCTGCCCTTTCTGTCCGCCTCCTGGCCTCTTCCCAGGTGAGCCTCCAAGTCCTTCAAGACAATTCAAACCCTGCCTCTTACAAGACACTCGCTGGTGTCTCTCCTGGGCCCTGCCGATGGCTTCCTGAGCTGTCTCGGTTTAGTTTCACTCGGCCTCAGGGTCCTGTCTTAAACTGGTGGTTCTCGGGTTTACAATCCGACATGAGAGCCGCCTGCTGCCTCAGTCACCCCACACCAATTCAGTATGGTTTCTGGATTGGGAGCCAGATACCAACAGCTTCCAAACTCCTCAGGGGATTCCAGTACACAGCAAAGGTTGGAGCGGGTGTCTTCAAGTTAAAGATTTAACCTATTCCCTGAATCTGGCCAGGGAGTGTGGCTCAGTGGTTGATCATCAGCCCATGCACCAAGCAGTTGCCAGTTCAATTCCTGGTCAGGGACATGCCCAGGTGGCAGGCTCAGTCCCCGGTGGGAGCTGTGCAGGAGGCAATCAATTGATGTTTCTCATCGATGTTTCTTTCTCCTTTCTCCCCCTCTCTAAAACTCAATTTAAAAAGCACACATATTGCCCTAACCGGTTTGGCTCAGGGGCTAAGAGTATCAGCTTGCCGACTGAAGGGTCCCAGGTTCAATTCCTGTCAAGGGCATGTACCTTGGTTGCAGGCACATCCCCAGTAGGGAGTGTGCAGGAGGCAGCTGATCGATGTTTCTCTCTCATCCATGTTTCTAACTCTATATCCCTCTCCCTTCCTCTCTGTAAAAAATAATAATAATAATAATAATAAATAAAAATCAGTAAAATATTTTTTTTTTAAAAGCACACGTATTGAAACCATCCCCTGATACCTGCTGAATGGAGGCTGACCAGTGAACCGCTGAGTCTGCTGATGGAGGAAGGCCTTCAAGCCCTGGTTTTGTTTTCTGTGTTTCCAGAACGAGGAGACCCCCAAGAGCGCTTACGGCTCCCGAAGGGGACCAGGGCGGGAGTGGGAATAGCTGCTGATTACTCAGTGTGGGTCCTGAGCCAGGCGCCTACATCGCATGTGTTTTCTCATTGCAACCCCACAAAACACTCACCAGGTGTAGTCATTATGCGTTAGCCCCTGGGCTGTTCTCCCGGGTCTCCCTCCCCCACTGCCATCATCTGTTCTAGGGCAGAAAATACATTATCACCTGACGTCATCCTTGGTACCACTCCTATGGGGAGGGTGGGGCCATTCCATACCTACCCTGTTTCCCCGAAAATAAGACAGTGTCTTATATTAATTTTTGCTCCCAAAGATGCACTAGGTCTTATTTTCAGGGGATGTCTTATTTTTCCATGAAGAAGAATACGGTACACATTTATTGTTAAATGAAAATAAAGGAAATTTATTACCTGTATACGGTACGGTAGTACGGTAGTTGTCAACACAAACCAGACAAATTGTGAATCCTACAGTATCAAGAATTTACTCATTTATTCAATGACAATCATGTCATCATCTTCTGGAACGTCATCGTAACAATCCAATTCCTGAATTTCCTGGTGAATTTCTTGTGACTCCATTTCTTTCAGAATCACTGGACCAAATCTCTCATGTTTAGCCTCGGGAGGGCCTTATTTTCGGGGGGATGCATTATATTTCATTCAGAAGGAAACCTGTAAGTAGGTCTTATTTTCGGGGAAACATGGTAGAACTTTATCTTGCACTCACAGGCTCTTAGTGTCCAAGAAGAGGTTGGAAAGATTCCCCCAAACCGCCCCCCCCCCAACTCCCTCAACATCTGCTTTGGGGTTGGGGGTACCAGAATGTGTTCTGGCTGTGTCCATTGGTCTTTGGTGACAGACAATCTTAGGAGAAGGCTGTAAACAGCTCAACACTTGTGTGCCTCCAGCTGTTCGGGCACCCTTTTCTCTCCCTTGGGCTTATCAAAGTTTAGATGGTAGAAATGAGGGTGAGTCATCTGGGTTTGAATCTCACTCCCCCCTCCCCCCCCCCAGGCCAACTCTTCACATTCCCACAAGAGCATGTCTCCATGGTCTGTCATTGTTTGGCTCCTATCTTGTCATCTGGCATGGGCTGCATCCCTTACGGGCTTGGAATAGATAGCCCCGTGTTCACATGTGGCCCCAATCTGCGTGACTCCTAGGACCGTGGTCGGCAAACTCATTCGTCCACAGAGCCAAATGTCAACAGTACAACGATTGAAATTTCTTTGGAGAGCCAAATTTTTTTCAACTTAAACTTCTTCTAACCCCACTTCTTCCAAATAGACTCGCCCAGGCCATGGTATTTTGTGGAAGAGCCACACTCAAGGGGCCAAAGAGCCGCATGTGGCTCTCGAGCCGCGGTTTGCCGACCACAGTCCTAGGGAGATCCGGAGGCCATGGGATTCCACCTGCATTGTAACTCGACAGAGGAACGTATGCACCAGGAGGAGTTACCTAAAAGTTACAGATATCCGGCGATGATGTAGCTGGCAAGACCCGATCCGTGGTCCCCACTGGGTCCTGCCTAACTCTTCGCCCGACTCCGGAGGCCCTCGTGTGCCGGCCTGTGCCCACTTCTCCAGCGCCGCCTGCCCCCTCACCCTCCTGCTCACTCCGTGTTCTAGCCGCGGGGCTATTTATAGGCCCTTCAGGGGCCCTGCTGTTTCACACTCTGTGCCTTTGCCAAGCCGCTTCCCTGTTGCCTAGAACTCTGCTCATGTCCCCCATCTGCCTGGCACGCACCCACACATCTTTCAAGATGCAATTAATTATATTAATAATAGCAGCCGAGATGCACTGGGCGCCCGCTGCGTTCTGAGTCTCTGTGTGCGTGCGTTATCCGGTCTGATCCTCGAAGCATCCCTGTGTGCTCAGCGCCTTCGTCACCCACTTCCACGTTCGCCGGTTTAACTGTTCGCTCTCCGTCTGTGGGAGGCTGCCTGCTGCCAGGCGTCCTCCTGAGCATGAAGCGGTCAGACAGGGAGGGAGCCTGGACTGGAACCTGAGCCCGGGGACCTGGCACCAGCATCCTTGCTCTTGGCCACAGCAGCACAGCTCCTCCCTCCGAGAACCACCCAAGCCCTCCAGCCACCCCTCCCCCACACCGCTGCCCGCTCCCCCTCTCTGCCTCGCCTCTGAGGTACGTCTGTCACAGCCTCTAGGGTGTTTTGTTGCTTATTGGACGGCCTTTCTCCGCTGGGCCGTAAGGACGTCACGTGGGGATGTGTTCGTGTTCAGAGGCAGGAAAGCCAGCGTACACACTGTGGGCCTGTGTCTCCCCCTCAGCGAGGAATGAGGTAGGCTGTTCGCATCGTCAGGGAAACGGCTCTGTTCCTTCTCGGTCGTCTCCTCGTGGCCGCAGTGTGGCCACTGCCGCTCCTCCCATCACAGCCGAGTTCAAGGTGGGAAGTCCCGTTTTCATTAGCAAAGCAGAGGCCTCGCCAGAGGTTCTGTTCTCCGTGGGCCTCAGGATCAGAACGACTCTGAATATCTGTTCTAATCCTTACGGGCTGGATAGAAAAAACGCAAAGGAATTTATTTTCTCACAATCTGGAGGCCAGGCGTCCAAAATGGCAGTGTTGGCAGGGCCGCACTTCCGGCCAAGGCTCTCTGGGGGGGGGGGGGGGGGAATCTTGCATCTTCCAACATCTAGTGACTCCATGCTTTCCTTGGCTCTGGCAGCATCACTCCAGTCTCTGCCTCCATGGTCACATGGCTTCCTTCTGTGTGTGTTTTCCCCCCTTCTGTTGCCTATACGAACACATCATCAGATGTAGGACCCACTGAGTTCATCTAGGACAGTGGTCGGCAAACTGTGGCTCGCCAGCCACATGCGGCTCTCTGGCCCCTTGAGTGTGGCTTTTCCACAAAATACCGCACGTACAGTGTGATTGAAACTTCTCGGCCCATGCGCAGAAGTCGGTTTTCGGCTCTCAAAAGAAATTTCAATCGTCGTACTGTTGATATTTGGCTCTGTTGGCTAATGAGTTTGCCCGCCACTGATCTAGGATATCATCATTTCAAGACCCTTAACTTAATCACACCTACAGAGACCCCTTTTTCCCCAAATAAAGTCACATTCACAGGTACCGAGGTTACCTGTATGCATATGGGGCTACTATTCAACCCACTCCAGGGACCTAGAAGATGCCTGATATGACAGGGCAGCAGAATATGACCTTGTAAGGGTAGAGGCAGTGACCATGAAGGGCTTTGAACTGAGGAGTCGGTGCTGTACGTTGAAGTGAATGGGGAAACTGTTAAATGTTGAACAGGGGAGAGAGGGTTGGAACTGTCCTCATAAGCGCTGGTGAGGGTAGAGAGGAGGATGAGGAGTGGGGACCGTTGGGGGTGTGGGAGATGAGGAGCAGGAAGAGGGAAGAATTTGAAATGTCGCCCGGTTTCCCACACGAGTGACGTGCATCGAAGGCGGAGATGTTCAGGAACCAATCAGAGAGACGAGTCTGCCACCAGACCCCGCCTGGGAATGTAAGTTGGATTTGGGAGAGGGAGCAAAGTAGGGATGACAGGAGCCTGGGCATCACCAGTTTCCCCCACTGCCTTTTCTGAATGATTTCAAATATACTTAAACGCTTGAAGAATTGTATAGCGAACACCCACATGCCCTCATCCGGAGTCTGTAATTACCGTCTTTCTATACTTGCTTTATCACACACCCTTCCCTTCCTCTGAACATCACCAACCCATCTTCCTTTGCATGTGCTTCAGAATAACTTGCTGACATCCGTGCATTTTATCGATACTTCAACACATAAGCCTGCATATCATCAGCTGGAGTTCAGTATGTAGTGAAGTGCACAACTCTTAAGGGTACTGGTTGATGAATGAATCCACCTGTGTACCCCAGGTCTCTGTCAAGGTACAGAACATTGCCCTAGCTGGTTTGGCTCAGTGGATAGAGCACTGGTCTGCTGACTGGAAGGTCCCGAGTTCGATTCCATGCTCGGGTTTCGGGCTTGACCCCCAGTAGGGTGCGTGCAGAGGCAGCTGATCAATGATTCTCTCTCATCATTGATATTTCTATCTCTCTCCCTCCCTCTCCGTTCCTCTCTGAAATCAATAAAAATATATTTTTAAAGATACAGAACATGTCCATCACCCCAGAAAGTTCCCTGTGCCCCCACTCCCAGAGGCAACCACTATTTTTACTCTTTTTCAACCATAGATTAGTTTTGCCTGCTCTTTTGTGTCTGACTTCTTTCGCTTAGTGTGAGAGTCTGTAAGAGTCATTTCTGTTGTTGCATGTATCAGCAGCCTGTCTCATTGCTGAGCACTATTCTATTGTAAGGATATATAAGGAATACCAATTTTTAAAATATATTTTTATTGATTTTATATAGAGAGAAGAAGGGTGAGGGAGAGAGAAACATTGATGAGAGAGAACCATTGATTGGCTGCCTCTTAGATGCCCCCTATTGGGGATTGAGCCCAAAACCCTGGCATGTGCCCTGACCAGGAATTCAGCTGGAGACCTTTCAGTGTATGGGACAACGCTCAACCAACTGAGCCACCCCGGCCAGGGCAGGAGTGCCAATTTCTAAAGGGTGGGCAAAGGGTCTGCGAAGGAAAAGTGAAGGCAGTAGGAAAACCATCTGGATCAGTTACAATTAGGTTTGCCTGCAGAGAACATCAAAACTAAGTGGCAGTGGCTTAGATAATGGGCTCTTTTTCCCTGTCATATAAAGTAGGCCTTGAGGTGGACAGTCCTGGGGGGAAACGGTGGTTCGTTGTGCCATTGTGGGCCCAGGCTCCCAGCTTTCCGTTCAGCTGTGTTCAGTGCTGGCTTCTATCACCTCATGGTCCAACACGCTTTCCAAACTAACAACCGAAGGAGGAAGTGTGAAGAGGACCACAAACAAATAAACAAACAAAACATAGCTTTCAGCCCAAACAACCTCTCTTAGCAGCCTTTCTCAAAGCTCTCCCCATCTCCTTAGCCAGAACTCGGTCACGTGGCCCGTCCCAGTAGGAAAAGCAGTCTTGTCGCGAGCCCCTGGGCTCACGGCCACCCTAAAGACAACGGCACTGACGTTGCTGGGACGGGGATGGGTGTTGGTTGTCATCAGCCGCCTGTGCCTTCTTTCTTTTGAGACCTGGTGGCCACGCCATGGTCCACTCAACGTTCCCATTAGGGGTGTTCAGAGGAAGAGTTGGCATCTGGAGGTAAACCGATAGACCTGGGTTCAGATCCTCTCTGGGCCCATCCCTCTGTGATCTTGCCTGTGAGGTGGGGATGGAAGAGCAGCCTCGCAGCTGTGGCTGGGAGAGGAGAAGAGCAGGAGGTGCAGGCGCGTGGATGCCACTCAGATGAGGCTGGATTGTGCACATGACGGGGGGTGGGGGGGGGAGAATGGCAGAGAGGAGGGCCACGCCACCTTCTCTATTGCCCTCTCTACCTCTGCCCGGGGGAAGGTCCTGAGAGTCAGGGAGCTGGTCCTGTGACCCCTGGGCATTGGTCAGCGGATAGGAGGGTTGGTGTGGCCCGCTGGAGTCCGAGCTGCTGGCCAGGCCAGGGTTCGCCATCCCTAACCCTCCTGGCCTCGACTGCAGGAGTAACAGGGCAGCCCGGAGAGGTGACCGGTGAGCGTGATGTTCCATTCCCTCCCTCTGCTTTTCCAGCGTGAGTGGGTCTCCGCAGCCAGCCAGCCCCCTGGCGGCACCAGACTCGGGCAGGCCGGCAGCTGTGGCGGCTCTGTGTCCCTCCTCACCCCTGGCACTGGCCGAGTTGGCTCGCTGCCTCAGCTACAGGCCCCGTGTCCTCCGGGCGGTGGAGCTGTCTCCTGGTACGTGGCCCTCACTCAGCGCAGCGGCCGGGTTACCAGGTCCTGTGCTCTGCACACGCGTGCCTGTGCTGGGAGGAAAGGGACAGCCATGTCCCTTGACAGCTCAATGGGCTGTCAGCGCAGGGGCCGGAGAGGAAGTCGGCAGGGACAGGTGCAGCCAGGCTGGAAAGCTCTCGGCTGCCAAAGGGTCAGATTGCACGGAGGGCGGCTGTGGCCGGGCGCCTGGTGACCTGTTGACACCGTTCTCAGGCTGCCGGCCAGCCCGGGGCTGGTGTCAGGACCGAGGAAGAGGAGTGGGACCCCGGGGAGAACTTGGCTCGGGCCTCACACCCGAGATGGGGCAGTGCGTGCCTCTGCTCACTCGTTCTCTTCGCACACGTTTCCCGGGGTCCTGCTGGCTGCCGGCCGGTGGGCGCTGGGCACCCAGCGGCAATGAGACACCCAGCCCTGCCCCAGGGGGTTAGGGACACACGGGCAGGCCTCAGGGGCCTCTCGGAGGCCCTGAGCTGTGGGAGCTCTGAGCTGGGGCGCCAGGGAGCAGATGATGGGACAGGCCCAGCCAGGGGCTGGGAAGCGGGGGACGTGGGAGGGCCCCTCACTCTGCTGCAGGAGAGACCCCCACTGGCCTGCCTTTCTGAGGTGCAGGAGAGACCCCCACCGGTGGGGTTTGACCAGGGCGGGGGTGTCTGTGCGTGGGCCCTGGAGCCTAAGTGGTGCTGGCAGCCAGGGGGGTTCCAGCTCGACTCCCCTCGTCTTTTCTTCCCTCCTTCTCCCGAGGAAGCCTGCATTGAAATTACAGAAAAGCTGGCTTTTAGGAGCCTGCGCCCCATCGGGTCCCTGCCAGGCCTGGGCGCCGCCTTCTCGCCCACGCTCTGCCAGCCTCGGGCCGGGTCCTGCACGGAGGCCTTGTTCAGAGGGGTGAGGGCTCCCCGGGGTGCCATTCCTCACCTCCCCACCCCGAAACCTGCCCCGAGCCCCCTCTCCCTGGGATCTGGCTCAGCACACAAATGGTACCTCAGGAGGAGGGGCCCAGGAAGTGACATCGCCCGGCCCGCCCCCACCTCCTTATTCCCTATAAAAAGCGGAATGGTGACTCAGAGGGGAGAGTTGGAAGCGTCCAGCCTCCCGCTCCCACCGTCAGTTCTTAAGACTCGGAATCAGGCAGGAGGCGAAGGAAACGGCAGCTTGAAAATACGCAAACACGCAGCTGACGTGCTATTAAGCAGGTGGCACCGGCGGCACCGCTCCTCGCCGGCTCCCAGCAGCCGCCCCTGAACGGCGGGCGCTGCCCAGCCCCTGCGAGGGTCCGGCCGCCTGCAGCCCCCGCCGGCCGGCCGGGCCGTGGATGTGGCGGCCGGGAGCATGGCAGCCGGGGGCCGCCGCCGGCGCCCACTGCGCTACCAGTCGCTGGCAGCCCTGGTGGAGGACTCTCAGTGGCCTTTCTTGTTCCTTGTCTCAGACTTCAGCTACGGGGCGGACGACTACGACGCGGAGGGGAATGAGGAGCAGAAGGGGCCCCCCGAGGGCTCGGAGACCATGCCGTACATCGACGAGTCGCCCACCATGTCGCCCCAGCTCAGCGCCCGCAGCCAGGGCGGCGGGGACAGCGTCTCCCCCACCCCCCCGGAGGGGCTGGCACCCGGGGTAGGTACACCTGCTTCTCCTTCTGGGTTTGGGGAGAGAGGGCCGTGGAGGGTGGGGGGAGGCAGGCCTGGTGCCCCGGGCCGGCCAGGCTCTGCTTGGAATGCCCCCGGGGACCCTGGCGCTGGCTGTTTTCGGTGGCCTCGTCATCTCCTTCCAGCCCTGGATGCCGTGTAGTCTGGGCTCCCCTCCCTCCCCCAGCACCTGCCTCTCCCTCTGCCGCCTCTCCCCGCCATCTGCTCCCGCCTGCTGGACAGCCTCCCCACTCCAGCTCCCCCTCGGCACCTCCAGCCGGACAGGACGGGGCCTGGGGAGGGTGCCGGCTCTTCGCTCCGGGCCGGGCCGGGGGCCGGGCAGGGGCCGCTGTGCCCTGGGGCTGTCAGGGTGCACATGCCTGCTCAGCAGACCACGGCTGGCTCGGTGCTGGCTGCGGGGCGGAGTGAGCGGGTTCGGGGGCATTCCCCCAGGCCCAGGGCCCCAGCCAGCCCTCTGCGGGGCGGAGTGAGCGGGTTCGGGGGCATTCCCCCAGGCCCAGGGCCCCAGCCAGCCCTCTGCGGGGCGGAGTGAGCGGGTTCGGGGGCATTCCCCCAGGCCAGGGCCCCAGCCAGCCCTCTGCGGGGCGGAGTGAGCGGGTTCGGGGGCATTCCCCCAGGCCCAGGGCCCCAGCCAGCCCTCTGCGGGGCGGAGTGAGCGGGTTCGGGGGCATTCCCCCAGGCCCAGGGCCCCAGCCAGCCCTCTGGAAGGAAAGGGGCTCTCACGGTGTCCACCTCAACCCTCGCCGGCTGGCGGCTGGCGGGAGCTCTGCTCCAAGGAGAGGCGGGCACAGGGGATGTTAAGTCTGTGCTGTGAGACAAACCCGGGGTAGAGGTGCGTGGAGGTGTGCAGTCCTGGTCATTAGTGCTGTTCCTGGCCACAGGCTCCGGCTCTCCCCGGGCCCAGCTGGTGCGCGTGCGTCTGAGACGGACAGGCAGAGCAAAGGAGACAGGAATCCTGGGGCTGGTGGAATTCTGAAGTTGGGGAGAATCAGAGCCGCTCCTCCATGTGGGGGGCTCTTGGAGTGTCTGGTCCTGCTGAGGAGAGGAGAGGGCTTGCTCAGCTGTGTTAGGCGGGGGTCCCCTTTCTTCTCTCCAGTGCCCCCAAGGAACAGTCGCTGAGATGCTGTGAGATACTTGTTTCCCTCCTACAGAGCCCAGCACCCCTCACCCCCCCTGCAGCCGGCCAGGGGGGGCTACCTGGACTCTGCCATTTCCTGAGACACCCTCCCCCCCCTTCCTTTCCTCCCAGCCTCCCTTGGCCACCCTGCACCCCTTTGCCAGCTCACCCCCCTCTTCGCACACCGGGGTGGCTGTTATAGCCTTTGGCAACAAGGGCCTTGGCAACGGACTTCCCACTTGGGGGAAGCCACGTCGTTGCCATGGCAACGGAGGCCTAGCTCCGTGGCTGCCAGGCAGTGCAAGTTTGGGAAGGGAAGGGTGGGGGCAGGTGGGAGGTGGAGGGGACGGGGCGGGCGGCGGTCAGTCCAGGCCCCCCGTGGCCAGCATTCTGGTGTGTCGCTGTGTGGTCCTAGGAAGGGTGTAGGTGAGAGACAACCATGGTGGCCACAGAGGGCAGGATTTTTGCTGCTGGTGGGAGAGAGAGGATGTTCTGGGACCTGAATGGAGGACAACCGGGAAAGCCAGAGGGAGACTGGCTTTCCTTCGCTGCCTTTAGGTCTCATCACAACAGGGCTCAGAGGCACTCCCCCTCCCCCCGGGGGACTCGGCTGTTACCCCCGTGAGCAGGTGCAGGGAGGGTTGCTGTGGGCCACAGCACAGGGCCAGGAATGCCGGCAGAGTGGAGAACGTGCGGCCAGACAGAGCCACTTGCTGAAGAGGAAACCTGTCTTTGCCACTTCCTCCTCCCCTCCATGCTCTTCCTTCCTGGCCTGGTTCCCTCCCTCATCACAAGACCGCCTTGTAGGAGTGCTGGCCCATCACGTTTTAATTCCCTGGTGAAAGGTGCAGTCAGGTACCTACAGGCATCGTGGGAGGGGCCCCTGCCTGGAGCTCCGAGGCCTCCGGCAGTGACTTCCTTGTGGCTGCCCGTTTTGCTCGGTGGCTCTCGAGGGAATAACTCGGTTTGAGGACTTTGACATCCAGAGATGTTACCGTGACAGCTGACTGCAGTGCTTGGGAACCAGAGGGCGGAGGTGAACTCCATTGGCTGGAAGTGATGCAGGACAGGGGCGGGAGCATCTGTCTAGCTTGGGGAGCTAATCGGAGATGCCAAGGCAGCGCACCTCCTGCCTCCCACCTTCCCTCCTGGAGTTGCGTTTGTTGTCCTTTCTACTGTGTCACTGGCCCCACCTAGTGGACTCAGCAAGTATTGCTGTTTACGTTGCGGTGCTGGAGAGAGTTGACAACCTCTTCCTGTGTACTTTGGGGAGCAGTTCAAGTTCTTTTAAAAAAGGAAGAAGACAAGGAGGAAGCGGAAGAGGGAAAAGAGAAGAAGAAAGCAAGCCAAGGTTCCTGCTGCCTGGCTCAGCTCCTCTGGCTTCCGGTGGGGGCCTTGGGAACCCAGGGGACTTTTAGACCAAATCAGATGATCGTTCCAGCTTCTGGCAGGGGGGCATTCCACACCTAAATATGCCGTCACCTTGTGCTGGAAACCCAAAGTTTGGTCTTTGTGATCATCAGGATTCTCCAGAGAAACAGAACCAATAGAATGCAAGAAAGAGGGAGAGAGATTTTTATTATAAGGAACTAGAGGCCTGGTGCATGACACAAGTGCAATGGAGTGGGGGGGGGGGGGTCGCTCAGCCTGGTCCCCGTCCTCTTGAAGTCTGGGACCGCTCAGGGGATGCCTGCCTAAGCCTGCTCCCCAGTCAGACATTCCTCTCAAAGTCTGGGGCTCTCTCAGCCTGGGACCCCGTGCTCCTTGCCTCCCACCACCATGTCTATGCTTGCCAGCCCTGAGCCCTGCTTCTTGTTGAGTTGTGCCCGCCCCCGCCGCCCCCCCCTCCTCCCCCCCCCCCCCCCCCGTTAGAGCACACTGACCACAAGGGGGCAGCTCCTGCATTGAGCATCTGCCCCCTGGTGGTCAATGCGCATCATAGCAACCAGTAGTTCTTACTTTCTGTTGATTTGCATATTAGGGTTTTATTATATAGGATTGGCTCACTCAGTTACGGAGGCTGAGAGGTCATAAGATCTGCAGCCAGCAAATTGGAGACCCAGGAAAGCTGATGTATAGTTCAAGTCTGAGTCTGGAACCAGCAGAGCCAATGGTCTTTGACTAGAAAGCCAGCAGGCTTGAGACTCAAGAGCAGCCGATGTTCCAGTCTGAGTCGGAAGGCTGAAAGAGACCCAGGTCCCAGCTCAACAGTCGGGCAAGATGAGTTCCTGCGTACCCAGCAGCCTTTTAGTTCTATTCAGGTCTTCACCTGATCGGACGAGGCCCACCCACATGAGGAAGGGCAGTTCGCTGTAGTCGGCCAACGAGTCAAATGTTAATCCCGTCCAGAAACACCTCACGGATACACGCCGAATAATCTTGTTCACACGTCTGGGTACCGTGGCACGGTCAGGCTGACACGTCAAATTAAACATCACAGTCTAGCTCTTCCAGCAGCCCCGAGAACGGAAGGAACACAGGCTCTGATAGGGGCACCTCTGCTCTCTAGCAGGGAGACGCTGGAGGAGTATCATAACCCCTCTGAGCCCCACTTTTCTCTTCTCTAAGTGGGACTAACTGCCCAGCCACTGTGGCTCAGAGATTGAGCATCTACCTGTGAACCAGGAGGTCATGGTTCAATTCTGGGTCGGGGCGCATGCCTGGGTTGGGGACTCGATCCCCAGTGTGAGGCATGTAAGAGGCAGCTGATTAATGATTCCCTCTCATCATTGCTATGTCTCTCTCTCTCTCTTTCTCTCTCTCTCTTTCTCTCGCCCTTCCTCTCTGAAATCAATTAAAAAAAAATTTTTTTAGTAGACTACCTGAGAGGATAGACTAGGATAGCTCAGGTGAGGCCTGCACCATTGGGGTGCTCAGTCCTTGGTGACTGGGGCCCACACACTTTTCTCGCCGGCTTTTAGAGGAGTGGGAAGCCGGGAACAAAGCAAGGGCCCAGTCTGATGAATGCTTGTTGGACAGACTGAACCTGCTTTAGCAGCCTCCCTCCTGGGGTTGGATCGGTCCTGCCGGGTGGCCAGCTGAAGCCAGGTCTCCGTGGTGGGGGCCGGACACACACTCTTCGCTCCCAACACCCCCCTGCACCTGGCTGTTTTGCGCAGCTCCCCGCTCCCAGTGTGCGCCTGACGCCCAGCCTTGCAGATGCCTCACTCCCCCCAGCCCAGGCCCAGCAGAGCTTCCTGCAGGGCCAGACCGCTGATGCCTGGTGGTTCAGTTCAACCGAGAGTGAGCCCTGGGGGCTGGGCAGACTCTCCAGCTCAGCTGACAACGGGGGGAGAGGGGGGACACACCTCCCTCTGCCAGGACCATGGTCTCTCAGAGAAGCTTGCTCCCCGCGCACAAGCTGTGGAGTCCTTGGTCTACCCTCCTGGGAGGGGCGGTAAAAAGGGCCCACAGGGGAGAGAGAGGAGCTGGGTGTCGCCTCAGCGCTGCCCCTTTCGGCTGTGTGACCTGAGGGAGGGAGGTCACCCTCTCTGAAGTGAGGAAACCGAGCATTTCCTCCCTCCTGACCTCACACCGCTGTTGCGAGGCTTCCCCAAGACAGAGCGCTTTGTGAATTGTCACGTCCGCATACAACTTAACTAGGGATTGCTCAGTGTCACACTCATTCTGTAGCTCCTGTGATACCCACAGCAGGTCCAACGGGGTCAAATAAAAGGCTGCACTGAGCGTTCCGACTCCAAGTGCAGGAAAATCCAAAGATAAGGATGGGGAGAGTCCAAAGGATCACCATCATCGTCCTCATCTTCCTCTCCTCCTCTTCCTCCTCCTCCTCTTCCTCCTTCTCCTCTTTTTCCTCTTCTCCTTCCTCCTCCTCCTCATCACAAATACTTCGATTTTCGCTGAGCCTTTTACATAGGCGGCCTCATTTGAGGCCAACCACAGCCCTAAACGGTAGGTACAGTGATCATCATACAGGTGAGGAAACTGAGGCTCAGAGAACTGACTTAATTTGCCCAGGACAAGCCAGTGGCCAGACGCTTACACTGGGTCTTTCTGACGCTGGAGTCCATGTGGTGCTGCCGGTCCGTTCAGACACCGTCTCCCTTGTGAGCTTCTCAGCCCATCCCGGACCTTCCCTGTCTGGGAGACACACAGGGTCCCTGCCCCTTCACCTCCATGGCCCTCCATGGCGGCTCCCAGGAGGGCTCCCAGGGGTGCTCCCTCGTGTGTGTGGACGGGAACTGGGAAGCCCTGGGGTGGCCGGGGAGGAGGGCGGGAGGGCGGGTGCAGGCTTAGGGGACGAAGCCGGGGCAGATCTCTGCCTTGGCTCCTTCTGAAGACGTGGGGTTTGATGTTGGAGGTGACCGAACGAGGAGTTTGCTACTAGGGAGAGGGGAAGCCACGTGGAGAGCGGGAGCATCTGAGCTCGGGCCCAGTCTGCTCCCTCCCGGAGCGCGGGGCCTGGGTTGGGGAGGTTAGTGGCTCCTGTGCTTGATGCCTCCCGGCATTCTGCTGCTGGAGTCAGACATGCTGGCTGTCCTCGGGTCGCCAGCCTCCTGTCGGAGCAGCCCCGCTCCGGTCTCTCCCTCTGGATCTCTGCTCCTCGCTGCCAAGGGGAGAGTAACCGGCTCCTCTAGGTGCCAGGTGCTGAGTGAGGGCCCACGGGCGCATTGCCACCTGATGCCTCCCACCACGTGGGCAGCCGACCACGTGGTTTGTAGATGAAGAGACTAAGGCTCGGGGCGGGGGTTCCTTAGCTTGTCTGAGTTGAGAAGCAGGGAGCCATAGTGCCCTGGTGGTGACCCTCAGCTCCCTCCAACACAGGCCCTCCCTGTCCTGTTAATATTAATATTAATATTGCCCTATGAGAACGCTCGCACACCAGGCTCGGAGCTGGTCCTCCCTGGGAAGCACACCTGGCTGGCCTGGAGCCTCCCTGTGTAGGATCTGCTCCCGCCCATGTGCTGGGATCATCGTTCAGGAGTGTGTTTCACCTCTGCCGGCCAGGCCGCCTCCAAAGTCACACGCATTCAGGGAAGGCTGGCTGGTCTCCGACAGGCCCCAGGCCCTGTGGGTATGAAGGGGCACCCAACCAGATCCGTCTCTACCCGTGAGCCCCGGAGTCTGCGGGGTGGGGCAGGGAGGCTGACTGACCCACCAGCAGGTCTGCAGTGCCCCTGGAGCTAGTGCTGGGGAAGCCCTTCGAGGTATTGGCCACACACAGGGAGCGCCGGCTGGCAGGGGCTGCCCGGCCTGGGTCCTGCCTGGGGCAGGAGGGCAGAGGACGGCCCCTCCCAGGGACTCGCTGTTTCCCATCATCGTCACCTGGCTTCTCCCCTCGTGGGTGCCAGGCTTTCTTTCACGTGGAGGATGCTCTTGTCGGCTTTCTCTGTGTGCCCTAAGCAGGAACCTTCCTGCCTGTGTGTGGAAACTTCCAGAGCACTGGCTGAATGCCGGGCACCATTGGAGCGCTTTACAGATAGCGACTCACGGAGTCCTCGCCACAACCTTGGGAGGTAGGCGCCGTCGGGGCCCCGTTTTACACGTTCTGTGGAGCAGAGATGTCACAGAGCCCTGCTGAGGTCCCACAGCTGGTGAGTAGGTGGGGTGCTTGAGCAGCCCGAGCACCCCTCGGAATCGCTCCCTGGATGGGAACCTAGCTCTTCAGGAGCCCTGGCCCTGGCTGCTCTTGGACCGTCCCCATCCCTGCTCTAGTCCCTGAGGCTCTGCTCGCAGTGCCATTCCTGCCAGGCACAGTCCCCCCTCTAGAGGGCGCCACCCTGGGGATTCAGGGGAAGGAGAGAGGCACAGAGACCTCATTGCTTGGAAAGAGGTTCGAGTTGCCTTGAGCCAGCATCCACTTGGCCGTACTCTGCCCTCCCTTCTCCCTGGCCCCCCGGTGAGGGTGTTCCCTGTAAGCCCACCTTGCTGACACCGACGTACCACCAGGTGTGTGAGCTGAGGGAGGAGGGAGGTGCTGGCCTGTTCTATTTGGCACTGACGTAAATGTCCCTGCCCCCCTCCAACATACACACACAAACACACACACACACACGCACTCCTTAGAGCCTGGATTTGCTTCCGGTGTGTGTCTAGAGCAGTCTGTGCTCTGGAAATGGCCAGGAAATTCTGTGCCGTGGGAGCTTGTCCTGTGCATTGCAGGGCGACCAGCAGCTTCTCTGTCCTCAGACAGTAGCAAGCCCCAGTTGTGACGACCGAGGTCTCCAGCTGTAGCTAAACGTCTCCTCAGGAGCACATCGCCCTGGTTGAGAACCCCTGGCCCAGAAGGAGGTTAGAAACGCGGGGGTCTGGAGCAGTGGTCCTGGGCGGAGGGGTCCTGCAGGGGACATTTGGCATTTACCAGTGGGGAAAGGTGGGTGGGCAGGAAAGGCGTATCCAGTGGCAGTGACCCTGGGAGGCTTACGGGCAGGGTGGAGGTAAGTCAGGGCATTCAGGTTGCCCAGGTGGTTTCTGTGAAACTGGTTTCTATTGATGTCGGATCCTAGGGCTGAGGGGGAGCCAGCAGTCACAGCGTCCTGCAGGGCTGCACGGGAGGGAGGGTGCCTGGGCAGGAACAGGAGAGCCCCATTGCTTACTCTTCACCCTTTTATACTCATTGCATTCAAAGTGTTGACCTATTAACCTGTTAACCGGGGAGTTCCCTTTTTAATTACGCAACGTATAACGGGTGCATACTCTTTCGCTAGGACGTGTCAGTACGTCACGCCCAGGGGATGTAATTTTATATTATTAATTCTTTTATTTATACTTAACTAAAATAAATGAAACATATATTTTTTTCGTTTACTTATATATAAAGCTCAAAGGAAAATACAAAATTACAAACAAATAGAAAAGAATACCAACAAAAAAATGGAAACATCGAATTAAAAAATTATAAATTTTACAAACAATTATAAAGATTACAAAAAATATATACCGTCCCTCTCAGGGCGCAACATACATTTCAAGGACGTATTCATACGTCCTACCCGTTCCCAATATTGTTTAGGTTTGACGTATTTATAGGTCCCGCTTGGTTAACAGGTTAAAACGAAAGAAGATGATCCCACATTGCCCTGGAGGACAGGATAAGAATAGAGTTAGCATGGGGTAACTATTGAGGATAGCTCAAGCGTTAGACTTGTCGACCAGTGGGGCAGGTAATGGAAGGACTCCAGCAGAGGCTGCTGACCAGGTAGAGAGATTCTCTCTTTGGAAGGACGGTGTGACTTTGGGTTCCCTTTAGCCCTCTGGGCCCACATCGTATGTTTTTATAAGAATCACCCACCTAACCTGGGCCCTTGAATTATCTCCTTGGGAGACCCTTTGCCTCACCCTGTAAGCCTCCTGGGGTCATCTACACTTGGCAATATCTGCCCTCCCTTCTCCCTGGTCATTTCCCACTTGGCCATAATCTGCCCTGTATTTTCTGAGCACCTGCTTTAAAAAAAAAATGTTTGTATTGATTTTAAAGAGAGAGGAAGGGAGAGGGAGAGAAACATCAATGAAAAAGATTGGCTGCTCTTGCATGCCTCCTACCAGGGACTGAGCCCACAACCCGGGCATGTGCCCTGAGCAGGAATCCAACCAATGGAGCCACACCAGCCAGAGCTAAGCATCTACTTTTTATGGTTCTGGACTCTGGACTTTTTACGAACAGGGCTTGCCCCTTCCCCCTTTGTAAACACACACACACACACACACACACACACACACACACACACTCAGCGAGAGAGACACACAGTTCCTCTGTTTCAAGGCCATCTGTGCAACAACCTTGAGAGAGGTACAGGTCTGAGGGGGGAGTCATGTGACTTCAGGTGGGGCCGATGGAGGAGGAGAGCACGGAGGAGGCAGCCTTAGAGGAGGCAGTGTTCTGCCCGGGCACAGGTCAGGAAGGGCATTCTAGATGAAGGTGTAAGTTCTGGAGAAACCTCTGGAGGCTTAAGGAAAGGAGGATGGTCCCGTATGGCTTGGGGACGGGGCTCACTGGAAGAGGTGGGGGTGTAGCTGGGAGTGGGCTAGGGCTCCCCCTCTGCTGAACTCCCCCACCTTGATGCACGTGTACTGCCCTGTGTGTACTGGTCCTCACTGCCACCCTGGAGGTGGTGCTGTGATGACCCTCACTGACAGACCAGGGAACTCAGGCCCACGGAGGTTGAATGACTTGCCTTGGGTCACACAGCTTGGCAAGAAGCAGAGAGAGGATTCACGTCCAGCATCCAGAGGAGTTTTCTTTTGGTTTCATTTTTGCTTATTTGTTTTACTCTACAAACAGTGTCATGTCCTGGCTTGTACTCAGCATTCGCTTCACGTAGTTAAACTCTACTGGACGATTTTTGGAATGACTTCCACCACCACAGAGGAGGAGAAGGCAGGGGGAGGAGCCCCGCTGTCAGGAAGTGGGTGAATCTGATTCCATCCGCGGCTGCAGCCAACTCCGCCTGCCCCCGGCCCTGGCACTGGCTCAGGGAGGTCCGTTCTCGTTGGCCCAGGCACACGGAGCTCCAGCAGCTCTGGAAGTGGGGCTTGAGCTGCCGCCAAGAGAGTTGAGAGGCGAAGAGGAGGGAGGGAGGAGGGGCTTTAGGCCCAGGACAAGGCCCAAAGGCGAGACTGTACCTGGTCCTCTCCGGGGATGATGGCAGCCGCAGAGGTTGTTGTCAACAATGGGATCAGCTGAGTCACAGGCCAGAGCCCCACTGCCCTTGTTTGGGCCGGTGTGGCTTCCACTGGGCCCAGGGTGAGCAATGCGTTAGAAAGAGTAATCTGATGTCAGCGGCAGAAATGCCTTGAAGAATGGCCCTGACACTTCCTGCTCAAAACCCTTCCATGCCTTCCCTTTGTCATGTTGTCATACTGTCTGGGCCCTACCTGACGTGACCACTTGACCCCTGCCTACTTCTGTGGCCTCATCACCCATCCCCCCAAGGAGAATGTGCCTCGGACTTTGCCTGGCACACAGTGGATGCTCAGTGAATACTGGTTGAATGAATACTCGCCACCCACACCGGACTCACTTCACTTTGCCTCACACCGTCCTGTCTGCCCCCCAGCCCCCACGGGGTTGGCTTGCCCCCGATCGTTTCAAGGGGTGTCTTCATGTCACCTCTTTCCGTGACTCCCCCTTTGCTCCATCTGCCTGTCCTGTGCTCCGAGCTCACGCTGCTTTCCCAATCATAGCACTTAGCCCACTTCTTTTTTTCAACTTCTTCATTCTCCCTGATTACATCACTGGCAACTCTAACTTTACCGAGCTGCCTAATACAGAAAGTGAAAGTCTGAAGTTCCATCCTGCAAAGAAAACTTCCGCTAAGAATTGGTTCTGTGTTATGTGTCTCCTTTTTTTTTTTTTTTTCCTCCACGTGAGGTATTTATATATAGATAGATATACATAGATATGTGTACAGGCATCTATGTGTGTGTGTGTAAAGTGAGATCGCATTTCATGCTACTGGTGCTGTTGTGCAATTTGTTCTTATTCTAGTTAACAAGTGGACATCTTTGCATGTCAGTAAAGATACACCTCCTTTTTCTTTATGATGATGTGCAGCATTTTATGAACGTAGTTCACCTAGCCAATCCCCTTCGGATAGACATTTGAGCTGTTTCCAGTCTTTTACACGTATAAGCACCAGGGCAGTGAACATCTCTGTACATAATCTTTGCGACTTTGTAGAAATGTTTTTGTAGAAAATCCCTTGAAGTGGAGTTGCTGAGTCAGAGGGTGTGAACGTTTATTATCACCGTAGGTCTTTCCATATATTCTTTCTGGAAGAGTTGTGCCTCAGTGCTATCGTTGTGAGGCTGTGTGCCTCCCCGGCACTGCCTTGGGCTCACAAGGTCAGTCTGTCCCTGAGACGGACAGCTCCATGGAGGTGGACAGAGTGTCCTGTGTGTGGCTGTGCTCTGAATGCTGGCACAGTGCCTGGTGCACAGGAGGCAGTTAATAAATACTTGTTGATGGAGTGGGTAAGGGAATGAGGGGTAGAGAGAAGGCCATGGGTTGAAGTAGCTTTAAGAGTGTAGGCTTGCCCAGTGGTTGAGCATCGATCTATAGACCAGGTGGTCACAGTTCAATTCCCGGTCAGGACACATACCCGGGTTTTGGGCTCAATCCCCATTGTGGGGCATCAGGAGGCAGCCAATCAAAGATTCTCTCTCATCATTGATGTTTCTCTCCCTCTCTCCCTCTCCCTTCCTCTCTGAAATCAATAAAAATCTATTTTTTAAAAAGAGAAGAGAGCCGAAACCGGTTTGGCTCAGTGGATAGAGCGTCGGCCAGGGGACTGAAAGGTCCTGGGTTTGATTCCGGTCAAGGGCATGTACATTGGTTGCAGGCATATCCCCAGTAGGGGGTGTGCAAGAGGCAGCTAATCGATGATTCTCTTTCATTGACATTTCTAACTCTCTCTTTCTCTCTGTAAAAAATCAATAAATTAAATTAAAAAAAGATTAAATGACTTTAAAATAAATAAATAAACAAATAAATAAATAAAAAAGAGAAGAGAGCGTGGGCTTGGTGAGTGCCCATGGGGGAGTCCACACCCCTCACCCCCCAAGGTGTAGTTCTAGCCACTGCCCCTTTTCTCTCCCATCAGCTGAGCCTCCTGGTGTTCCTTACAAACCTTTTCCTTTCTCATCTCCCTCCCTTTGCCTGGAAACCCGCCCCCTTTTCTAGGTGCCTCCCAGACGCCACCCTCCTGGGAAGCTCTTCCTCTCAGCTCGGGTTAGGCCCTCTGACCTGTGGCCACGTGTTGATTAGTGAGGACACGGCCTTGTTTGTCCGTGTCTCCTTCGCCCCCTAAGGCTGAGAGCACTCCGTGGTGAGGGCTGTGTCTCCCAGGTTTGAGTGTTTGCAGTGCCAGGCCTTCTCTCTGGGCATGAACGAATGAACAGCTAGGACAGGCAGGAGCAGGAGTCAGCATGGAATATCACTGTGGTTGTACAGATGTGAGATGCTGCGGACCTTGGTTTGGGTGGTAGCTTTGGAAAAGGGAAAGAAGGAAGGCCGTGGCCAGTGTGGCTCAGTTGGTTGTGCATCGTCCCCGTGCACTGAAAGGTTGCCAGTTCCATTCCAGTCAGGGCATATGTCTGGGTTTTTGGCCTGATCCCTGGTAGGGAGCGTGCTGGAGGCAGCCGATTGATGTTTCGCTCTCACATTGATGTTTCTCTCTCTCCCTATCTCTCTAAAAATCAATACAATATCTTTTTAAAATGAGCAGAAAAGAAGGAAGGACCAAAGGGACTGGATAAAAGGGATGTGGGGCCTGAGGGAAGGAAGGTGGTGGCTCTGTGAACAGAAGTGGAGAAGCCAGAAGGGGAAGCTGGTGTAGGGAGGGGGAGGGGCCGACCGGCCTGGCTCTGGAGCTGAGGGGCCTGGACAGGACTTCCGAGTGAGGAGATGCCACACGCAGAGCTGAGCAAGCTGCAGGAGGCGCCCATGGTGAAGGACTAGCAATGGCCCAGAAATGAAAAGGGCTGAGTCCCCGAGGGCAGAGCAGAGGCCGAGGCCTGCGTCCTGGTGGGTGACACACATACAGGAGGCAGGAAGAAGAAGGATTTGCCTGCCCGGGTGATCAGATTTGCCAGCCCCAGTGCCGTCCTGCAAGCGGAGGGATTGGAAAATGTCCTGACTACAGTGGGAGGCCTCTGGTTTTGAGAAAAGGCCAGTTAGGGGCCTCTGGAGTGGAGCATCAGGAGCCGGGCTGAAGCAGGTGGAGCGGGGTGGACCCAGGGAGGAAGCTCAGGTCCAGGGCTGGCTCTGGGCATTTGCAGGGGAGCGGGAGGGAGCACCACTGGGACATGTGAGTCACCCTCCTCCATAGGGTGGATGGCATCTGAGCGGAGTCTGTGTGCCCGGTGGAGCTGGAATGGCATCCTAGTTACTCACCGGAATTTCCCGCCGACGGGGATGGGGTGACGTAGAAATGGCATGGGTATTGGGGAGCGGCTTCGGGGAGGTCTCAGAGTTAGGGGAAGAAGTGGACATCGGTCTTAACCATGCTGAAGAGAGACATGGGAATGGAGACGAGGATACTCTAGGACAGCGGTCACCAGCTGGGGGTCCGTGGACCACGGGTGGCCCCTGAAGTCCAGAAGGTTGGCGACCACTGCTCTCGGAGACTTTTCAGGGCACGGCCTGCTCCCTTGGGTGAGGGAAGGGACCAGGAGGGCCCCTGGGCTTTTAGGCCCTTCTCCCAGGCCACCTGCCTGGCTGGCCATAGGCGCAGCCCCTGCCCTGCAGGTGGAGCCTGGAGGATGGAGTCAGACGCTGTGGCCCAGAGCCCAGGTCTGGCACACGCGTGTCCTGGGGAGCGCCAGGCCTGGCTGTTCCCAGGCTCTGGGAATAGCCTCATCCATCCACCCAAACCAAATGAGGAATTGAGGCTGAAAGGGCCCTTCAGACGTGCCCTGGCTATTTATAACCGGCTCCGGCAGGGCCTGGGGAAAACTAGTGAGTGAGAGAGAGGGCGGGGTGTGGGGCGGGCGTGGCTCTGTGGAGCCCTGTCAGCCCTGAGTCCTGCCTCCAGTCCCTTGCATTTCAGCTTTGGAGACAGGGAGGAGCCTGTTACTGCTGAGGAAAGGCTCTGGACTCTAATAGAATAGCAGGAACCCTCTTTTCCCCCTTACCCTCCCCCCCACCCCACCCCACCCCCGCCCCGCGAGCTGAGAGCATCCACAGACCTTGGGGGAGAAGGTGGGATAAGAAATCATGCACATTCTTTCCTTTCCTTTTTCCCTCCTCTCTCCTCCTCAACCCTCCTCCCAGCTTGGAAGCTCAGCCAAGGGCCCTGTGTTGAGCCGAGGTGCCCGCTGGAGAGGAGAGGTGAGGGTACCAGGTGGGCCAAGGATGGTACCCGTATCCCCCCATTTTGGGATAAGTTTCCATGTGAGGTCCAGAGAGTTTGCCTCTTCCCCCTGTGGCCACACAGTAGCTGCCCCCTGAAGGGGATGTGACACGGGCATAAGGAGGCGGGTGGAGAAACAAACGTGAAATTGATGGATAGCCCAGACACTGTATCCTTCAGAGCCACAGTGGCAGGTCCTGGCAACAGTGTACTGGGAAAGAGAATTGTGAGCTGGAAGCATCAGGAAGATTACAGGGGAATCCCTGGCTGGAGATATGCTTGAGGGGCTGGAGGGAGATGTGGGCGGGGCGGGGTGTGTGGTGTGTGCTTGAATGGGGCTGGAGCTTCGGAGCTCACCACCCAGAATCTTGAGTTTTCGGTTGACCTACCTAGTTGGTGGCCCCCGTTATACAGGCTTATAAATTATAAAGATAAGCGGTGGGCTGGTAGGGTGTGAAGCTGAATTCGTTTCCAGTGAGGAAAGGGGGACAGAAGGTATATTCAGGAAATCCCCGTCCCCTTCCCCCGTCCCCTCCCAATCTTCTCTCAAAGAAACAACCAGATGCAAGAAGGCAGCGGCCTTGTCTGTGGGCCTACTTCAGGGCACAGATACGCATTTCATTTAGACCACACCATGGTTTATTTTTTTTAATTAGTTACTTTTTAAAAGAAAAATTTTTTTTTTTATTGATTTCAGAGAGGAAGGGAGAGGGAGAGAGAGCTAGAAACACCAATGATGAGAGAGAATCATTGATCAGCTGCCTCCTGCACGCCCCCTACTGGGGATGGAGCTGCAACCAGGCATATGTCCTTGACTGGAATCCAACCAGGGACTCTTCAGTCTCCAGGCCAAAGCTCTATCCCCTAAGCCACATGTGTCAAACACAAGGCCCTCGGGCCAAATCCGTCCCGCCAGGCCTTGCAATGAGGCCCGCACCTCGCTGTCATCACTGCACTCCGCTGCGTTTCCATCACAATGACAGTTTATGACTGTTCAGTAAACCATTCGGCCTGCGCGCGATTTAGGCTGGATTTTAGATTTTGGCCCCTTCTCTGATTGAGTTCGACACCCCTACCCTAAGCCAAACAGGCTAGGGCTTAAATTAGTTTACTTTCAATATTATTTTGTCTTGGTTTCAGGTGTGCAGCCTAGTGGTTAGACAATCATATACTTTACAAAGTATTTCCCCCATATTTCCAGCATCCACCTGGCACCATGCATAGTTACCATAATATTATCGACTGCTCTGTGGTTTTTATAAATGCAATTTACCTGTCATCATTTTTTAAAATCGAAAGGTATCACGTGAGAATCCAGATTCCCAGCTTTTTTCTCTTTAACAATCCAGGACAGGGCAGCCACCAGCTGGCCCGGAGCTGAGTGGCGGTTCCTGCAGCTCACCTGGCCCGCACCCCGCTCATTTTGCTGACTGATCTTATCTGCACCATCATGGGTGCTGGAGTTTGCAACCTTTGGCCTAGGTGTTGTGTTGTGAAAGAGTTTTTTCGGGTCCTGCCCAAACTCCTCCCCGATGAGAGTGGGTGAGTGTGCCACCTCTGAATCCAGGCTAGGGAACCAGAAGGTGCCCTTAACCCTCCGATGGATTCATCTTTTGTAACTGTTGAAGCAGCCAAGGGAAGCGGGGGTGAGGGGGGAAGAGAGGGGGGTGGACAGACTTGGCCATAGTCCCTGTCCTGGATCACCCTCTCCTGTGGTGTGGGCTCTATTGGGCCCAGGCCCCTCCTTTTTTTTTTTTTTTTTTTTAATTTCAGAGAGAGAGAGAGAGAGAGAGAAACATCAATGATGAGAATCATTGATTGGCTGCCTCCTGCACGCCCCCTACTGGAAATCCAGCCCGCGATCCTGGGCATGTGCCCTTGAACGGAATCGAACCCGGGA
Organism: Pipistrellus kuhlii; assembly: GCF_014108245.1. Lineage (NCBI taxonomy): Eukaryota > Metazoa > Chordata > Mammalia > Chiroptera > Vespertilionidae > Pipistrellus > Pipistrellus kuhlii. The sequence goes on along the minus strand of NW_023425539.1, from coordinate 2,316,707 downwards.
CCCTTGAGTCTGCAGGCCGATGCTCTATCCACTGAGCCAAAACGGCTAGGGCCCAAGGCCCCTCTTGAGGGAAAAGATCCCTAAGAGGTGGAATGCCAATCTCAGCTGCATCTGTGAGCAGGAGATGGGGCCCCTCCCGCCACCCAGGTGGCCCCCCCGCTGCAGACCCCGCCTGGCACCGATTTCCGTTGGCTGCAGCGAGGCAGGCCAGGCATTCTTTGCACCGAGCCTTGCTCCCCCAGCCCGAGGCAGGCTGGAAACCGGTTTCTCACCCGGCCTCCGCCTCACCCCCGCCAAGGTGTCAGAGCCCGAGGCAGGGGTGAGAAGGGACTCGGGCTCTTGGGGATCCAAGGTGACACCCAAGCGGGCCGGGGTGGCCCGCGAGGCGGTGCGGGCAGCTGCGCCCGCGCTCCTCCCCCTGCGGCCCCCGCCCGCCCGGCCGCCCGGCCCGGAGGGAGAGAGGGGCTGTAAATAAAGCCTGTCTCTGCGAAGCCGGCCTCCCCTTGCGCCCGGCCCGGCTGCGGCCTCCTCGCCCCTCCTCCGCGCTCCACAAGCCTCCGCCAGCCGGCTGGCCCGGCGACCGCAGAGGGAACGGCTCCACCTCGCCAGCCCAGGCGTGCATTTCCTGTGCACTCGCAGCAAACGCGGACCTCGGCGCCCAGCGAGGGCGGGATCATCGCCGGGGCCGGCGGCGGCGGGGCGCCGGGACCGACCTCCGAGCGGCGGCCGAGGAGCGGGCCCCCTGCGCCCGGCCCGCGCGCAGCAGGAAGGCCCGGCGGCCGCGCAGGGGCGCCTCCCGCTCCGCCCGCTCCGCGCGCCTCCCCGCGCGGACAGCCCGGCCCGCGGCGGCGGGAGCGCGGCCCGGAGCAGCGGCGGCCAGGCCCGCGGGGCTGCCCCGGCGGCCCCGCTTCCCCTTTCTCGGGCCGGGAAGCGGCTGCAGGAAAAGGCTCATCATGGAGCCTCTCCTCGGGAGCCGGTGGCCGGGTGCCAGGGCCGCCGCGGCCAGCATGCTGGTGTAGGCCTGCCCCGCGCGCCCGTCCCCTCCCTCCGGGGCGGCGGCGGCCAGGGCTGCTGCTGCCACCGCTGCCGCCGTGCTGCTGCCGCCGCCGCCGCCGCTGCGTGGACCCTGCCGCTTCCTGTTTGCCCTCCGCGGCTCCGGCTGCCATGGAGGAGGAAGAGGAGGCGATAGGCCTCTTGGACAAGGTGCTGGAGGATGAAGACGTGTTTCTCCTGGAGGAATGCGAGCTGGGAACCCCGACCAGCCCTGGCTCAGGGTCCCCCTTCCTGGTGGCCGTGAAGGTGGGAACGTGACACGCCCTGGATGCTGGCGGAGGGAGGGGGCAGGGCGAGCGGCTCCCCGGAGCCGGGCGCGGGCCGGCATGGCTGCTGGGGGCACCGGCCTCGCTCTGCGGCGAGGGGCGGGCGCGTGCCCGCGAGGAGGGGACGCGCGGGGCTGCGCGCTCCGGGGCTGCGCGCTCGGCAGCTGCTCCTCCGGGAGCGGCGCTGGGCCTGCCGCCGCCCGCGGACCAGTTGTCCTGGGGGGAGTGGCCGCCGGCTCTGCCCGGCCGGGCCAGCTGTGCTTGGGGCTTTCGCTGGCGGTGACATGAGTCACCTGGCGGGCCTGGCCCTGGTGTGAGCCTGCTGCCCCAGAGGAGCTGGCTGACTTGAAACCAGGAGGCCTCCATTCATTGTTTCCATGGCAACCGTGGGATAAGTGCACTTAGGAAGTTCAGGCCAAGGGGGCCACTCTCTTTCTTTCTAGCAAGGAGACTTGGTGAGTCTGGGCTCGGGCAGGAGAGCGTTTGGAGAGAGGGAGGAAGGGCGGGAGGGAGAGCACCGAAGGTCACTGAGCTTCCTTGAAGGAAGAGGATGGGAGTTGCTGAAGAGGGGGAAGGTGACAGCTGGCTCTGAGGCAGAGGCCAGGCGGGCATATACGCGGGAAGCATCTGCTGGGCCCCAGCCCGCCCACTCGGGCTCCGTGCACTCTGGGCTGCAAGGCCCTTATCCTGTCAGGGAAGTTGCCCTAAAGCTAGAGCAGGAGGGGCGTGGCTGCATCAGTCCCCTCTCTGCACCTCCTCCCCAGGGCAGGGCTCCGTCTAAAAGCCACACCTGTGTTGCCTGAGGCATGGCACCGTCCCTCAGTCTTCCTTTCCCCTGAGCCCACTCCTAAGGGCTCTAACCTCAGCCTTCTGCTCACCTCCTTGCTGTGCTGTGGCCAGAAAGGAGGCCAGTTAGAAAGCATGGCAGCGAGTCCTTAGGCTGCAAGCCAGGCTGCCTGAAAAAAGGGCACCCATCTGCGGGGCACCCCCGAGGGCACCGGGCACGGGGCACTGCTGTGGGCAGGAGGCTGTCTCCAGCCTCTCTGGGCCTCTCGTCCCTCCTGTAAGATAGGATCCCAGCCCTGCCCCACCCACACTACAGACTGCTTCCTGGAGGAGCTAATGGAGGTAAAAATAGACGCAGCCCCAGGTGGATGGCTGAAGTGTGGAGCCTGGGTGGGGCGGAGCTGTAGGCCTGGGCGCTGCGCCACCGCCACCGTGAGGAGATGTAATGGGTGGTGGCTAGTGCCCCACCCTGACTCTCCCCTCTGGAGCTGCCTCCGAGCCCTGGGGGCAAGGCCTGTTCCTTAGTGGGCCCACGACAGCCCCTGTGCTTAGGGCCTGACCAGCCTCCCCGCCAGAAGCAGGACGGGAAAAGTGTGATTATGCACCAAGAACATAGCGTGTGGGGTTCCTCATGGACCCGCTCTGAGAAGCCCTTCCCAGCACAGATGGGGTCTGCTGATACACTGCCCTCACCCTGGGCTCTGGCTTCGGCCGCAGTCTCAGCCATCCTGCATCCCGCTTGGGACTGGAGGCATCTGCTGCTCTCCCTGTTCGCGAGGGCAGGCCCACCTGTGCTCACTGAGGAATGCCGTGCAGGCTGGTGCTTGGCCGGCGCCCAGTGAATGTGTGGAATGAGCGGGGCTCGACGGGGCTTGCAAAGGGTGTACCGTGTGCCTGGCCCGGCTCCATCGCAGAGGCGTTCTAAGGAGACGACGGCACATGGATGCCGAGAGATCCTGGGCACCCCTCACACGCACAGTGCCGCGCCTCCCTGTGCCTGTGAGTCCTCCCCTCCGCCCGGCTGCCTCCGTGTTCCGGACTTGTCCCCGGCGCCGGGGAGGGGGCCTTCCAGGCCTCTGGTCTCATCCTGAACCCCTCTAGGGCGCCTTCCTCCTGCCCAGGCCAGGCTGTCACCAGAGGGAGCAGACAAGCAGGGTGGCCCGAGATAGAGGGTGAGGGGGCTCATCGATTCACTCAACAAACACTGCCGGGTTGCGTTCTCTTCCAAGCGCTTCCTTGGCCCGAGGAGATGAGATGCTCCGAGAATTCACAGTTCAGGGTCAGGGGGCAGGTGTACAGGTGACAGCAATATCACCAGGGCCAAGGAGGAGGGTTCTGAGAAAAGGGGACTAACTCCAGAGGAGGAGAGATCGCGCCTTGTTGAGTTGGGGTTGGACAGGGTGCACGTGTGCGGTTCCGGGGGCATTTCTGGCGTGCATGCTCCTGCCCGGGGCCGCGCACCAGCTTGGCACGCTCCTGTAAGACCGTCTCTTTTCCAGCCGCTGGTAGGAATCCAAGACGGTTCTGTCTTTTCTATTACTTTGCTTCAGGAGTGCTTACCTTAAATAGTCGTCATGTTCCTCGAGCAGATGTCCAGATGCCAGGCCTATACATCAATCCTGTTTCAGTGTAATTTCCAAGACACTTCATCTTCTCAGGGGACAGGTGTGAAGATGGCAGTGGTTTTCAACAGAAATGGGGGGACGGGGCGGGGGGGGGGGCTGCTGTGTCTCTCAGCCCACCCTCCCCTTTGAGGAGTTAATGATCTATCAACGAACAATAATGTGGATACTGATGGCAGCATCACTCCCAGCAGTGAAGTGCGGCACACGTTCCAAAAGTTTGCGATACCATTCTGTTTAAAGGTGCGGAGGGCGATACAAATGCTGCCATTGAAAGGGAGCTCATTTGTCAGGAATAAGAATCCTTTTATAATGCAGATTAACCCCTCAGGTGTTATTCGGTGCCAATTTTTAAAAAAAGTATATATATTTTATTGATTTTTTTTTTTACAGAGAGGAAGGGAGAGGGACAGAGAGCTAGAAATATCAATGAGAGAGAATCATCGATCAGCTGCCTCCTGCACACTCCCTACTGGGGATGTGCCCACAACCAAGGTACATGCCCTTGACCGGAATTGAACCTGGGACCCTTGAGTCTGCAGGCCGATGCTCTATCCACAGAGCCAAACCGGTTTCGGCTCGGTGCCAGTTTTTAATGGATGGTCTGACATGCATGCCTAGATTTCTGTGTCGTCTGCCCAGATCACTTCTCCCTCACGGGCAGTGAGGGCCGCACCTGTGGCTCCCACGTGGATGTTTCCCGAAGTGGGGGCCGCATAGATGATTTCAGGTGGCGCCTGGATATGTATTTTGCACTTGGAATAGGTAGGTAGCTGTTTTCACGTATGTTAGGGAGAATATAAGTTGTGCATCTTTCCTGTGATTTCAGACGTCATGCTGGGATAAGGCCGTGCCTTTAAGAAGTCAGTTGTAAAGAACACTGTTAGGTAAATGGTAGTGCAGGGGGATGTGAGTAGGACACAGCTGCAAAGGTGGGATTCGAACAGCTGAAGCTTGGAAACATTGCTGGATCTCGGGGGGCCTGTCCAAAGCGTCAGACACCCGGGAGCCCAGAATCCGGGGATCCTCCCGTAGGAGAGTGGGCTTGGGGTTTCGTCTGTCCCCCAGCAGCTGCCCCTGTCCTCTCTGCTCGTTATTCTGCTGAGGAATTCGCCAGCAGACACCTCCCCGGTATCTAGCTCTGAGGAGAGGAGGCGGCAGGGGGGGGGGGGGGGGTCCTGCCTTGTCTCAACCCAGAGAAGGGCTGGCCAGCCTGCGGCGGATGCTTGGCCTGGACACAGCTCCCAAGCGCAGCGGCACCTGCTCTGAGCAGACCCCGCTGGGCGCTCCTGGCAAACTGGCGTGGTCCCTGAGCGGGATTCTGTGCGTGTGCAGCCGCTTGGCCCAGGTTCTGGCTCACAGGCAGCTCTGCCTCTTCAGTCCTCCTGGTTGTCTTGGAGGAGATCACAGCTCCTGGACAGATGGGCTTGGCCTGGCCTAGAGCTCAGGGCCTTTTTTTAGTCCCTGCTGCAGGAGACTGGCCAGAGCTGGCCCCTGCCAGAGGGACCTGACCTCTTGGATTTGGGGCCCTCGGGCCGAAGACTGTGGGACTGCAGGTTGTGTAAAACGCTGGGGATGAAGGAGCCCACCGTGGCCGCGTTTCATAAGCTCCCCGCGGGGAGGAAGTGGGGTGGTGTCACTGAGAGGGCAGCTTTCCTGTGCTGGGGGAACCTGACCTCTGTAGAGAGCTCGCCCTGGAGATGCTGGCACGTGGCGGGCTTTGTGGGACAGATACTGGCTCCCTCGTAGCTGGCACCTGGCGAGGTGTGAATGAGATAATGGTGAGCCCTGACATTTTATGAGAGAAGAACAGCCCCCAAAGGGCCCTGGCTGGGTAGCTTAGTTGGTTAGAGTGTCATCCTTATCAACCAAGGTTGCCGGTTCGATTTCAGGTCAGGACACATACAGAAATCAAGCAGTGAGTCCTGGCTGGAAGAAAAGATGCACTTGGGTTTCCAGTTGGGGCTCGTGCCTGGGTTGGGGGTTCGATTCCTGCTTGAGGAGCCTGCAAAATGTGTGTGTGTGTTTGGGGGGGGGGGGTAGAAACAGCCGATCAATGTTTCTCAAAACCATTAAAAACATCCGTGAATCACCAGGTCTTCACTCTGGTCCTGTCCCAGCCAGCTCTGCTGTGCAGCTCAGTGTTCCCCGAGTGCCTCTCAGGCCCCCAGACAAGCCCTTGGTTGGCAGAAGTTAGGAGGGGAATGGGGTGCAGCCAGCAAGGGTGGGCCCCCTACACGGAGGGAGAGCTCCCACGTGTCAGGCTGGGAGGCAGCAGGCCCGGCCCGGCTCCGAGCACTGGTCTTGCTCCTCCGAGGGAGGGTGTGCGGCCCCCTGCCAGGTGGGCGGCTCCGGGCCGCTGGCCGTTTCCAGTCTGTGGCTCGGGAGAGTAACGGTAGCACCTTCCGGGTTGTGGGGCTTCAGTGCGTTATCCACGGAAGCACTTAGAACAGTGCCTGGCACTCGGGAAGGCATCGATACGTAACCACTGTCCTTCCCTACAGCGTGGCCGTGGCGCCCACACTCGTTTCCTAATGTCACTGCAGCAAATGGCCGCACAGTCAGTGGCTTAAAACAACACATTTATTCGCTCACGCACGCCGACGAGGGCCAGCTGGCCTGCTCACCTTCTGGAGGCGCTGGGGAGGGCATCCGTGTCCGCCTGAGTCTTTTCCAGCGCCTAGGGGCCTCCTGCATTCCCTGGCCCATGGGATGTCTTCCGTCAGCCTGTCCCTCCCTGCCTGCCCTCTCCTTCTGTGCTCATTGTCTCTCTGACCCTCTTGCCCACCTCTCACCGGACTCTAAGGGCCCACCGATAGGTAGTCCAGGACAACTCATCTAAAAATCCTTAACTTCGTCATTTCTGCCAAGTCCCTTTTGCCACATGAGATCTCGTAGCCACATGTGTGGGGGGTTGTGGAGTGGACCTCTTTGGCACGACGTTCTTCTACCACTGGGTCAGAGACCACTCCAGAGACGGGTGGGGGAGCAGCCTCCAGGCTCACCTGGGGAAGGCTGCCCGCGTGTGAGCTCACCAGGGCGGGAGGCAGCCGGGTTCCGGGGAGCCATGCTTCTGGGGACTTGGGAGATTTCCGACAGCTTCGCACGGCTCTCCCCGGCTGTGCTCAGGGCGAGCTGTTGAGGATCTGCTTGAGACTCCAGGTGAGCATCCGATGCTTGAGAACGCGTGAGGACATTATCCGAGCAGTGGGATAGCACGGGATTCATTGCCCCAGGCCTGGGGTCAGATTCCAGGCTCTGTGACCCTCTTTTAAGTCCTGTTTATTTCTGTGTGTGATGAGAAAATACAGAAAATACAGTACCACCCCACGGAGGCCTTTGGAGGCCAGATGAGAGAGGGGAAAGAACTCACAAGCCTTCCTCCATGTTAGGTGCCCACACGGGAGGGGTGTCACATGGATGTCATGGAATGTCCCTGGGCTCCAGGGAGTGCACAGGCACCCTTCGAAGTCCACGGGCAGGTCACGGACCAGGGCCCCCGTCAGGTTCGGGGGTCGATGCAGCAGACTCCACACAACAAGAGGCGCTGCAGGCCAGGGAGACCGCAGCTGTGCCCCGAGGGGAGGTGGGCTCAGACAGGAGAAGAGCGGGTCGGGTCACAGAAGGCACTGAGGCTGCAGGTGCCCAGAGGCTGGAACAGCTCTGGCCTGTGGGGAAGGCAGAGCGATGGCTGCGGGGGATGGAAGGGTGGGGAGAGGCTCTGGAAGCCGCTGACGGTGTTTAAATACGCTGGGGCCCGTGTTACAATTTACACGGACTGGTTTTGTTTTCTTGGTAACGTCTTTTTCTCCCACTAGATGATAAGCTGCACGAGAGTAGGGACTACTGTGTTTGCTTCCTGTTCTATCTATGGGGTCTGGGAGCATTCGGTAGATATTTGTTGAGTGAAGAAATAAGTGGATGAAGAACTTAACTCCGTGATCGGCAAACTGCGGCTCTCGAGCCACATGGGGCTCTTTGGCTCCTTGATTGTGGCTCTTTCACAAAATACCATGGCCTGGGCGACTCTGTGTTGAAGAAGTGGCGTTAGAAGAAGTTTAAGTTGAAAAAATGTGGCTCTCCGAAGAAATTTCAATTGTTGAGCTGTTGATATTCGGCTCTGTTGATTAATTGGTTTACCGACCACTGGCTTAACTGGATCTCCAGATAATTACATTTTGCTGTGTTGTCCTAAGTCCTTGACAAACATCAGGTGGAAGGTGGTGTTCTCAGAAGACGATCTGGCGCTGGTGTGCGGAGTGGAGGGAGGGGCGGGGGCAGTGGGAAGAGCCGGCCACCGGGTGGGGTGCTGAGGGCCTAGGCCACGAGGGGAGGAGTGGAATCGGAGGGAAGAGCCTTGGTAAGAGATGAGCAAGATGGGCATTCAGAGGCCTGACCTCCACCATGGGGGGGAGGTGGAGCGGGGAGGTCAGTGCTGCACAGAGTGAGGCAGTCAGGAAATGGTAGGAGGGGTGCAAGGTTAAGATTGAGGGCCCCAATGGGGGGGATGAGGACAATTATGTGATACCATAATCAATAAAATTTTTAAAAAATAATTTAAAAAATAAATATTAACAGGGGGGAAAAAAGATTGAGGGCCCCGTAGCTGGTTACCGCCTTTCTTTTCTTTATTGTTGTTATAAATTTTTTAATCCTCACCAGTGATTTGCTCTTTGATGAAGGGAGGGAGGAAGGGAGAGAAATAGACAATGATCGTTTGCCCTCATACCCAACCTACCAAGGGGTGTAGGAGGATGAAGGGGATTGATGCTCCAACAACCGAGCCTCCTGCCCGGGCCACAGCTGGCACCTCTTGCTGGGAATGTGAACCCCCGGGGACGGGAGGATAAAGTCAGGTGCAGCTGAAAGGCCACAGGCTGGGCTTCCCATGGCCACTTTCGGCCCATCCTTTCTCCCCCTCCTCTGCTTACAGGTCACTTCCTCTGGGAGCGCCACGCCCTCTCTGTGCCCTTCCACGCGGCATGCCCGCCTCACCACGATTCCGATTTCCCTCCTTAACTACGTCCCCACACTCATGAGGCCAGGTCCTTTGTGATCTTGCTCACTATTATGAGGCGGAATAGGTGGGTGAACGGGCATCAAATAAGGAAATGTGGGAAACGGATGAGAGAAACAAAGCAAGAAGCTCACGTAGGAGCCCCAGCCGGTTTGCCTCAGTGGGAAGAGCATCGGCCTGCGGACCAAAGGGTCCCGGGTTCAATTCCAGTCCGGGGCAAGTACCTTGGTTGCAGGCTCTTCCCCGATCTGTGCAGGAGGCAACCAAACGTGTTTCTCTCACATTGATATTCCTGTCTTTCCCTCTCTCTTCTCCTCTCCCCCCCCCAAAAAAAAAAGAAAAAAAAGAAAAGAAAATCAATGGAAAAATATCCTCAGGTGCGGATTAACAAAACAAACAAAACAAAACAAGCTAGTGGAATATGGTGGTTGCTTTTCCCTTTATATTTTTGTATTTGCCAGATTTTCTAACAGGTAGATGTGGCATTTACCCCATACAACAGTGTCAGTGAGAGAGAGAAAAGGAGAAAACAGGCCACTCAGCATTCTGGTTTGCTCTCACAGGTGGAGGCAGGGAAAGGCCTGGAGATGAGGAAGCTGGTCCTCTCGGGGTTCCTGGCCAGCGAGGAGATCTACATCAACCAGCTGGAGGCCCTGCTGCTGGTGAGTACACGCTCCGATGGACACGGTCACGCTCCTAACTGCTTTCGGAGTCGGAAGGAACGAGGACCTGAACCAGCAGCTGGGGTCATTGCCAGCAACGGGCCGCGTCCCTCAGCCCCCGCCTCCATCACCCGCCCAGGGAGAGGCGGGAGCAGAGGCCCCACGAGGTTGGGGGCGGCCAACGCTCCATCACCCATGACCATGGCACGGGCGTTACTAGTCGATCTGTCCAGGTGGGGTCTGCCCACCACTTCCACCCTGGACCCTGGGCGGGGAGTGCTCCACCCGCCAATCACACTGAGACCTTTGTCAGTGCTGGTCCCGGTCCTCCCTCCTGCCTGCGGTAGGGGAGCATTCGCCGCACCCAGGGCTCCCTGGCAGGAAATGTGAGGCGGAGGGCGCTCTGCCGTTCGGAGACAGGCCAGCCAGCGCCGGGGCGTCAGGCCAACCGCAGCCCTTGGTGAAGGTCCTCGGTTTGCTCTCCGAGCCGGAGGCATGGTGGTGAGAATCCTGTGGAAAGGTTTAGCTGATTTGACACAATGGGTGACGCCAGAAGACTGTTAAGGTGTTTTCCGAGGGGAAGAGGACTGCTCAGGTGTGAGACGTTTCTGCCTGTGGAGAAAGCGCTGTCGGTCGCACCTGAATTTGAACGGGAGGGGATTGTGGCGCCTGGAGTTCTAGGTCAGGAGAAGCGCCTTCTCACAGGGATTGGTGGGTGCCGTGGTTGTGCTTTTAAGATGTCGTCACCCGGTGTCCCAGGGGGCGCGGCGCGTATTAGCCAAGGGGTAACGGCTGAAATGTGCAGGTGCTTCGTGACACGCTGGGCTGAGTTTGTGGTCACTCTCGCCGGCGCTTATTGGAAGGCACAGTCGTGCTTTCCAGTGAAGGACACTGTGGCAGGTCAGGGATGGCTCTGGCCTGGGGCGGAGCTGGGGCAGGACTCTGCTCTGCCCTTAATGACAGCCTTACTGCACTGTTTTACAAACTGGGCGTCTTTATATATATATATATATATATATATATATATATATATATATATATATATATATATATATTTTTTTTTTTTTTTTTTTTTTTTTTTTTTTTTTTACAGAGAGGAAGGGAGAGGGATAGAGAGTTAGAAACATCGATCCGCTGCCTCCTGCACACCCCCCACTGGGGATGTGCCGGCAACCAAAGTGTATGCCCTTGACCGGAATCGAACCTGGGACCCTGAGTCCACAGGCTGATGCTCTGTCCACTGAGCCAAACCTGTTAACGCACAAACTGAGCGTCTTGACTATGAATGGTTTGGACCAGCATTTAAATACAAACGAGAAAGAAAGTACCAGCACCTGTCTCATAATAAGCACCCTATCTGAAACGTTGGTGTGTTGTATGTACAGTATGTGTATATTATATACTGTATATATACATATATATGTATATACTGGCCCATATTATATATATGTATACATAATATACATATATACTGGCCCATGTTATTCTTTACATGGCTTTGGGCAAGCCATGCATATCGTCCTGGAGCCTCAGTTTCCCCGTATAAGGATGAGAATAACACCATTACCATCTCTTCTCCATGGGGTTGAGAGGACCAGGTGACCCTTTTGGGACCTGGTACAATGCCAGGACCCTAGGCCCTCAAATACATGGTGTCCCCCAAAATGTACACACACGCCCAATTACAAAGTCCGTGTTTATTGACACAGAGCTCATTTTCAGAACTTAAAGGAACCTACAGAAATGAGTAATTTTTGTGTGTCAGCGCCTGTTTTCGTACTGAAGGCCGTTCTGATCCAGGCACTGCTGATGATGTGAAGCACTGAAATCCTAAGCATCAGGCATCATTGTGGTAGTGTTCTCGCGCCCTCAGTTCGTCGGCTGTTGCCGGTTTTGTACCATAAACTTTTTCTTTTATGTATCCCCATTAAAAAAAAAAAAAAAAAGTCTAGTGGCATTTTATGACAAATTTTCTTTGTTTAAAACTTAGTCTGGCTTCACCCATTATTTCACATCAGTTAAACCTGGAAAGGGATGAGAGCTAAGTGATTGATTAAATTTGTCACAGTGTGTACACATTTGGTTTGGACACCCTGTGTTAACTGAAAGAGGGAGAACAGGCAGATGACCAGCCAGATACCTGTGAAATGCACCTCACAGACTACGAATAACAGCACCAAAATTCCGGGGCGTGGCTGTCATTACGAAGAGGATAGGTATTTGAAAGGAGTTCAAAAAAAGGAAGAGGGGTCGGACTCTCCATCCCCCCTTGACTACTTACTAGCTCTAGGCCTTCAGCAGATTAATGAACGCGTGCGCCTCGGTTTCTCCATCTGCAAGCTGGGTATACTAATATTAGCACAGCAGGTGCCTGTTATAATGTTGATGAGATGCCTTAGAGCTGTGGTCCGGCAAACTGCGGCTCTTCGGCCCCTTGAGCGTGGCTCTTCCACAAAATACCACGGCCTGGGCGAGTCTATTTTGAAGAAGTGGCGTTAGAAGAAGTTTACGTTTAACAAATTTCGATCATTGTACTGTTGATATTTCGCTGTGTTGACTGAGTTTGCCGACCACTGGCTTAGAGACTTAACTCTTGTTTATGTCAGTTAGCCTATGGTAAAATTAGTTCCGATTTAAGCCACGGAACCTATCAAAGGCATTGAGGACTTAACTGTTCCAGGGGTTGCTGTGAGGATCCTATGAGTTTGTACAGGAAGCTCTTAGGAAAGAGCCCCACGTATTAGCTGATCCTATTATTTCTCCAGTGCCGGAGAGCCTGCATGTTAGGGCCTGTTTGTCTCTGTCAACACAGCCTTTCCCTGCGGGAAGGGGAGGCCCAGTTCTCATTGCTTATCTGTCATTGGGCCCGACTGGAGTTTCCGTTTGTTGGCAAAGATAACCACAGATTTAGGGGCCCAGGCGCTCCCCTCCCCGCCTCTCCTTCAGCTCTCGCCCCAGAGGCAAAAACTGAGGCTGAGGCCCCTCCTCTCCCCCCAGTTTGCTCATCCTGGGCCCCTGATTGGTTCTTTCTTGAGCGGAGGCCAGGGAGGGCGGGATCAGCTGGAAGGCCTGTTGGGGCTGGAGAGCTCAGGAAGAGAGGGCAGGACCCTCCCCAGCCACAGCCTCAGATGCTTATGCCTCCGACACAGGGCTCAAGCCCTCTTCCCCTCCTCCTTAGCTGGGAGCCCGCCCCGCTCAGCTGCCTGGCAGCTAAGCCCTTTGCTTTTTGGGGTGAGCTGACAAAGGGGCTCGGAGGAGAAGAAAACCTGTCCTCTCTGAGCTCTCTCTCCCCCCACCCCCAGACCTTCTCATCACCCCGCCCCCATCCCCACAGCTTTGCTCTTGGGGTGTGACTGTTCTCAGCTTTGCACTTCCTGATATGCCAGCGGGGAGGTGTGTGTGTGTGTGTGTGTGTGTGTGTGTACCTAAGTCTATGTACACACACAGGGACACCCACAGGAGCCTCTGTTCCTGCCCCCTGGGTGCTGGCTGGGCAAGGCTTGGTCCTCTGGAACCTTCCACATTCCTGGGGGCTCTGATTACCTGAGAGACTGGGCTAAGGGGGAGGGGGGGGAGGAAGGGAGACAAACCAAATTCTGTATCTCCTCCTCCTCCTGCTTCCTCCTCCCTCCCCCCTCCCTCCTTCCCTCCCTCTTCCCACCCTCCTCCTCCTTCTGCTTCCTCCTCCTCCTCCCTCCCCCCTCCTTCCCTCCTTCTTTTTCCCTCCTTGTTCCTCCCTCCTCCCTCTTCTCTCCCACTCTCTCCCCTGGGTTCTGCAGCTGGCTGCACCCTCACCTACCGCACCCCCCACCCCAGGCCACGCTGTCATTCTGGCAGTTTGGCCCATGGGTGCAGGCTCTTTGTCTGTGAAATAGGTTACTGATGCCCAGCTCCTGGGCCCTGGGAGCCGGAGGCCGAGGTGAGAGTGGGCAGCTGGCAGGCCTTCTGGGACAGGAGGCAGAGGAAGTGGGCTGGCTTCTTTCCCCTGTTTTGAGAGGCAGGGCTGGAGCAATGACAGCGTGAACGCCGCGGGGAGTTGGAACTGCGGCCTGTCTCCCTGAGAAGCCCCTCGTGGGAAACGGAGAGCCAGGGCTGGCTCTGAGGTCCGGGGTCCTCCTGAGGATTCCCTTTCTGCCCTGACAGGTGGAGAGCCGCGGCCCAGCTAGAGGGGGAACTGGCAGGCTGGCTCTGCGGCACAGGAACGGTGAAACCGCGGAGACCTGTATTTGGGGGTGCACCAGGTAGCCATAACTGCCGCCCTAGCCGGTTTGGCTCAGTGGACAGAGCGCTGGCCCGAGGACTGAAGGGTCCCGGGTTCGATTCCAGCCAAGGGCATGTGCCTAGGTTGTAGTCTTCCTCTGGTCTCTCTCACATTGATGCTTCTCTCTCTCTCCCTCCCTTCCACTCTATCTAAAAAACAATGGAAACATCCCTGGAGAGGATTTAAAAATAATAATAATAATAATAATAATAATAGCCAAAACCGGTTTGGCTCGGTGGATAGAGCATCAGCCTGCGGACTGAAAGGTCTCAGGTTCGATTCCGGTCAAGGGCATGTACCCTGGTTGCAGGCACATCCCAGTGAGGGAGTGTGCAAGAGGCAGCTGATCGATGACTCTCTCTCATCAGTGTTTCTAACTATCCCTCCCTCTTCCTCTCTGTAAAAAATCAATTATATATATATATATATATATATATATATATATATATATTTAAATAATAATAATAAAACTGTCTTCAAGGGTCTCTGGCCAGCCAGGAACACACACCCAGTGCTCCCCGCCAAGTGAAATCCGGGCTAGGACCAAGGGTCCCAGCCTGCCCTGAGAGCCGTCTGATGCCCCCGCGGAGGCCTGTCCGTGTGACCGCGCTGGGAGCGCCGCTCCTTCCCCTTTTGCAGGCGGAGCGGGCGTTTGGAGGAAGCGGAGTGGTTGCGTGGTGTCCCTGTGTGGGCGGCACATGAGCGCTTCCCCTGCAGCCTCTGAGAAGTCCCGCTCCTGTGTCTTCCCAGGCCGGCCTTGCCCCTGTGCCTCATCCCCTCCTCGGAGGGGTGGACTTGGCGGGGACAGGGGAGAGTGGTCTGGGCTCTGTGGTGGCTCGGACCCTCCCCTGGCTCCTGGGCGGAAGGAATAAGGATGAATACCCAGTGGTCCTGAGAGCCCACTCTGCGTCCTTCACGGAGGGCTGGGAGCCCCGAGGCTGAGGGTGGCCACAGCTTCATGGCGGGGGGCGGGGGAGAACAGTATTCCTCTTTCCCTGGCTCCTGGTGCCTTCTGTCTCCCTGCCCCGCATGCTTACCCAGGCCCCACCCCTCTACCCACTCACATCTTCCCAACCTTCAAGGCCTGCTCCCGTCACCTCCTCCGGGAAGCCCGCCGAGTTGCACCAGCACAACCTTGAGACCAAGTCATGGGATGGCCTGTCTTGCTTTTGTCCACTAAGATGGTTCATGTGTGCTGGTCCAGTTTACCCAAACAGAGTATTATTCTCTAGAGCAGTGTTTCCCAGAGTGTGATATGCGTACCCCCAGGGGTACGGGAAGAGTTTGGTGGGGGTACGCATTGCACCGGAGTTTGGTGGGGATATGCACTGCACCGTGCTTAGCTGCGCCTAATTCTGCGTTCTCATGAGTACGAGGGGTACTCAGCGTTACGAAAATCATAGAAGGGGTACACATATGTCAAAGATTTGGGAAACACTGGTGTAGAGCAAGGGTCGTGAGTCACAAAAATCATCTCCTGAAAAGAAAAATGGACCCCATCACTCCCCTGCTTCAGCCCCTCCGGGGAAAGCCAGATCCCTGCTTGGGCTTAAAAGCCGCATCCCGTTCCCTGCACCGTCCTCCCACAGCCCTCCCCTCCCCCTGTGCTCTGCGCACAGACCCGCTGGCTGTGTCCCAGGGCCTCTCTCTAGCCAGTTCCTGCCTCGGGACTGGGCGTGAGGCAGTCTGCCTGGGACTCGGTCCCCTTGGTCCTTCTTCCACGTCAGGGTGAATGTCCTCGTCAGCAGGGTCTCAGGGCCTCTCCTTCCCCTTCCCCCAGGGCGTGCGTGCCTGAGATTATGTGCCTGGTAATTTCCTCGTGTCCGGTCTGTCCCCCCTACTAGATGGGAGGCTCCGTCGGGCCAGGGATTTGTGAATCCCGGGACACACGCCTTCAAACCCCCCACCCCAGTCCAGCCTCACGTAGTTAGGCACTTGGTACATTACTTGTGGGGTGAGTAGTAATCGTAGCAGCTAAGGTTTTGGATCACCTTCTGTGTGCCAGGTACCTGCTCACTATTTTATATAAACATCAGAGTTCTTAAGAAGGTTTTACACACGGGGCTGCTGAGGTCCAGAGGTGCGCGGTGACTGCCCACAGCTGTTAGATTTGGGCCTGCACCAGCCGTGCGAACCCTAGCGAGGAGCTGGCCAGGAAGGGTTTGTCGGTTTCGCCCAGAGGGTCAGGAGGAGGGCTTCTGCTTTTTCTTGCCTTTTTCATCACGTCTGGGCGTTTTTAGAGCTGAGAGGATGAGGGGCCAGGAGCTGGAGGACTGTCTGGGTGCTCGAGTGGATGGAACTTCCTCTTGTGCACAAACGTGGGCTCTGCCACCACCAGATGGGAGGGTGGAATGAGGCGTGGCTGGGAGTTCGGCTGCTGTGGCCAGCTTCGCTGGAGGCCGTTTCTCAAAGACTATCTCTAAGGTCTCTCTCCAGCCCAGCACTGTGTTGCCCGTTTCCTGCAAAGCTCACGACCCAATTCTGGGACACAGTGGGGAACAGCTCTGGTGGGTCCACACCTGCCCCCTAACTTCTTGCTGTTCCTGGGTCTCCAGAGCCACCCAGACTAAGTCAACAGCCTCCTGCCGCACACCAGCCACGTCTGACTCCGGCTTCTGTCTTCCCTGGGAAACATGCCCGCCCCTCCCATGCCTTCTCTTTGTGGCAGGCTCTCGGACCCTGTCTCCTGGGGGGCCTTTGAGATGCAGTCTGGGCATCTTGCAGGGCTTTGGGCTGAAGGAAGGTCAACCAAAGAGGATCTCTTTATCCTTCAGGATCAGTTGTTTGGTTTCAGCTTGAATTTTAATAGTGCTTTTTAAGAATATATTTGTACTAGAGGCCCAGAGCACAAATTTGTGCACAGGTAAGGTTCGACTGGCCTGCCTTGATGGGGGCTGATTGGGGCCGGGCTGGTGGGGTAGGAGGGGAGAGAGGGGGTGTGGGAGGTTGGCCGGCCAGCCCTGCCTCTGATTGGGCCAGTTGGCCGGCTGTAGTGGGCATCATAGTGACCAGTTGTTCTGGTCATTCTGGCGTTCTGGTCACTGGCTTTTTATACCATATAGATTGATTTCAGAGAGGAAGGGAGAGGAAGAGAAAGAGAGAAACATCTATGATGAGAGAGAATCATTGATTAGCTGCCTCCTGCACACCCCACACCAGGGACTGAGCCCACAACCTGGGCATATGCCCTGGCCAGGAATCGAACCGTGACCTCCTGGTTCTCAGGTCAGTGCTCAACCTCTGGCCGGGCTATGAATTTTACTACCTTTTTATTTTAAGTATAAAATTCCTGTTTACTCACTGGAGGTGATTGGGGAAGTATGGAACGTCATACTGAAGAAAGTACACACAAGCCCCATTATCCCAGTGCTCCCGCTGGGCATGGAGATGATGGATGGCTTCAGCTCCCAGCCGGTGCGGGGGATGGCCCTGAGTTATTATTGCCTGTCATCGCGCCCTCTCCACCTTCTGGCCGTGGGGCATCTCGGTGTAGGCAACAGCGATGACAGGTGGGTTTCATCCTTCACGTCAGCCTGGGCATGGAGAGCGAGGCTGAGGCTGCAGGAAGGTCACTGTGAGCACGCAGCAATGCCTGCCGCAGGCACAGAAAGCGGGCGGTGGCCTGTGTGTCTCTGGACCAAGTGACGGGAGCTTGAAACGTCAGAACAGCCGAGACTGGTCTTGGGTCTCTTCAAGACTCCACCTCCAAATCCTAGCATCACGTTTTCCTTCTCGGTCGCTTCCCCTGGAGTGAGCCAAGAGCTCGTGACCGAGCAGCAGGCCCCCGTGGGAAGAAGACGTGGAGCCTCTGAAACCGAGAAGCGAGCCTCATACAGGCCGGAGGCCGGGCTCTTCAGGCGTGAGGGGTGCGGGACATGTGTCCCGGTGCCACCCCTCGCACCAGGCAGGGCTGCTGGGCCAGGCGGGCTCTGGCTCTCAGGGTCCCTCTCCCTGCAGGTGCCCATGCTGGGGCCGGGGGCAGCACTACACCCCATGACCCACACCTCAGGCCCACCGGTGGTCCCTGAGGTCCGAAAGGGTGGCGACCCCTGGTCTAGGCCAGTGGTCGGCAAACAGCGGCTCGAGAGCCACATGCGGCTCTTTGGCCTCTTGAGTGTGGCTCTTCCACAAAATACCACCTGCAGGCGCGCACATACAGTGCGATGGGAACTTCATGTGCAGAAGTCGGTTTTCGGCCTGGGCGAGTCGATTTTGAAGAAGTGGCTCTAACGCCGAGCCACACTCAAGGGGCCAAAGAGCCGCATGTGGCCCGCGAGCCGTGGTTTGCCGACCACTGGTCTAGGCTAAGGTGACCAGACGACCCGCTTTTGGTGAAACAGTCCCAAATTTTAACAATTTGTCCCATGGCATTTTCAAAAAATTGGGACTTTTTTAGCTTGTTTGGAGGTTCTAGCAGGGGAGCGCAGCTACTCGTATACCCTTGACCGAAGACCGGTCCTCTCCTCTTGGGGGAAAGTCGTCCTCTTCGACCGAGCGCGCAGCTTCGGGAGGGACGCACATGGATCGGTGAGGGAGGAGGAGGACACCCGCCTAGCCAGCCAGATCAGCCGAATCAACCCTGGCGATCAATGGGGTGACAGATGTCACAGCCAGATCGCCCTCACATCCAAAAAATTGGGACTTTTTTAAAATGCTGCGGGACGGGGGACAAATTGTTAGAAATCGGGGCGTCTGGTCACCTTAGTCTAGGCAGAACTCGGACATAAGGGGGGGCTGATCGGTGCTGACTCTCTGGTTTACCGGCCGCTCTGTCCTTCCTCTCTCCCAGCCCATGAAGCCCCTGAAGGCCACCGCCACCACCTCGCAGCCCGTGCTCACCATCCAGCAGATCGAGACCATCTTCTACAAGATCCAGGACATCTACGAGATCCACAAAGAGTTCTACGACAGCCTGTGCCCCAAGGTGCAGCAGTGGGACAGCCAGGTCACCATGGGCCACCTCTTCCAGAAGCTGGTGAGTGTCCCGCGGGCAGAGGGGCGCTCCCCGGGGCCTCCGGGAGCTGCCGGTGCGAGTGAGGGCCAGTCCGCCCCGCCCTCCTGGTCTCCTGGAAGCTTCCCGAGTCCTAGAGGCAAACCTGGGCCTCGGCTCCCGGCCTCCCCCCCGTGAAGTCTAGAGTGTTCTAGGGATGCTGGAGGCGGGCCGTGTGCCTACTGGTAGGTGCTCCTGGCTAGTAGGGCACTGGTTCTCCCCCCTGCTGAGGTTCCAGTTGGCTATCCCTCCGCTGGCCAAGGGGCTGGGTGAGGATGGGTGGATGGGTAGGGACTGCTCGCCACACTTAGCGCGGTGTCTGGAGTGTTGGAAGACTATGTCCGTTACCGCCGGCTCCGAGGACCCTGGAGAGCCGGAGAGCACAGCCTTCCCGGCGTGCAGGGACGGGGAGAGGCTGAGGGGGTAGCATTCGTGTTGGGAAAGGCTGGCTGAGGTCATCTAGTTCCCTGAGCGTCTGCAACACCTTCTGTCCCCGCTCTGTGTCTGTGTCTGGCTGTGTCCCCCGGAGGACCCTCAGGTCAGAACCACGGGGCCCCCGCCTGGCTCTCTTCTCCTGGGTTCATCCCCCATAACTCCTGCCAGCCCAACGGGCAGGAAGGGGGGCGGCGGCCGTTGTTCTCGGTGTGGACGGTGGGGGCTGGGAAGTAGCACCCCTCGCCTCCCAATCCCCCCCCTCGGTGGTGGGACTGGTGGAGTGGACAGGCCTCCACTTTCTTACACTGGAGAAAGCTCTTACGTGACTGCTCCCAGGGCTCTAAGCTCAGCATGTTCAAAACCGAGCTCCTCGTCTCTGGCGTCCTTTGCTGTTCTTCCTGCCTCTGTCTCGGTGGGTGCTGCCACCGTCCCATCCTCCATCCATTCGTGACTCCCTTAGACTCCCCCACCTGGCACTTGCCCTCCCCCCCACCCCCTCTTCCCTCACTCTTACACAGTCCACTTCTTTTTTACTTTTAAATCTATTTTGTTAGATTCCACATGTGAGTGAGATCATGTGATATTTGTCTTTCTCTGACTGGATTATTTCACTTAGCATGATGCTCTCCGGGCCCCTCCCCGCTGTCTCAGAGGGTAAGAGATTCTTCTTGTTCACTGCTGCATAGTACTCCAGGGTACACATGTACCCCAGCTTTTTTATCCACTCATCTACCGATGGCACTTGGACTATTTCTAGGTCTTGGCTATTGTGAATCGTGCTGCTATGAACATAGAGGCGCACACATTCTTTCTGCCTGGTGTTTTGGGTTTCTTACGATGTATTCCTAGAAGCGGGACCACTGGGTCCAATGGCAGGTCCATATTTACTTTTCTGAGGAAACGCCGCGCTGTTTTCCATAATGGCCGCGCCAGCCTGCATTCCCACCAGCAGTGCAGGAGGGTCCCCTTCCGCACAAGCTCGCCAGCCCCAGTTCTCTTCTTTCATGCCTGTGGCCACCTGCTTCCCTCCACCAGCCCGGGGGCCCTCGCCTGGCCCACAGCTGTAGCCCCATGCGTGCCTCCTGCCTCCAGGCCCACCTCCCTCCCTCCCACCTCCCACGTCTAGCTAGCAGGAGAGTTACTGAGAGGCCTCGGAACTCCTGGCCAGGTCCGCCCTGCTTACACCCCTTCCGTGGCCGCCCTTGCCCCCGGAGGAAGACTGGGCGCTGAGACGTGGTTAGGAGGCCCTTCGAATGCCACCCTCTGTCTGCACCGGGCTTCTGGCTGCTCCCTCCCCACGCCCTGTGCCCCTGACACTGAACTCTCTGTTCTCAGGCACTCTTGGCCTCTCTCTACTTGTGGCTCTAGTTGCCTGCAGTGTCCTTCCCTATTGGTCTGGCTTCGCCCCTTCAGTTCCCGGTTTAGAGGTGACCTCCTTCTAAAGAAGCCCTCCCCACATGCAGCCCCTATGGTATCTCCTCCGTGAGCACTGTAACTGCCGTCTCCCTAAAACCATGAGCTCGTTAGGCCCCCCAGAACCAGCCCAGTGCTGGATGAATGGGTGAAGAAGTGAGTGGGTGAATGAGTGGGTGAGTGAGTGAGTGAGTGAGTGCCCTGCGATTAGGGAGAACGTGGAAGGGCATAGAGGGAGGCGTCACGGGGTGTGAGGTCTGTCCCCAGAGACCAGCAGTGTTGTAGGGACAAGCACAGCTTCTCTCTGTGACTTGGATTCCTCGTCTGTAAAAGTGAGGAGAGTAACAGTACTTACCTCATTGGGTTCTTGTGAGGAATCCCTGGAAAGTGCCTGGAACAGTGCCTGGAACATAGTAAATTAGCAAATGCTCAGTAGTTAGCCATTATCATTACTGTTATTATTGTTATCACTATTATTATGAATACTAGTGGCCCGGTGTACAAAATTCGTGCATGGTGTGTGTGGTGGTGTCCCTCAGCCTGGCCTTCACCCTCTCCAATCTGGGATCCCTCGGGGGATGTCCGACTGGCAGTCAGACATCCCTCTCGCAATCCGGGACTGCTGGCTCCTAACTGCTCACCTGCCTGCCTGGCTGATTGCCCCAACCACTCTGCCTGCCAGCCTGCTCACCCCCGACTGCCCCCCCACCTCCAGCCTGCTCACCCCGCCTGCCTGATCATCCACAGCTGCCCTCCCTCCTTGGCCCCAGCCGCCTCTCCCTCAGCCCCGCCACCATGGGCTTGTCCAGAAGAACGTCCGGAAGGCCTCCTGAAAAGTCTCCCAGTCTAAATAGCATATTACCCTTTTATTAGTATAGATTAGGAAGAGGCCCCAGAAGGTGTTGTTGGGAGAGAATTCCAGAGTACTCCCCAGTTCAGGGGCGGCGAACACCCAGTCATCGCTCCGGCCTGGCCCCAGGAACCTGAGCCTATCGTCGTGGGCAGCTCTCTGTAGACCTCAGGAGGGCGGACGAGACCAAATGGGAGGGTGGGAGGTGCATACCCCGGAGGAGAGTGGAAGGGCTGTCTCTGCTTACCTTTGTCATTTGCACCCTGCTGTCACCAGGGACCCCCATTCTGGTCCCAGCTCCACGGGCCTGGTCATGAGGGTGCTCCCCACGCTCCTTCCCCAGCTCCACATACACATTCGAAGCCCCTGGGGCTGCAGGCTTGGGAGGGCTGGGTGGGCGGAGCCAGGCAGGCCAGGCGTCCAGGTATTCGATTATCCTATTATCCATCGTGGAGAGAAGGGAATCAGCATCTCTGCTGTTTGTTTTACTTACGAGATCACCCTGTGCCTGGCTGCTGTTCCCAAGCAACATCTACTTCCCGGCCAACAGGCCTGGCAGGCCGGGCCGTGGGCCTGCGGGGAGGGGGTCCCACGGGGGTGACAGTGCCTGGGGTGGCCGGTGACCCCTGCATTCAGGCCTCCTGCCCAGGCTCCCGTTTCTGGTTCGCCTCCTGCTTCCCATGGGCAGTGGGATGGGAGGGGAGGGTTGCCACCTGGGCACCAGCCTTTATCCTTCTCCTGGGAAAAGGCACAGGAGAATGCACATCTGGAAGAGCAGCAATGATTCTTACTTGGGTTTAGGAAGGACTGTCCAGCACATCCCCGTAGCTGGAGATACCAGTGGGCCAGCACTTCCCCTGGAAAAGGAAACAAACTCCATCCCTTCCTCCTCTCCCCATGAGGATTTCCCCCCAAGTCTGGCCTGTCTGGGGGCTGAGGCCTGAGGCCTGCATGGCTCTGATCTTGTCTTCTCCATAAGCCTCCCAGGTCTCACTGTCCCCCCCCCCCCCCCCAGCTTTCCCGGCCCCTCCACCAGCTTCCTGGTGCTCTGTCTCTGCTCCAGCCCCTGTCCTCACCTGTTGGGGTCCTGAGGAGCACACGGATTCCGCGAAAAAGCGGAGGGTCCAGGGTAGGGCTAGAGGCAGGCACGTTCCCAGCACTTGGGTAGGAGCCCTGAGGAAGCCCCACAGAAGCAGAACCTCCTTGCCACATCACTGAAAACAATTTAAACCAGAAAATCTGGGGAATAACGTAGCTAACAACTGTGTGCTCACCCACCAGAATTCACAGGTGTTAAGCTCTGGAGATATATCTGGAGATATTAATTAAAAAATATATATCCTCCGGTGAGGATTAAAAAAAAAAAACACTTTTTTTTTTAATCCTCATTAGAGGATATATATTTTTAAATTAATTTTTAGAGAGGAAGGGAGAGAGAGAGAGAGAGAGAAACATTGAGAAACATTGATGTGAGAGAAACATCGATCAGTTGTCTCCCATATGTGCCCTGACTGGAAATTGAACCTGAAATCCTTTGGTGTATGGGATAATGTAGCAACAACTGAGCCACCCACCAGGGCCATGGCAGAACGTTTTAATTAAAAGAATAAAGCATTACAGACGAAGATGCAGTCATTCTCCCTTCCCTTTCCTCTTGTCCTTCCCTTCAACCTAGAAGCAGCCGCTGGCAGGCATTTGATGGGTGTCCTCCTCGGCTGCAGTTTGTGTTTTACTACATATCTGTGTCTTTATATGGCACTGCACGTACTGTTTATTTTTTTTAAATATATTTTATTGATTTTTTTACAGAGAAGAAGAGAGAGGGATCGAGAGTTAAATACATCGATGAGAGAGAAATATCGATCAGCTGCCTCCCGCACACCCTGCACTGGGGATGTGCCTGCGACCAAGGTACGTGCCCTTGACCGGAATCGAACCCGGGATCCCTCAGTCAGCAGGCCGACGCTCTCTCCACTGAGCCGAATCGGTTTCAGCTACACGTACTGTTTAAATGGACATAAGTACACACACACACACATACACACACACACACATATTCTTATTCCTATATTTTGCAATTCAGTCAACGTTTGTTGTGAAGCTTGTCAGTGTTGCTGCTCCCTGAGGCAGTGGGGCGGGAGGGCTGGTTCCAGCTGGGCACCCAGCCTCTATCCTTCTCGTGGGAAAGGGGACAGGAGGATGCAGCAGAGCCCTTGTCCGGTACTCATTTACGCCCCCACAAGCTGTCTGTAAAAGCTCCTGTTTCCCCACATTCTTGCCAACCCTTGATCCCATGAAATGTCTAAATCTGGGCCGGACGGGTGGGTGTGAAACGGTGTCGTATTGTCGTTTTAACCCTCACGTCCACCCTGTGCTCCCTGAAGAGGACGGCACAGAGAGCACTTCCCGAAAACATGTGAGGAGTTGAGTGGCCGTGCCTCGGTTTCCCCTTTTCAGGAAGGGATGATGGCATCTGTTCTGCCTCCCGGAGGAGGCGAGGCTCTGTGTGGTCACGAGTCATGCTAAACTGTGTGTTCGGTTCAGTGTGACACGCGTGCACACGTGCCGGGAGGCGGGGTCCTCGGAGGCGGAGGACCGCGGGACAGGCACCTAGAGGCTGAGAGAAGTGGGACTGTGCCTTTAAATGCAGTCCCTGGCTGTTAGCATGGGGAGGGGAGCCCTGAGCAGGCCACCCCCACACGCGCCCACCCCACTGCTCCCCTGCCTCTCCCTGCTCCCCACTAGTCCAGGATGTGAAAGAGGTGTGAAGCGGTAAAGGGCTTCAAACCCTGAGAGACCTTGGTGGTGCTACATAAAACCACGCGCTGCTGATGAACTGGATTTCCAGCGTGCCAACAAAGGCCCTGTCCTGCTCCCCCTAGTCCCCAGCACCCCCTTGTTAACCTTATTGGCTGAGCTAGTTTCCATGGAAACTGTCAAGTTCAGAGGGATACTGTCGTGTTTGCATCCCGCCTCCCCGCTCTGTCCCCAGCTAGCCCCTTGGAGCCGAGTTAGAAGCCTCGGCGCTGAGGGAGCTCCAGGTGCTCTGGTTAAGCTCTCATCCATCCATTCATTAATCCTCTCTCCCCATCCCACTCCTGTCCCCCGCCCCTCTCCTCTCTCCTCCCCGCAGGCCAGCCAGCTCGGCGTGTACAAAGCGTTTGTGGATAACTATAAAGTCGCTCTGGAGACAGCAGAGAAGTGCAGCCAGTCCAACAACCAGTTCCAGAAGATCTCCGAGGTGGGCAGCGCCCTGCACGCCCCCCTCGGCCTTCCCTCCCTCCCCTGACTCAGGGCCTTCCAGCCTTTGGGCCTCTCCTGCTTTCCGGTTAGGGGAACGGTTCCCCTGGTGGGTGCCACTTAGCCTGACATTTGCTTTCTTGCACTTGACATTTACCCTCTTCATGTAAGTACACCAATTTGTTTGATTTTTTTTTTTTTTTTTTTTTTTTGTCATTCTGTTGTAGGTTTTTCTGTTAGAACAGAGGAGGCAAAAAAAAAGGGGGGGGGGGGGAGGCAGTATTTGCCACATGGCAGTGACCTTGAGCAAGTCACTTCCCTTCCCTTGTTTCTATAGACTGAGGTGTCTGGATCCCTCCCGCTCATGCCAGACTTGCTTGATAAGAACCACAGGGGCACAGGCACCTTCCCGGGAATGTCCAGTCGGAAGGTGTGAGGTGGGGCTGGAGAGTCTACTTTTAATAAGCTTCTGGGGTGAGGTGTATGCCAGGAAGATTCGAGGAAGTCCGGGCGAGGTGGTCCTTTCAGATCCTTGCAGTCCCTCAAACAGAGGGGACAGGGCCACGTAGGTGGAGAAGTCGCAGCAGATCCTCTAGCTCAAGCATGTCCAGCTTCCCGGGCGGCGGGCCACACGTTTGACTCACGCCTGGTCCAGCTGGACATACGCCTGTCCTGCTGCTGCGGCTCAGCCTTCCCTCCGTGCTCCTCCGCACGGCAAAGGTGTGGCTTTGTCTGCCGTCCACATGTCTGTCCCTCCGGGAAGTGGCAGGGTGGGCGCTGGGGTCCTTCAGGAGCTCAGCTCAGCTCACCCTATGAGCCGGAAAGAGGTCCGTGACCGCCCCAAGCCCGACCTTGCAGACCGAGCTCCGAGCTCAGGGCCGGAGGGCCTCGGGTCCCCAGGCTGGGAGCTCCGCCTGCAGGTCTGGAGGCCTCGCCTCGCCGTCCCCTGGGGACCCTGTGCTTTCTCGCCTCGGCTCCGACGCTAGGAAGGCTGGTGAGCTGCAGCATAGCTCTCAGGAGACTCCTGGAGTGATGGGTCACAAGTTTGGAACTGACCTAGAGGCAGCACAGGAGTCAGACGGTGGGAGGTGCAGACGGGCAATGGGTGACCAGTAAAAGCCGATCCGAGACACGTGCAGTGGGTTGGTGGCCGCCTTGGGCTTGTTGAACCCAGATACCAGGGGCAGCAGGAGGGCTGAGACCCAATCCCAGGGGTCAGTGAGTCACTCTGAGCCTCAGAAGGCGCAGCGAGGCCCAGGGAAGTCCCTCTCCACCCAGCCAGGAGGCCGGAGTCACGGTGCTTCCCCGCCTGGCTCCCGGTTCTCCCCGGAACCAACCGGATCTCCCTGCCGGGGCTGCCTGGGTACCTGGGTCCTATATGGTCCAGACCGGGGTCTCCTCTTAGCCTGGCCTGGCTGTCCATTCTCCGTGGCCGGCAGAATCCCTGTGCTCACCCCTCAGCCCTTCTCGAAGCTGCTGGCTCCAAAGGCAGAGCCAGGCCCGTGCCCACTGCCAGCGGCTTCTCACCCTGGCTCATGGGCTGGCACTGGCGCTTCCTCTTAATCACTGCCATTAGGCCTCCTCTCTCCACGCAGCAGCAAGTGACTTCATACCTCTGGGCTGCACTGGCGGGGGTGGGGTGGGAGGGGCGCGAGGAAGATTCCTAAAGCTGGGAATCCAGACGCCAGCCAGACACGGCCTTGAGGAGCTGGAACCCCCTTCTCCCTCTGTCTGGGCATCCCCTCCCCCAGGCAGAGCGGGCGGGACCGCGGGGTACCTGACCT
The DNA here is from genome assembly GCF_014108245.1 of Pipistrellus kuhlii. Lineage (NCBI taxonomy): Eukaryota > Metazoa > Chordata > Mammalia > Chiroptera > Vespertilionidae > Pipistrellus > Pipistrellus kuhlii. The sequence continues at coordinate 2,290,328 of NW_023425539.1, read as the reverse complement.
TGGCCTCACCTCACGCCCGCCTTCCCACCACCCACACCCCCCTTGCAGGCCCCCCCCCCCCCCCCATCTGTGCACTCGGCCCTGGAAGTGGGGATTGCGTTACGGCTCCGGTTACAGCAGCAAGGGCTGGAGCGGGGCCTAAGGGCAGGCAGCAGAGGTCTGGCTCAGAGAGGCTGCCCTGGAGTCTGTCTCCAGCCCTCACTCCCGGTCACTTTGCAGGGGACCCAGGGGGTGCTGGCTCTTCCTTCCTGCAGTTTCCTCTCTAAGGCCTGCCTGGCACAGGCTCCAGAGGGTGGGGTGTAGCAGGTGGGATTGGGGGAGTGTCTCCCCATGTGGGTAAGATGGAGCTCGGACTGCCCTGGGGGGCACAGCCTCTCGGCCCCGGTGCACCACCCATGTGCTCCCCCCTGTTCGGTGCAGGTGTGTGGAACCCCTCACTCCTTACCCCAAGAGCTGCTCCTGCCCCAGGATCAGCCGGCGTACCAGCCGCTTGTCCACGCAAGCCCAGTGTGCCCTGAGCTGATGTGTGCACCCCTAAGTGTGGGCGGTGCTGGGTGGGGGTGGGGGGCACCAGCCACCACTCATCCTCTGGAAGTTGCAGGGGAGGGGCTAAGGGGACGGTCTGCGGAGCATCATTCCCGAAGTCCAGTCTGGTACCTAGAGCCCCCCCTTGCGCACCCCCGGCTGCTGCCCTCCACGAGGCCCCGGGGACCGTGGATGTGCTCAGGGCGTCCAGGTGACGGAGGCCGGGGGGGCTCTTGCCCGTGGGTCTTCCGTACCCCGGGGCATGGGACCCTTCTCTCCGCCCTGCTGACCGGGGAGGGCGGGCTCCAGTGTGGGCCAGGCGGTGACCCTCTCCTCTCTCCGGCAGGAGCTCAAAGTGAAAGGTCCCAAGGACTCCAAGGACAGCCACACGTCCGTCACCATGGAAGGTACGCGGGGGCAGGCTGCATAGCAGTCGCCTTCCTTTGTCTGGCTTCCTTTGTGGACGGCGGTGCCTGCTTGTGCGAGCGTGTGCACATGTGTGTGTGCACGTGTGTGTGTGAGCATGTGTGTGTGTGTGAGTGTGTGTGAGCCTCTTCCCCGGCAGCCAGCCAGCTACAAACGTGCTCCTCCGTAGGATGCCAGCGACAGCTAGCTCCCCTCCCCCCTTTCGCCTGCTCCTCTCCCTCCCTTCCCCTCCCCTCCCCTCCCCTCCCCTCCCCTCCTCTCCTCCCCTCCCCTATTCTCCCCTCCTTCCCCTCCCTCCCCTCCCCTCCCCCTTGCGAGAGGAGCACTGTAGCGGCTGCTTGATTCGGGAGGCTGTGCGGCAGGCAGCAGCGTGCACGGTGGCTGAGTGGCGGGGCTGCCGATGGGAGCTGGGGAGCGATGGCCACAGGCTGCCGCCGCTGGGACCGAGGCTGCCATGGAGATCCTCCTCATCATTCGCTTCTGCTGTAACTGCACCTATGGTAACCCAGCTCCCTCGCGCGGGAGGCGCTGTGTCTCCCCACCTCGGGGGCTGGCAGGAGTGGGCTTAGATGTGGCCGTCAAGGTTTGGGGAGCCGCGGGGGAGGGAGGGGACGCGAGTGGCTGGATCTCCATTCCGGCCGGCTGCCAGCCCGAGATGGAAGTCCGGGAGCCACGCCGGGCGGGGATGGTTTAGAAATGGAGGGGCCAGGCTGGAAGGTCCAGGTACCACCACCCACCCCCAAGATCTGTGTGGCATCGGTGGCTTAGCTTGAGAGGCTGTGCAACTTCCTGGAGAGGCTGTTCAGGGCAGAAAGTGACAAGCCTGTCCCTGCGGGCATGGCAGTCCGGGCTGGAGGGGGGTCCTGGGGGCCGGTCGGAGAGTGGCAGGCGGCCTGGGCAGCGGTGCCCTGGACGGGGAGAGGGGGAAGTTGGAGTTCCTTTGTTTCCTGGGAGAGGAGGGAGGCTGAGCGGCCAGGGTATTGTGTGCTCCGAGTGCACATGCTCCTTCCAGAGGAGACGGCTCTCCCCTCCGAGCGGGCGGTGGGAGAGCAGGGAGGGGGTGCTCCGAGGGGGTGTGTTTCTGGAGACCTGAGGCGAGGTCTGGGCACTCAGCGAGGAGGTGGCTGGCGTGCTGGCGGGCAGGGGGCGTGGCACTGCCGCGGTGAAGGTTGCTCACCCACCTTGCAGCGAGAGGGATCGGAGTAGCCTCTTGGCAGTCTCTCAGCCAGGGCGCCCCGGACAGGCAGGCGCTGTCCCCCGGCCCTGGCTCTCAGGAGGCTGACGGGGGGGGGCGAGGCAAGCAGGGGGCGGGAGCTGGGCCCCCGCCCTCGGAGGCCAGCACGCCTTAGGTCGGACGGCGGCTGCCTTTGGCAGGGGCACGGGGTCCAGTGTAACCGCTGGCGTGGCCCTCTCCTCCCTCCCACCAGGCCTTTTGTCTCTGCACCCTTCCCGGTCACTTTGCTTTCCCATCTCCTTGGTAACCAGGAGCTCCTTGTCAAAGGCTGAAGTGGGGGTACAGATTGCTGGAGGAGAGACGATGGGGCTTCCTGGGCTCTTCTTTCCCAGAGACCTGTGTGCCTGACCTCCTCCCGCGCCCTAACCTTCCAGGTCCTACCCTCCTCCCGTGCCCCAACCTCCTTCCGGGGCCCCGGGCCCGGGGCCCGGGGCCAGGACAGCTCCCGGTGGAGGCCAGCCTGAGGCCGCTGCTCCAGCTGCCCCGCAGGCCCGCGGTGGGGAGCTGGTCACGGGGAGAAGCTGCCCGGACCCGGGCGGCCGGGGTTGAGCGGGGCGTGGACTTGAACTCGCCTGCTTGAGGCTCCGAGGGAAATGCACTTTTGATCTGGCCCAGGGGTTGGTCGGATCTCAGCTCTGCCTCCCTGAAAGGAGGGGCCGGCCCTTTGCTTCCTCTTTCCTCCCCAAAGGAAGCTGCGTCTTGTGCCCCAGGCCTGGGACCTGCAGGTCAGGTTCCGCTGTCCCCTCGGTGCGGCTCTGCAGTCAGCATCCCCGCGGGAGGTGAGGGTGGAGGAGCCCGCGCGGAGCACCCTGTCCTCCGGAATCTTCTCGGCCCCTCCCCTCCCGGGGACCCGGCTCTGGGGTCCCACGGAGACTGTGCTCCCTCCGGCGGAGTCTGCCTCTGTGGCTGTCTGCTGAGCTCTCGGGGGCTCCGTGCCACACTCTGTTGGGGTGGGAGGGTGTGAAGGGAAGTCACGCGTGGCCCAGGCTGGAGGAGGGGGCTCACCTTGGCACCAGGAGAGACCGGTTCGCCTGCTCCTTCCTGGTGAAGCTCGCCAAGAGCAAGTTACCCACCTTCCCTGTGCCCGGAGGGCTTCCTCCTGTGAGACGGGGCTAGTGATAACTCCTTCCCTTTCCAATCCAAGGAGACATCATAGAAGCAGAGCCAAGCACCCAGCAGGCTAGAGGGAGCCAGCTTGCGCGTGGCAGCGGTCTGACTTTCAGACGTCGTGGGTTTTGTTTGCCAAAGGCCTGGTCAGGGAAGGCTTCCTGGAGGAGGGGGCGAGGCAGGTGTGTCTGTTCTGGGAACCGGGGAGAGCGGGGGCGGGGACAGGCGAGGGGGGAGGTGGCTCTGTGCCCTGCGTCCTCCGGGGCAGGCGCAGGGGGGCCGTGGGAGCAGGGGCGTCAGGCCGCTCCTCCCTGCGCGTCCCTCCCCCCTCACGGCCGCCAGCTGCCCTTCCCTCCGCACCCCGTCAGGTGGGCTCGCGAGGTGACTACAGGCATATTAATAACCCCCGGGAAACCCTACCCACCGCGTGTGCGGCCCTCTGAGCTTAGTCAGGAACCTCTGCCCGCTGGGGTTCGAAAGAGCTGACGCCACAGGATCAGCTTTCCCCGAGTGAACGAGCACCAGGCCCCGGCAGGCGTCCGCTGAGCGCGCACTTTCCCTGGGGTCTCAGGTGTGACCCCCCAGGATGAGCTAAGACACAGGTGGACACCCGCCCCCCCGAACAGCCTCAGGACGGGGTCCCCCCCCCCCCCGGGCTGATAATGGGCTCTCCCCTCACTGTCCCTCCGGCTCCCGTCGCCCACAGGGAGGGGTCTAGACGTTGCCCGATTAAGAAAGGGCTGCCGGTGCGTTTGGGAAGTACGTGTGCGTGGAGGAGTGGCTTTCAGTCGTTCCTCTGTCAGACTGCAAAGGCGCTTCGTAAAAATTCGGAGCCCTGGCTGGTGTGGCTCCCTTGGTCGGAGCATCGTCTTGTTCACCGAAGGGCTGCCAGTTCGGTTCTTGGTCAGGGCACATGCCCAGGTTGTGGGTTCATTCCCGGGTCAGGACAGCAACAGATCAATGTCTCTCTCTCTCTCTCTCTCTCTCTCTCTCCCTCCCTCTCTCTCTCTCTCTCTCTATATATATATATATATATATATATATATATATATATATATATGTCTCCTAGTCAGTACAGCAACAGATCAATGTTTCTCTCCCCTTTCCCTCCCTCCCTCCCTCCCTCCCTTTCTCTCTTTTCCTCTCTTTCTAAAATCAGTAAACACATATCCTCCGGTGAGGATGGAAAAGGCGGGTCCCAGGTTCCGCCCAGCAGAGTGTGGGGTTCAGCTGATGCGGTGAGGAGCGGGAGGCTGGCAGCTGTGTGATTCCAGTGGGCAGCCAAGCAGACTGCAGAGGAGGCCGTGGCGCACCACCGAGACCGCCCCCACGGCCGGCAGATGGTCCCCGCAGTGCCTGCTCGGCAGCACACAGGGCATTCCATCCAGGGCTTTGGGGGCTGTGGTGGGCTGAGGGCTGAGTGTCCGCTCTGAGACCCGCCCCAGCCTGGCCCTATGGGGCACCCAGTCCAGGGTCCTCCTTCCCAGACCAGCATGCTGCCTCGTGGCTCCCATGGCAGGGGGACAGAGGTCACGACCCCATGACCAGAGGCCTCCAGGTGCAGGCCTGAGGCCGAGCCCCCTGGGGGAGAGGCAGGCTCAGCTGCTGCCGGCAGCTCCGTTGGAAAGTATCGGCCGGCCAGCTGCCCTTCCACCTGTCTCTGCTGAATCCCAGCCATCGGCACTGTGCCCTGTCCCCGAGCAGGGGACGGGTAGCGGCCCTGCTGAGCGTGCGTTTTCCCGGCTCTTCCGAGCTCCCAGAGGCCCCGAGGGCATTCCTGCAGGAAGCCTCTGCCCCCTCGGCTGCCGCTGGCTGCTTGCAGACCCTCTCTGTGGGGAGCTGGCCTGCCCCTCTCAGCCCGCCCTGATGTGTCTGGGGGTCTGAGTGCGTGGAGAGGGGTCTCCCCGTGGAGAGGAGCTGACGGGGGGTCAGGGGAAGCCTGCCCTTCCCAGCAGGCAGTGCCGGGCCGTGGTCCAGATGAGCATGAGAGTGATCGGGCTGCCCTGAGCGGTGTGGCTCAGTGGATAGAGCATCGGCCTGTGGACTGAAAGGTCCCAGGTTCGATTCCGGTCAAGGGCTTGTACCTTGGTTGTGGGCACATCCCCAGTAGGGTGTGTGCAGGAGGCAGCTGATTGGTGTTTCTCATCGATGTTTCTAACTCTCTATCCCTCTCCCTTCCTCTCTGTAAAAAATCAATAAAATATATTTTAAAAAGAAAGAAAGAGAAAGAAAGGAAGAAAGGAAGAAAGAGAAGGAAGGAAGGAAGAAAGGAAGGGAGGGAGGGAGGGAGGGAGGGAGGGAGGGAGGGAGGAAGGGAGGAGGAGGAAGGAGGAGGAGGGAGGGAGGGAGAGAGAGAGAGAGAAAGAAAGAGAGAGAGAGAGTGAAGAGAGAGAGAGGAGGAAGAGGAAGGAAGGAAGGAAGGAAGGAAGGAAGGAAGGAAGGAAGGAAGGAAGTGATCGGGCCGGGGGGAGCTGCCCTCCCTGGAGGAACAGCGTGTCTCCTTCCCACATTCTGGGGTCCCAGGCGTGACCCCGAGTGTGCTAGACTCTGGAGGGCAGGGCTGGACACAGTTGTGCGGTTCAGGGAGGGGCGTACGGAGGAGCACCTGCATCCGCTCTGACCCGGTCAGGCCCGGGCAGGTGTAGGGCTGGCCCTGGAAGAAACGGATCTGGGGGGCGGGGCCCAGGCTGCGGGGCCTGGCCTGCCGGGGTGGCCCTGGAGCTGAGGCTGCTGCGGAGCCCGCCCGTGTGGTGTGTGTCCGTGCGGGGGAGCGAGGGGGGCGGGAGCGAGGCTGGTTCCTGAGGCCTCCAGCGGCTCCTGATTCCATCGCCCCGTCTCCTCCCTGTCTCCCCAACAGCTCTGCTCTACAAGCCCATCGACCGCGTCACCAGGAGCACCCTGGTCCTGCACGTGAGTGTCTGCCCCTGCTCGGCCGGGACGTCAGGACCCACAGGAGGCGGAGCCCAGGGCGGGCAGGTGCTGGAGTCCCTGAGGGCAGCCCATCTGGGATGCTGGGCAGAGCGTCCCTCGACCCCGACTCGCCTGCCTGGCCTGTGGAAACCATGGCAGCGGGGCCCGGGCCTAAATATAACCGGGCTTCTAAGCGTGACATTTGGCCAGAGGCACCCTAGGAGGCGGGCACTTCCCGCCACCCCCCACCCCCTGCCTGAAGGTCTCCAGTGTCCTAGGAGCAGCTGTGGGTGGTTAGATGGGTGTCTCCCAGCTGCTGGTGAGATGCGGCTCCCGATGCTCCCCCACCCCTCAGGGGTGAAGAGTAATGACCTCAGCAAAATAAAGGGCCCCTCTGCCTTCACCCCTGCTGCCCTTGCATTTAGCTCAGCCTTGGCAGGCATGAGCAGACTAGAGTGTGGGTCCCTGAGTGCCCCCCTCGGAATTCTTTTAGAGAGAATTGAGGGCTCCCCGCTGTCTTCTTCCTGAGCCCCCGAACTCCCCTCCACTCACCACCCAACCCTCTCCAGGACCTGCTGAAGCACACGCCCGTGGACCACCCAGACTACCCGCTCCTTCAGGACGCCCTCCGCATCTCCCAGAACTTCCTGTCCAGCATCAACGAGGACATCGACCCCCGCCGGACTGCCGTCACCACCCCCAAAGGGGAGGTGAGCTCAGCACCCAGCACAGCCCTCCCCCGGCAGCCAGTCACCACTCCCGCTCTCCCGGCGCTCAGCGCCCCGGGCCCCGGGCCCCTCTGGGCTGATCCCTCACCCCCACCCCTGGAGAGGCCTTCGGGCCCGGGGCAAACAGCTCCAAGGCCAGGGCCCCATTCATCTTCATAATGAAACGGAGGCCGGGGGGTCTCTCCTGGTCTGGCACCGGACCTCTTAGCCATCGTGTCAGAGGGGGGTCCTCAGCGGGGACTGTCTGTTTGCAAGCCCCAGGCTCTGTCCCCAGGCCAGGGGCGTGGTGGGCTCTGCCCATCTCGTTCTTGAATGCAACCCCCTCCTGGGTAGTATGTCCTCAGGGCCCCCCGGAAGGCAGTGGCTGGGTCTGGGGGAGCTCGGGGAGTCTGAGGGAGCTTGGGGAGTCTGAGGGAGCTCGGGGAGTCTGGGGGAGCTCGGGGAGTCTGGGGGAGCTCGGGGAGTCTGGGGGAGCTCGGGGAGTCTGAGGGAGCTCGGGGCGCCTGGGGGAGGGGGAGCTCTGAGCTGCCTCTGGCCACCCTGCGTGAGCAGGTGAGGGAGACGGAGAGGAGGGAGCCCCAGCCCAGAGCAGGAAATGCTGGTGGGAAGGAGGCTGAGGCAGCCGGTTACTGGAACGTCCCAGGTGGCGCCTGGAAGTGGCACAGCAGTTCCAGCTCCCTGGGGCCCTCCTTGTCGGAAGCGGGGGGTGGGGTGCAGGGAAGGGAAGCAGTTTGAAGAATCAGACAGTGACGGCACGGTCAGCGGCCTGGCCCACATACAGAGCTCCGGTGCAGGAGCGGTAACTGAGTGGTGTTTAGGAGCGCAGCCTGGCTAGGTTTAGGCTCCTTTGTTACATTTACGAGTCCCCAGTGTCTCCTGGGAGGGAGGTAATGAGGACGGGATCTAGAGAGTGACTAATGGGTGCGGGAGCTGTCCCGGCCCCCGTTTGCAAACCCTGGAACGTCACTCGTCACTCGTTGGTTTGACTTTGGATGCGGACACACACACACACACACACACACACACACGACACACTCTCCGGAGGGCTCGGCACTGTCAGTTCCAGATCGTCCCAATGGCGCCCTCTCCCCAGGCTCCTCTAATGTGGCAGCGCAGGTAGCTCACAGGGTCCCCAGCCCAGGAAGGCGGGGACAGGTTGTGACAGCCCCCGGGACTCTGCTGCTCCTGAGGCTGGCAGGGAGGCCCGGGAGTCCTGCCCCTGACCAGCACCCAGGAGGGAGGCGGCTCAGGTTCCTGAGGACAGAGCTGCAGTGTTCCCCGCCCCCCCCCCCCCCCCCCCCCGGGGCGGGTGAGGCGTTGACTCAGAGGCAGCATCCGCAGGCCCAAGGGTCTGCACGTCGAGTTGAACTGAAGCTAGGACAGCTTCTTAGGCAGCGGTGTGGGGTGGGGCGGGGGGTGGGGGCGGGGGTGTTCGGGCTCGCGGGTAGAGCTAGAGTCCATCGGGTGGGCGGGAGCTGTTGGGAGCTGCGGAAAGGTGTAAAGGAACCGTTGTTTTGCTTTGTTTTTTTAATCCTCACCCAAGGATATTTTTCCATTGATTTTTAGAAAAAATGGGAGAGAGGGAAAGACGGAGAGAAATATTGATTGGTTGCCTCCTGCATGTGCCCCCACCAGGGCCCAAGCCAGGAAGGAGCCTGCAGCCAAGGTACATGCCCTTGACTGGAGTCAAACCTGGGACCCTTCGGTCCGCAGGCCAGGGCTGAAGTTACCGTGGGTGATCCACAGGGTGTGCTGGGCCCTGGTGCCATTTTGCATTTACCAGTTCTGATGATTCCTTCCTTTTGGGCTGACATCATCATCCCTCCGCCTAACGGAGAGGAGGGGAGGGGTCCGGGAACTCGCCCGAGATCTCAGCTGGGGAGTGGCAGAGTCTAGATTCAAGCCCGTGCCCCTGTGACCACCAGCCCCTCCCTGCAGTCCAGCCCAGCTGGCTGGTGCCCCAGTGCCTGCCGGGCCCCGGGCTGACCCCCCTGAGCCGGCGGGCGTGTGCCTCCCCTCAGACGCGGCAGCTGGTGAAGGACGGCTTCCTGGTGGAGGTGTCGGAGGGCTCCCGGAAGCTGCGGCACGTCTTCCTCTTCACGGACGTCCTCCTGTGCGCCAAGCTGAAGAAGACGTCGGCGGGGTGAGTCTGGGCGCCCCTCCGCAACCTGGGGCAGTCTGCCTCGCTTCTCCCCTTTAAAAACAGATTAATTAATTCCATTTTAACTGCAGAGCCCTTTTCTAAAAATAAATTGTGTTTAATTATAAGGATAATGTAACGAAATTACAGGCAAGGAACCCCCTCACCCATCCGAACATAAGCATCAGCCTCTTGCTGCTTTATTTCCTTCTGGTTTTTTTTTTTTTTAATGTCCTTATGTTTTTTCATACACTTGTACTCAGAGTGAATACCCAATCTGGGGCTCTGCTTTTTCCATTTCACGTCATAAGCATTTTCCCTGCGGCTGCCTGATCTCCATAATCATCCTTTCGCTTCCCTGCGTGATGGTGCGGGCGGCTCGCCATGATTTACTCCGGCATTCTCCTTTTATTGGGCAGCCCGGCTTTTTTTTTGTTTTTTTGGTTTTTTTGCAAACTGCGAGTCGGTGGATATTCATTCAGTCTGCTGCTGTCATTGTTGTTGAGTGGGTCTGCCGTGCCAGGTGTCATGACAAATGCTTTGAATATATTATTGCTAACCGCCCCAGCAGTTCCATACGGCAGGAATTATTACCCGCGTCTCACGGAGAGAAAAGATGTAGGGTAGTTACAGAAGCTGCCCGGGGTCCTACGCCTGCTGGTGGAAGAGTGGGGATTTGAACCTGACTCCAGCCTGGAAGCGTCGGTCCACCCCCATCTCTGTGCTTAGTGAGACGAACAGAAAGGGTCATTCAGTGTTCACCCCGCCTTCTTTCCCCTACTGTGTGCCACGTGTGCGAGCTCACAGTCAGTCCACGGGCTAGGCCATGATAACACTAAGGCAGCTCTGTTGACTAATGAGTTTGCCGACCGCTGCATCAGGCATTACCCGACCCAGAAGTTTTGACTTCAGGTAAAGGACATTAGTACATTACTAAAAATTTTTTTAAGTGTTTTTCCCTAAGGCTGTCGTCGGCAAACTCATCAGTCAACAGAGCCACAGTCAATAGAACCTGCACTAAGAGACCAGGATGAGAGGCGCAAACCTCGGCTCTGGGGGAAGTGAGAGGAGGAGAGGTTGCTGTGAGCTTCGGTGAAGGGGATGGCTGAGACCTGAGATGGTCCTAGAGCAGAGAGGGCGGTCCGGAGCCAGTGTGCGGGGGCCTTGGCAGGCATTACTCGTGAGCCAGTGCCCTGTTGCCCCCTGGGCTTGAACGTGGCTTTATCCTCCTCCACCCGGTACCCACGGGAGCTGTGGGCCAGCGTGGGCACTCAGAATGCATCTGTATCCCATCTCTGGCCCAGAGGATGATGGGTATGAGCTGAGGATGGACAGGCTGGCAGGGAGGGGAGTGTGGGGCGGGGAACGGGGGCGTGTGAGGTTTGGGATGGTTAAATCCCTCACACCGGACCAGCGGCCGGGCGAGGCCTCCCTCTGCTGCCTGGCCCGGAAGCCCGGCCCTGCTCCGCCTGCGTGCTTCCTGATGGGGCTCCTCGGGGACCGTGGATCGCGTTTGCCTGGACGAGGTCTCAGCAAACCTCTTCCGTGGTTTCTGGGTCCGGGCTTAACGAGCCAAGCTCCTCCTGGCTCAGGGCTCCCTCCGGCCTGTTTGCAGGAAGCACCAGCAATATGACTGCAAGTGGTACATCCCTCTGGCCGACCTGGTGTTCCCGTCCCCCGAGGAGTCTGAGGCCAGCCCCCACGTGCACCCCTTCCCGGACCACGAGCTGGAGGACATGAAAATGAAGATCTCCGCGCTCAAGAGTGAGATCCAGAAGGAGGTGAGGGAGCCGCCTCTGAGCCGCACAGGGAAGTTGGCTGTTTTTATCGGGGCCCTTTGCACCGGTGTACGGGAGGGGCGGGGAGGGGAAGTCATAAGGGCTGGGCGCCCGCCCGATAAGGAGGGGAGATGACCGAGGCGGAGGCCTCAGCACAAGGCGTGGGGAAAGGCTTTGATGGTGGCAGGTTAGCGCTGAGCAGAGGGAGGCCCGGCCGAGGAGTCGGTGCTCAGAATTGAGTGGGGCTGATTACCGGGGATTTCCCGTGTGATTTCCCGTGTGTCTCAGACGCTGTAGGAAAGGGAAGCGAGAGGAGAAGGCCGCCTTAAGGAAAAGCAGGGCGTGCAAGAGAGAAGGGACCGGGGAAGCCTCCGAAATTGACAGATCAAGGAGGCAAACTCGAAGGAGAGAAGGGGCTTGACTATCGCAGTTCACGCACGTGGTCTGAAGACTCACAGAAGCGTGTGCCCTGACAGAGGAATGGCCAGGCTCCTCCCGCCTCAGTGGAGCCTGCTTTCCCGTCTAGCACCGCCCACCACCCCCACCCCCACCCCCACCAGGGCCGTCCAGCCCGCCTGTTTCCACCTGGTCTGGGAGCCAGCAGGTCTGCCTGCGCTCCCGCCCCAGGGTGAAGGTGTGGCCGCTGCCCAGTCAGGGCCTCCTGAGCTCCCTGGCCGCCTCCCTGGGCTCCTCTCAGTGGAGGAGGCACGTGCGCCCGTTAGGGCTCACGTGACACGTGATAGGAGTCAGCCAGAGGCACAGCAAAGCCGTTCTCTTGAGTCACAGAAGAAGCAGATTTACTTTTTTCTTTTTAATGTGTTTTTATTCATTTTTAAAAAGGGGGTGAGAGAAACATCAATTGGCTGCCTCCTGCATACCCCCTATTAGTGATTGAACCTGCACCTCGGTCATGTGCCCTGACCAGGAATCGAACTTGCAACCTCTCAGTGCATGGGACGATGGTCAAACAACTGAGCCACACCGCCCAGGGCAAAAGATTTACTTTTTTTTTTTTTAATATAATATATTTTTATTGATTTCAAAGAGGGAGGGAGGGAGAGAGAGAGAGAAACGTCAGTGATGAAAGAGAATCATGGATCAGCTGCCTCCTACACGCCCCACACTGGCGATCAAGCCCGCAACCTGGGCATGTGCCCTGACCGGGAATCAAACCCCTATCTCCTGGTTCCTATAGGTCGAATCCCAACCGCTGAGCCACACCATCCAGGGCAAAAGATTTACTTTTTTAATAAACATGTTTTTGCATGTAGGCAACCCTGGCTTGTTACAAGAAAGATCACAGTACCAGAGCGTGTAGAATGCAGCTGCTCAGCACCCCCCCCCCCCCGCCCCGTGGTTAACAGTTTAAGATGTATTCCGCTGGTCGCCTGCGCGCCTGCTGCACGCACTGCTCGCCTGTGTGCATTTTTTAAAATATATATATTTTATTGATTTTTTACAAAGAGGAAGGCTAAGAGAGAGCTAGAAACGTCGATGAGAGAGAAACATCGACCAGTTGCCTCTTGCACACCCCCCGCCGGGGATATGCCCGCAATCAAGGTACATGCCCTTGACCAGAATCGAACCTGGGACCTTTCAGTCCGCAGACCGACGCTCTACCACTGAGCCAAACCGGTTTCGGCCTGTGTGCATTTAAATATATATATATATATATATATATATATATATATATATATATATATATATATATTATTGATTTTTTTACAGAGAGGAAGAGAGAAGGATAGAGAGTTAGAAACATTGATGAGAGAAAATCATCAATCAGCTGCCTCCTGCATGCCCCCCACTGGGGATGTGGCCGCAACCAAGGTACATGCTCTTGACCGGAATCGGACCTGGGACCTCTCAGTCCGCAGACCAACGCTCTATCCACTGAACCACACTGGTTTCGGCCGCCTGTGTGCATTTTAATGAGATGGAGTTACAGGTGCCACGTGAGCTTGTCACTAACCAGGGCACCTTCTGGAGCTCTCGGGGCCTGGCACATCCGTGCCAGCAGCTGCATCCTATTCTGCTGCTTGACTGCACAGAGTCAGTATGGGTATTCAGATTGCTCCTGGCTCTATTCTCGGCAGGCAAGTCTGCAGTCACTGTCATCACCCTCCTGTGTCTGGTAGAGTCCCTGGGCAAGGGGCTTGGGCATTCCATTGCCAGACCTGCCTCTGAAGAGGCCGCATCCGACGATGTTCCCCCCAGCAGCGTGTGAGGGCCACAGTCACCACACCGGCTGGGAGCAGCTGTTACCATTTTGCTAGTCTAGCCCAGTGGTCGGCAAACTCATTCGCCAACGGAGCCAAGTGTCAACAGTACAACGATTGGAATTTCTTTTGAGAGCCCAAAACCGACTTCTGCGCAGGGGCCACCAGGTTTCAATCGCACTGTATATGCGCGCCCGCACGTGGTATTTTGTGGAAGAGCCACACTCACGGGGCCAAAGAGCCGCATGTGGCTCTCGAGCCGCAGTTTGCCGACCACTGGTCTAGTGGGTAAAAATAAAAAACGCTGCAGAAAGGAATTCCAGCGGTGGCGTTTGAGGATGGCATTGGAGCCAAGACTTGAGCGTAAGGGCGGTTAATAAAAGGGAAGAGGTCGACGTGAGGGAGTGGCTTGCCCGAGAACGGGGACTAGCACCCTGAGGCGGAGGAGCAGGGTGCAGGCTGGGGCCTGGTGGGATCTCAGGCAGGGCATGCGTGAGGCCAGGCATTGGGCTCTGTGCTGGACGGTGTCTGCGGTTTTGAGGCGGCGTGCCTTGGTGGGGCCTGCGGGTTAGTGTACAGGGTGAAGGCAGAGGCTGATGGGACTGACGGAGGGTTTTTATTACTTACGGTGTCTGCGGGAGGGGCGTGTGCCGCACCACGCAGGGCCCCTGGGAAACTCGCACCGGGGTTGGGCAGGAGGCAGGAGGAGCTTGGGAAATGGGGCCCAGAGCCTGTGTTGTGCTTCCCAGGGGAAAGGAAGGCAGGGCAGGCACCGGCCGAGGACCGGCGAGGGGGGTCATGTTGGGGGGCTCTGGGCTACAGGAGCCGCCCCCAGTTATCTGGCACCTGGGTCCCGGTGACGAGGGCAGGGGAATGACGTGTCAGAGACAGGAGCCTGGCCAGGGTGGCTCAGTGGTTGAACATTGACCCATGAACCAGGAGGTCATGGTTCGATTCCTGGCCAGGGCACATGCCCAGATGCAGCTCCGCTACCCAGTAGAGGGTGCACATGAGGCAGCCAGCCAATGATTCTCATCATTGATGCTTCTCTCCCTCCCTTCCTCTGTTTGAAATCGTTAAAAACATATATATATATTTTTTTTTTAAAGGAGAGATAGAGAGAGGAGGTGGTTGGGGATAGGCCTCAGGATTAACTGGTTCGCATTCGAAAGGCATGTCACAGAGGAGTCATTTACTGTGTTAGAAACCAGCATGGGTCTGGGAGGAACAGTTTGCTCCCTGGCTGGGAATCCTCCCATGAGGTCAAAGCACCATACAATATTGACAAAGAAAACAAATCCGATGAACACCCCGGGGAGAGGTGTGCTAGAGCTGCTGAAGGGGACCTGGCGTATGAGTGTGAGGGGAGAAACCACCTCTGTCCCCGCAGAAAGCCAACAAGGGCCAGAGCCGGGCCATCGAGCGCCTGAAGAAGAAGATGTTTGAAAACGAGTTCTTGCTGCTGCTCAATTCCCCCACCATCCCGTTTCGGATCCACAATCGGAATGGAAAGGTCAGGAAGGGCGGGGATGGGACGAAGACAGCCCCCTTCCTGGGCACAGGGCTGCCCCCTGCGGCTCCCAGCCCTGACCTGTGGGAATCAGGGTCCCAGGCCCCAATTCTCAGGGAGGCTGCCAAGGGCCCGCCCCTGGACTCCACTCCTTCTCCCCAGTGGTGTGGAGCTAGTGCCCTCTGCTGGCCACCACTGGCACTGCCACTCCTGTCACTGGGCTCCCAGGAAGGAGGCCCTCCTCCCGCTGCCTCCTCCAAGCCCAGGGGGTGCCCGGGTGGGAGGGAGCTTTGTGGGAGCCCTGGGGTGCAGGGATATGCTCCGTCTGACTGTGGCCGCCCCACTGAATTGCCACCTCCTCTCTTCAGAGCTACCTGTTCCTCCTGTCCTCGGACTACGAAAGGTCAGAGTGGAGAGAAGCAATCCAGAAGCTGCAGAAGAAGGGTAAGGTCCCCGCCCCCCTGCCCTGAGGGGGCCCACAGCAACCGTTTCCAAGCCCCTCGGTGCCCCATGCCCCCGCTTCCGCCCTCACAGCCCCGCTCAAGTGCCAAGGCAGGTGGCGCTTCATTGCTGTTTCTGAACTATGGAGGCCCAGAGAATTGGTGATTTGCTTAAGGCATGAAGTGAATTAGCAATAGGAGTAGCCCCAGAGTCAAGGATTGCCCCCCCCCCACTCTCCCAGTCCCCATCCCTCTCTCATGCACCCATACATGAACCCCCTCAGCTAGACTCTCCTGTTCGTACCCCTCTGACAGCACCCACAGCTGTCCCCATGGGAGGGTTCACACGTTCTTCCCTCTGTTCCAACAACCAGCTCTGCCCCTAGAATTAAGGTTTTTTCCTGCAAAAGCCCCCAAAGAGAGCAGCAGGTCCTAGTGGACCTGAGACAATGTTTCTCTCTCTCTCTCTCTCTCTCTCTCTCTCTCTCTCTCTCTCTCTCTCTCTTTTCCTCCCTCCCCACCTCCCTCCTGCAGATCTCCAGGCCTTTGTCCTGAGCTCAGTGGAACTCCAGGTGCTCACAGGATCCTGTTTCAAACTTAGGACTGTACACAACATTCCTGTCACCAGCAATAAAGATGGTAAGATCTGGAACCCAACATTGCCCAATCAGCAAATCTACTCACCCCCCCCCTACCCCCCTACAGTGCTGGGGCTGTCTGCCAGAACCCAGCGGACACTCGGCCACAAATGGCTGGCCTCTGCTCAGGTGGGCTGGGATGGCTCAGTGGCCAGGAGCACAGGAAGCTCAGCCGGGGGCTGTCTCTTCCCCAACCCTTCCCTGCCCCCCTCTGGCTTAAGAGAAGATGCTGGGACACAAAAGCCAAGCATGGGTGGGGAGTGAAGAGAGGAGGAAGTGGAGATGGGCTAGGATAGTGTAAAACGAATGAGGCCGGAAGTTCCCAGGGGTTAGCTCTTGAAAGGCCTTGAATGCCAAGCAAGGGAATGGGTTGCTCCAGCCCAGGAGCCTGTGGGAGGTGTCTGAGCAGGACGGAGCCGAGACCAGGCTGGTCACTGCCCAGGCGGGTGGGGTCTGACTGCCCGTGGGTGCTGGAAAGGGGGTTTGAAGGCAGGCTCTCCTCCACCTGTGGGGTGTCTGCCCCCTGTGTTCCAGAGGAGGCGGCAGAGGTGGGCCTTCTCTCGCATGGGCACAGAGGGACTTACGTTGGTTAATTTTTACTTTGAAAGGCTAGGCTGAGAAGGGCAGTCCCAGGGTAGAGGACTTGGAGGGAGAGGGGATGGTACAGAATCCCTGGTCCAGGAGGGAAGGTGTGGGCCGGCCTCCCAGGCTGAGCGGAGGGAGAAGGGGCGCCACCAGCTCACGGACCTGGAGGTAGTGAGGAATGGCAGCTTCTCCATCTGGCCACCAGGTGGCGCCCTCAGCCCTGGGCTGAGGCTGTATCTCCCCCCCTTTCTGCCTGCCAGCCAGGGTGGGGCGAGGAGGGGGTGAAGCAGAGGAGCCTCTCACCGCCACCCCGCCCTGGGGCTTTTCTCTCCCGCAGACGACGAGTCTCCAGGGCTGTACGGCTTCCTTCACGTCATCGTCCACTCTGCCAAGGGGTTTAAGCAGTCCGCACGTGAGTGTCCCTGACCACCAGCCCCTGAGAGAACCGCCGCCTGGCTGCCTCCTGGACACCCCCTGCTGGGGATAGGCCTGTGGCCCAGGCATGTGCCAATCCGGCAGTGACCTCCTGGTCCGCAGGCTGATGCTCAGCCACTGGGCCACACCTGCTGGACAGTGTTTCCATCTTGAATCAGAGACTTTCTCCCCTCCACCCTGAGACCTAGCAGACCAGGCCACAGCACTGGGTGGTCTCCCAGGCCCCGGTGGTCTTCCTCTCCCTTCCTCTCTGAAATCAATGAAAGTATGTTTTCAAAAAAGATTGAAAAACTAGGGAACGCTCCCCAGACGCCCACCCCCAGCCCTCTGCCCCTCAGTGACCTGCAGCGCTTGGGGGTGGTGACAGCTGCATTCACTCCCTCCACATGGGGCTGGCTGAGAGGAGAGACGCAGAGCTGAGCCCTGGGCTTCGGATCCTGCGTGACGTTACACCCTTGTCTCGCTCTCTGGCTCCGTGTTCTCATCTGGCGAATGGGGAGACGCTGGTAGCTATCTAACGGGGCTTGCCCGCTGTGTGCAGCCCTGTGCGAAAGGCACCCGGGCGGCCAAGATGGCAAGGCTGCTGTGCATGGTGTGGCTGCTGCACGGGCGGCCGTAGTGAGGGGGCGGGAGATGAGAAAGAGACAGAAAAGACAGCGCAGGTACAGTTCCGTGTGATGAGGACAGCCACAGAGTGAGCGCTGGGGATGTGGGGGGCACTTTGGTTGTCTCGGCGACGGGGGCTACTCCCGCTTCCAGCCCCGGGGGCCATAGGCCCTCCTGAGACTCCTGCCTCCAATGCCAGGGCCGCCCTGGTGAGGGGCCTGCGATCAGTGTGTGTGTGGGGGGGTGTTAGGGGGGTGCCAGGAGGCCTCTATGGTGAGGAGGGGACTATCAGGGGTGAAGGAACAACAGGGTCCTGAGCAGGGAGAGCTGGGCCGCTGGGGAGGAGACCAGCATGGCCGGAGGGCGTGAATGAGGGCAGCACCACCTGGGAGCAGTGCGGAGCAGGGAAGAGGCCAGGGGCCTGAGAGAGGGACCAGCTGGTGCTGGGAGGGACACTGTTAACCCCTCTCCTCCCGGGCCTCACTCTGTGCTTCTGCCTGTGCCCCGCAGACCTGTACTGTACCCTGGAGGTGGATTCCTTCGGCTATTTTGTCAGCAAAGCCAAAACCAGGGTATTCCGGGACACGACAGAGCCCAAGTGGGACGAGGTGAGTGGCGGGGCCCGGTGTGTGTCCCCCCCCCCCAGAGGCCCCTCAGCTTGTCACCGTCAACCAGGCCCACCCCGCTCCCCATGCTCATGTCCTGTGGGCTGGGGATGGCTGGGCCTCTGCCCTTCCCCCCTGCGCATTGGACTTCGGATCCCGTGCGTATGTCCGGACGTGGGGTTCCCGCTCAGGCCCCAGACCCCACTTCCTCAGGGATCTGGAGGCCCCTCCCTGCCTCGCGGTGTGGCCCCCGCGGGCCCTCCTCGCCCCCTCCTCAGCCTCGCAAAGTCGGGCCCCACCCGCCAGGAAGCCGCGTCTCCCCCTTCGGCGGCTCGAGGCCCTTCTGAGCAGCTCCATCTCCCTCAGGAGTTCGAGATCGAGCTGGAGGGCTCCCAGTCCCTGCGGATCCTGTGCTACGAGAAATGCTACGACAAGACCAAGGTCAACAAGGACAACAACGAGATCGTGGACAAGATCGTGGGCAAAGGGCAGATCCAGGTGAGGCCCCCACGCGGCCACGGCGGGCGGAGGTGCCCTCGGGAAGCCGTCCTTCTCGCCGGCCTCCTTGGTCAGGGTGCTTGGCCTCTGTGACGCGGGCTCAGTGCTGGTCCGGGGCGTCTCCCAGCCTGCCGGCTCTCCCTGCGGAGAGGACACTGTCGTAGCCCGGGCGCCCACACCGGGCTCGGGGGGGTCTCCACGCTCCTGTCGGAGAGGCTCCCTGAGTTTGCCTTCCCTTCTCTGTCTCCTGGGGGCTTCTCCCGGGCGGGCGCCCTGTGATGAGAGTTCTGAGCCGTATCCGTGAGGCGGTGCTGGATTCGCAGTGTCTGTTGTCGGAGGTGTGAGGCCCAGCGCTTGGAGGGCTCAGGACCTGCTGGGCTGCAGAGGGCCGGCCTCTGGCTCATCACTAAGGCTGCGAGCCTCACTCATGTGTCCCTCCAGTTCCTGGCGCAGGGCCGGCGTGGCGGGCCCGGGTGAGAGTGCGTGGGCCTCGGCGGTGTTTCTCGGTGCCCTGCTAACGATGCAGGGAGAGGGTCCTTTGCAGCTTGTGTCTCTGGAAATTCTCCCGGTTTTGGAAATGGCTGTTCTTCACTTTGCCGTGAAGAGGATGCAGGCACGGGCGGGCAGGCAGCCATCCACACCCATCGGGCACCTTGTGTGGCCTCGAGCTCAGGACACGGGTGCCTGGTTCGGGGTCGATTCTGTGACCATGACATCGAGGGAACCGTCACTGGCCGCGCGGGACGGAGCCGCGGGCGGGCGGGGCTCCGGGCTTAGGAGCAGTTGCCGCAGCGGGGATGGGGGTGCGGAGAGCCGAGCTATGTGTTCGCAGGAAGCGCTGGTTCTCTGATGGCGGAGGCTTCAGAGTTTGGTGACCGGCGCTTGGCTGGGTGTTCTTAGTGGCATTGCCCCTGGGGGACCTGTGTGGGCTTCCTGCTCCCCCGTCTCAGGCTCCAGGGCAGCGGCTGCCCACCTTTTCGGACCTCACAGACCACCTGTGGTCCACGTGTTGGCGTTCGCTGCTCTAGTGTTTGAAGGGGGATTGGGGCTCCATTTGGTGGGGTCCTGCCCATCTGCCTCAAGTTGCCCCAAGCTCCTGAGCACATCCTCTCCTAACTCTGGGGGGCCTGTGCCCCTCTCCTCAGCACCGTCTCCAGAGAGATGGTGTTGCCAGGCAACCGTAAGCCAGGCCTTCATTATTTTCGTCGTGATTTTAGGAAAAGGGGACCGAAGAGAGAGAGAGAGCTCTCCTCAATCCAGCCTTGGAAACCTCCTTCCCGCGGGGGTAAGGAGTGGGGGCCCATGTCCACGTTCCTGGGCAGGCGGGAAGGACAGGCAGGGATGGGCTCCGGGCTGGCCCATCTAGCCCAGGAGACACCCAGCCACAAAATAGGGCCGGCTGCCCTGAGCCAGGACCTTGGTGGCCGTGGGATAGGAGAGTTCGAAGGAGTGTCCAGCGCAGGCAACGCGCTGGGGCCCAGGGGCCCGGCCCCTCCAGAAGCCAGGGGCCCTCCGGGCTCGATGGCCTTGTCCCCACCTGGACTCGCAGCCCCGTTGCCTCCTCTGCCCACTTCTGTCGGCCTCACAGGCCCCCGGGGAGCACAGCATAAACCATGGCGTCTCGGAGGAGACGAGCAGATGGAGGCCGTGGGGGAGGGGGAGGGAGCCAGGTTATGTTTGGCAGAGCAGAAAGCACAGCCTGTGAAGGAAAATGTTTCTGTGTTTAAGCTTCGAGGAATGTTAAATGCCTGGGAGTGATATTAAAAGAAACACAAGCCTCCCCGCTGCCAGCTGACCTGGGCCCGGGAGCCGCCCGCTCAGAACCAGCGCCCGCCCAGGGCTTTGAAGGCTCCGGCCCTCGGCTCCCGAGGTTTGGTGCTGGCCCTCGGCCACCGAGCGCCCTGCGGGCCTTCCTGTGAACCGGGGGGCGGGAGGGGCCCCCTCGCCAGGGGTGTGCCAGGCCCGTGGCTGCCCTCGGAGATACCAAGGATGCCCGGGCTGGGGGGAGAGCCTGCACGGAGCCATTCCCGCGCGGCCAGGCCCCACAGAGCCCGGGACGGGCTGTTCCCACAGCTGCTGCCACCTCCCTGCTGCCACGCGTCCGGGGAAAGGAATGTGGCGCTCGGTTCTGCTCCCCTTCAGCAGGCGGGAGCTGAAGGTGTCCTGGCAGCGGGCCGGGTCCGCGGGGATGTTCGGGTGGCCTGCAGAAGGGGGTGGGGGGAGCCCCCCTCCGTGACTCCCCTCCCCACCTCTTTCTAAGCCCCTTCTGGCTCAGCCCCTCCAGGCCACAGCACGGGACCCCGTCTCCTAGGCCGTAGGCATTTGCTCCAGTGGAGCCTCCGGCTCTGGGTTTGCCTGGGGTGGCAGTGGGGCCTGGGGCTGAGGGGCGGGGTGGGGGGGGCATTAGCGATAGACAGATGGCGCTGCTCATTACCAACGTGTGCGTCCGCTTTGCGTTCTCGGAGGCCCATTCAACAGCTCTGCAAGGAAGATGACAGTCGTATGCTCCCCGTTTTGCAGATGCATCCACTGAGGCTGGCAGTGCACAGAGAAGGCCGTGCGCTCTCCTTAGTGCTGTGTCCCTGGGCCCAGGTCTCCTCCAGGCCCTCTCCCAGCCCGGGGGAGGGCGCTGGCGGGGCTCGTTAGCGTGGAGGAGAGCCGGGTGTATTCCACCCAGCGTCCTGCGTGAGGACAGAGGATGGGCTTTGTCCTCTTTCCTCTGGGCGGGGGACACGCCGGTCTGGTGCGCCGGAGGGCAGCGTGCGTGGGAAGGAGCCGGGGACGGGGACTTAGTGCCTCCGCCGTGTGCCCCACTGCTCCGAGGGGGGCAGGGGCCGGCCTCGAGGAATCGCCTGCCGTTTGGAAGACAAGTCTGTCAGTTCATGTCTAGCCAGGAGGGAACAAGGGGGCAGTAATGATGATGATCACATCTGAGCGCTGACGGGGAGCCCAGCGCGGGGCTGAGGCTCACGGCCTTGTCTCAGGGGACCCTCAGAGCCCCCTGTGGGATAGGAAAGGGACCCGGCTTTAAAGATGAGAAGCTGAGGCGTGAAGGTTCAGTAACGTGTCTAAGAGCAGGCAGCCAGCGGGCGGGCAGCCAGTGCTGGAAGCAGCCTGGGCCCGGACCCGGACCCTTGCCTTGCCCTCCGCGTGCTCTCCTGTCTCCGCATCCCATGTGTAGTAAGAGGGACGTGTGTGTGTGTGTGTGTGTGTGTGTGTGTCTGTGTGTCTGTGTGTGTGTGTGTGTGTGTATGTGTGTGTGTCTCTGTGTGTGTCTGTGTGTGTGTCTCTGTGTGTGTGTGTGTATGTGTGTGTGTCTCTCTGTGTGTGTCTGTGTGTGTGTGTGTGTCTGTGTGTGTCTGTGTGTGTGTGTGTCTGTGTGTGTCTGTGTGTGTGTGTGTGTCTGTGTGTCTGTGTGTGTGTGTGTCTGTGTGTGTGTGAGAGAGAGAGAGAGAGACAGGAATTCAAAGAAGGGAAGAGCCTCCTGGGCTGCAGGCAGGGAGGCTTGCAGGGGTGGTGGAGCAGGAAGGAGTGGAGGGCACCAGGTTTTTTAAATTCCAGAAGCACTGTTTGTATTAGAGAGAAAGTTGCAATAATAGCAGATTGCCTTGAACATAATCACCAACCATCCCTACTCCCTCGCCTCTGAAGCAGCTATTTAACTTGTGCCTTTCCCTTCCTCAAACATACAGAATTATATATCGTGGTAACCATCGTGCGTATTTTGTATTTTTTTTTTCTATTTTCATTTACTGTCATAGTCCCTCTTTGTCCTTTGTATGAATGACTGTTTTTGTTATGTTGTCAGAAGTACTTCATTTACTTTATAAAAATCATTTGCTATGATGACCAACGCGGGGGGCATTGCTGTGTGAGGCTCTTTGTTACCCCAGCAGGTGACAGGCCGGGAGGAAGGGAGGGCCTCGGCCCCAGCAGGAGGCAGGAATGCGGAGGGAGTGTCCCAGGAAATGAAGGAGCCCCCCTGCCAAGAGCTGGGCAGGGTGTGAGCCAGCCAGGAAGGGGGGCGTGAGGAAAGAAGGAAAGAACGGGGGCAGGGGAGTTTGAGGCCAGAGGGATCCTGGAGGGCATGTAGTCCAGGCTGGGTTTTGGGGGAGAAGGGGGTGACCTGGCCGCGGGGGCAGGCAGGTCATTAGCGGTTGAGCAGTGACCCCAGGCTCCAGTCCTGGCTGCTCATGCTGGGTGAGCTGCCGGCACATGCCACATGCGGGAGTGAAAATCCTCAGGTGGGGCAGGGAGGGAGGGGGGAGGCTTGGATGTCAGTCTGACCCTGAGGGTGTGTCCTTCCGGCAGAGGTCAGAGTGAATTTAGCGTTAGACCCCACCGGCTTGGAGCATGTCTCCTCCTCCAGGCTCAGGAGCCTCCCTCCCTTCCTGCCCCAGGACCTGAGGGGCTGGGCCGTGATTCCCTCTCCAGGCCAACCTCCCGCCCCCCTGCCTGCCGGAGCCTCGCTGCCCAGCCCTGCCTGCCCAGGGGCCAGCTCAGCCAGGAGGCCTCCCTGGGGGGACTCCAGCATGTTTATCCCGTCTATTTCCAACCACTGCTGCGCCCGCCTCCAATGTGCTGTCCCCCGCTGGGACCCGCCCCCCGCCCCCCGCCCCCCACCGGGACCAGCCCCCCAGCTGCTGAGCCCGTTCCCAGGGTCCACCCTTGTTGGCTGGCAGAGAGCTCTCCCCAGGACCCCACAGCTCCGTTCCTGCCACCGGCTCCTGACTAGAAAGCGGGGAGACCTAGGAGCTGCCTCTCTGGGCCCTGCCCCCCATCCCCCAGCTCAGCCACGAGCCTGGGGGCCCGGCCCGGCCTCCCACACCCGCTCTGTTCCCCCACCAGGTGGGAGGCAGCTGCAGGCGCCCCCAGGGCAGCCCTCCCTCCGGGGGAGTAGGGGGGGAGCAGGGTTCCAGGCCAGCTAGGACGGTCCAGCTGTCCCAGTTCTGGGGTGCTAGCACCCCCCACCCCCCACTGTGAGGGCAGGCCAGCGAGAGGCCTCTGGCCTCTTCCGTTCGGAAGCTCGGAGCCTGTGTCCGTGTCCGCAGAGGAAGGCGGGTGATTTCTTGGACCTTCTTGACCTGCCGCTGGGAAGCTCGCAGGGGTCAGAGCTGTTAGCAGTGGAACTCAGGATGCTGGGAGCCAGACCGGCAAATCTAACATCTAGACTCTCCTACTTTTTTTTCTTTTTCTTTTTGTGGTCAAATATGCCTTCCATTAAATTTACCGTTTCAGTAAATTTTAGGGGTACAGGTCAGTGGCATTAAGTGCCTTTGCAGCGGTGTCTGACCATCGCCACCATCCATCTCCAGAACTTTTCCATCGTCCCAGACTGAAAGGTCACCCCCGCTAAATAACCCCACCTCCCCTCTCCCCCACCCCAGCCACCCCACTCGCTTCTCTGTGACTTTGACGCCTGGGACCTCACACCAGTGGCATCACGCAGTGTTTGTCTGTTTGTGGCTGGCTGCTTGCTGCTTCCCTCAGCAGAATGTCTTTAAGGTTCACCCAGGTAGCATGTGGGAGAATTTCCTTCCTTTTTAAGGTGAAGGACATTGTACGTATAGACCACGTTGAGTTCACTTATTCATCACTAGAGGCCCGGTGCACGAAATTCATGCCAGGGGAAGAGGGGGCGATGGTGTCCCTCAGCCCAGCCTGCACCCTCTCCCAATCTGGGATCCCTCTCACAGTCCAGGACTGCTGGCTCCCAACTGCTCGCCTGCCTACCTTCCTGATTGCCCCTAATGGCTTTTGCATGCCAACCTGATCACCCCCTAACCACTCCCATGCCAGCCTGAGTGATGTCTAACTGCCAGCCTATTTGCCCCCAACTTCCCTCCTCTGCCAGCCTGGTCACCCTAACTACCCTCCCCTGCAGACCTGGTGCCTCCCAACTGCCCTCCCTTGCTTGCCTGATCACCTACCCACAAGTGCCCTCCCTTGCAGGTCTTGTCCCTCCCAACTGCCCTCCCCTGCTGGCCATCTTGTGTCCACATGGGGGCAGGATCTTTGACCACATGGGGGCAGCTATCTTGATCTTGTATGTTGGAGTGATGGTCAATATGCACATTACTCTTTTATTAGATAGGATTTGTCACGGACATTGAGGATGTTTCCGTCTTGGGCTTTCTCACTTTTCGGTGACAAACAGAGCCTGGTCTCTGAGGATGGAGGTTTCATGACCTTCTCTCCAGACCCGGGGGTGTCCCCGCCTCCCCCAACCAGCTCCCAGCTGCTCAGCCCTCTCCAGCTGTCGCAAGAGAGCAGGGCCCCAGGGCCCCAGAGCGCCAGGGGCAGCATTCGCTTCTGGCTGTGGAAAACCGTGCGCCCCACCGTCCCCCCCAGGCACCGAGCTCCGGGACCCCCCTCTCCTCAGCCCCCCTGGCCCCCCTCCGGCAGGGGTTTGGATGTGGTGAGTGTGGTAATCCTGACGCTGCTGTGGGAAGAGCACGGGGCTGAGGGTCAGAAGACTGAGTCAAGGTGCCTTGACCTCCGGGGGCCTCAGTTTCTCCGCCTGTACATGGGCACCGTGGTTCCCGCTCTGCTTCATCGCCAGCTCGTGGTGAGGCCCAGAGGGTGCACGTCCCTGACAGAGCCGGGCGCTCATTTATGCGGCCTTTTCTGCGTCCTGGCGTGTGGCGGAGGCGCTGGGCTGCGGGGACGGAGAGCGGATGGGACCTCCCCGTGGAGTAAGGGAAACGAGGATTCCGGTCGCTCGGCCGGTGTTGACGCGGCTTTGAGGCCAGACGGTGGAGAGTTCAGTTTTCTCCCTTCATTAGCTGGGAGAACGGGATACGTTACCCTCCCCCCCTCTGAGCCTCAGTTTCCTCGGCTGCAGAATGGGCTCGGGTGAGTGTCGAATGTGAACGTCAGGAGGCCCGTGGCACAGGCCCAGCACGGTCAGTACGCGTCTAATGATGACCTCTGGACAGGTGGCAGGGCCAGGTACCCCGTCTTCTACTTCCTGCAGGGAAGCAGCCCCTCTCCCCCAAAGGCTGTTACCTGCAGGGGACCCCTGTGTTTGGGCCTTTGGTTAAGGTCACATCTGTTTTCCTAAGAGTCACAGCTTTGACGGACTGACATCGGCGTAGGCAGGGAGGTCAAGGTCAGGGCCCCCCCTTGCCTGCCGGCCCAGGTTTTCCCTGCCTCGCCTCCCGGGCTGAGCGGCTCAGGCCGGCCCGCGTGGAGCAGCTCAGCTCGGTGGTGCAGACAGTCCCGGAGCAGAGCGCGAGGAGCTGGGAACAAGGGGCCATTGTCGGCGGGGGCTGCTTCTGGTTTCAATTACTCTGCAGAGCCAGGAGAGCAGAGCGAGCCAGGCCAGGGCAGGACTCAGTGGCTTCCCCACTCCAGGACCTCCCTCCGGCCCCTCAGGGGTCGGCTGCCCCCGTGGGAGGGTCAAGTGTGTCCCCTTCATCGCCCCAGGAGCCATGCTCTGGGCGCGGGCCGGCCTGACCTGGAGCCCCGTCCAGCTCTGGGTGCCGCCGGTACCACCAGGGGCTCCCTCCCTTCCCTGGAGCGGGACAGGCCTTGTGGGTCCTGGGTGCCTTCTCCCATGGTCCTGCAGGCCACCCTACCACAGCTGGCCCGGAGCGGCCTGCGTTTGCCTGGGATGCGCTGGGGGAGCAGCGGGGAGAAAGCCGTGGCCTACGGGGCTTCCCCGAGCTCCCGGCCCTGGCAGTGCACCTCCCGGCCCAGGCAGCCCCCTGCCCACACACCGGAGCGGCCATGCTGGCTGGGACTCTCCAGCCTCTTCCCTGGTGGATGGACCCCTCCCCTGCCCCAGCCTGGGCCAGATGTGCACTGCCAGGGGAGTGGCTGCCTCTGGGATTCGTGCTTTACATCCCGGCTGCTCTCCGAGGGGCCCACGTGGTTCCTGCCACCGCCAGGGTGCAGGCCCAGAGGCCACGGGGAAGGGGAAGGGGAAGGGGAAGGATGCTCCAGCCGACTGTTCCCCTGCCAGTCCCAGACACTGCCTCCCCCAGGGCCTGGTGACTGGAGCCATTGTCCTGCCCGGCCCCGCCCACCCCAGCTGCTTCAGGCCATTTGTTCTCGGCAGCCCACCTGCTGTCACTCTTCAAGGCAGGTCTGGAGGCTCGCAGCGGGCTGGGGGAGAGCCAGGTCCCTAGGGCGAGGGAGCCCTCCTGCTCTCCAGAGCCTTTAGCAAACCCACACCGGAGCGCCACCCCCCCTCCTCCTGCTCCGCGCCCCGCCCAGGTGTTCCTGATTTGGGGAGCCGGACTCTGCCCAGTGGGCTCTGCAGGCAGGAAGCATTCAATAGGAAGCAGATGGGGGCTCCGGCTCCCTCTCCCCCTCCTGCCCCGTTTGGGAACGCCACTGGCAGGCCGGCTTTACCCTGCCCCCCACCTCCCACCTCTGAGGGGTAGGTGGCAGGTGGAGAGGCCGGCCCAGGAGCACCCGGGGGATGATTCATTCAGGCTGAGAGCACGCAGCCTCTCCGAATCACCGGAGGGGCACAGGCCTCAGCTCCGGGCTCCCCATGCATCCCAGCTCCACACTGACGGCAGGGCGGCCTCGGGTGACCTCTTCAAGGGCGTCCTCTCGAGCCTGCGTATGACACGAGTCGCACGGGTGACCGCCCCTGGCAGACTGCTCACCCTCCTAGAAACCAGACTGGTCCCCACCTGAGATTTAAAAAAAAAAAACCTTTGAGAAAAGGACTTAGCAGAGGAATTGAAGGGATTTTCCCAGCCGAGGGCTGAGGCTGGGCATGAATGCCCGAGGGCACACCTTACCTGGGCTCTGCCAGCTCCTCACTGTGGGGCCTCAGAGTCTGCCGTGGCCCCACGCTGCTGCCAGCCTTTGCTGTGGCACCGGGGGTGTGGGCAGGGGGCACGGTGGGGAAGGGCTGGCCTCCGGGCTGACCTGATGCGATAGGTGTCGTCCCACGATAAGGCCGCTGAGGGGGCTCACACCAGCCGGGCAGAGAGAGCAGTGGAGATGAGGCATGCGTTTCGCCCGGGACTCTGACCGGAAGTGTCCTCTGAAAAGCCCCTGAGCTTCCCAGCCCTCACACCCACTGCCCCCGAGGGACCTGGTGGCCAATGGCCGTGGTCAGAGGGACAGCGGTTCTCGTGAGAACCGTCCGCCGGAAACGCGCAGGGTCCACCCCCTGGGTGGAGGGCCCTGGTCCCAGAGTCCGCCTGCAGAGCTGGGGACCACTGGGAGGCACGGCAGCTCCCCCAGGGCCGGGCGTGGGCAGAGGAGGTGAGCAGACGGGGCTCCATCCCCCGCTCCAGCCAGGGGCCCCTGCGCTTACCTGGTTGGGAGGCAGGGAGGCTTTGGCGTGTGATTTCATTTGGAAAGAAAGGTGGGGTGTGTCTTTTGCTTTAACAAAAAGGAAGGATGACTGTTTGCTTTGAGCTTCTGGTCGGACACCAGGCGTGGAAACGGAGCCCTGAGGGAGGACGCAGCTGCCCGGCCCTCAGGGGCCGGCCGGCAGGACTGTGCCCAGGCTCCCTGGTGGCCGGCCGCCTTCTGCTCACCTGGAGCTTACAGTCCGGTTCCTCTGGGCGCTCCTGCTCCGCCTGCCGCCCCGCTGTTGTCTCAGCGTGGACTCCGAGCTGGTCTCCGGGCAGGAACCACCGTGGGCCCCCCCTCTGCAGCCCTCGCAGCCTCTGACCCACTTTGCCCTCCGCCACCGCCTGTCCCCCCAGCCCTGCTCCCTCGGGGCCTGCTCCACGCAGGCGGACCCCAACCTCATCCCTCCCAGTGCTCATCCTCAGCGCGATCCCAGGCTGCCCGGCCCCCAGCTCCCTTCCCCCATGACCACCCTCACTGGGGTGCCTGTGGCCTTGCCCTCGCTGGTGGCTCAGAAACCCCTTTCCCTGGGCTCAGTGTCATTTGACCGGGGGCAGGGACAGAGAATCAGGGCTCTGGTCTGGGCCCGAGGGAGGATGAAGTCATTCCAGCAGGAAGGAGGCGGTTCTGAGGAAGAGCCTTCCCTCTGTGTTCGCTGGCGGGAGGATGGGTCTGGAAGCGGTCCCCACCCCCAGCTGTCCCCCGGCAGCCCGGTGGCAATCCCCGCCTCTGCCACCCACACGTCTGAGGCTGCACATCTTCCCTGCTGACCTTTTTTATTCCCGTGATGCCCCTGCTGACCACGTGAGCCTGATTTTACCTGCCACAGCTGCGCTGGGTGGCCGGTCCCGGCCATCCCAGGTGTATACCCTCCCTGGGGAAGACCCGGGGTCCTGCCTGCCTCTCCTGGGGCACAGCCCCTCCGGTTCCTCGGGCAGAGAGCCCGCGAAGGAGGCGGGAGAGGACTGGACCGTCGGCTGGGAATGTTTTTAATTCCAAAGGCAGTGACATCTGTTCGCGTGGGCCTTCCTGCCCAGGCTCTGTTTATGCGGACGGGGCCCTTGCATGTCCTCGGAGGCGGGGCCTGCCAGGTGTGGCCGGATGGGAGGGGTGCAGAGAGGGGAGAGGGGATGAGGTCACTTCCTGGGTGGCCAGGACAGCCCAAGCCCAGCCCATTCAGCAGAGATGAGGAAGGGTCCCTGGTGGGCCGGAGGGACCAGAACTCGGACTGCTGCTTTTGAGGAACTTGCTGGGCACATTTGTCTTGAACAAACCCACCCTCCCCATTGCCTCTGCTCCGAGACCATCGACTCCAGGAAGGGCTGAGTCAGGCCTGGGGGAGAGCGAGCTCCTGGCCCCCAGGGGAGGAAGGGAAAGACAGGCAGCTCCAGGGAACAGCCTCCTGACAGCTACCCATCTGCCGAGGCGCTTATGTCACCATGGAGACGAGTTGGCCATCTTTCATCCAATCAGGACTGGCCTTCCCCAGACAAGTGTTGAGCCTGGGGTTCCAAAGACAGACAGGCAAAGAGCTTTGGGAACAGGATCTAGTCTGTCCCCCTTCTCCCACACACCTGCAGATGGGGAGGCAGGCACACCCTGTACGGCCTCCCCCAAACTGCATCCTGGGAAATGTGACCCAAATAGAGGGAAGAGGCCTCAGAAGGCCAGTGAGGGGCCGTTTCTGAAGTTTGCCAGCCGGAGGTGCCACGCGCTGACCGTGTCTGCCGCAGGTGACTGTGGTCGGCAGTTACACAACCGGCAGCTGCGCGTTAGCTGAGGGACACAGAGTAAAGCTCGGGCCAGGGGGCCTTTTCCCACGACGGTTCAAGCCACTCAGCCCCTCCTCCTCCAGAGAGCCTTCCCTGATTCCTTCTGGCTAGACATTCTCTCGCCTTTCCCTAGACGTTCATGGCCCGTCATCTGTGCTGTTCTTACAGCGTGAGACTGGGTTTCTTGAGGGCAAAGATGTGCAAAGATGTAAGGAGAGATGTGCAATTAAGGTACCAAGTGCCCGGGTGCCTCTCTGCCTCCTTCTGAGAGCTAGGTAAGCCCGTGTCTCCTCTCCTCTCTCGGGCTGCGAGCATTGTCACGTGCAGGTTTTTTTTAATTTTATTAATTTCTGTGATTCCACAGCCCCTGCCCCAGGCTTGGGCACCTAGACCTTCAGTCAGGGCCTCTTGAATGAAAAGAATGGGATGAAGAAGTGAGGCTGCAGAAATGGGTGAATTCTTTCTGGGGGCAGAGGGGGTGAGGAAGCTGCCTGGCACCCAGGTGGCCTGGGAGAGGCAGGTGAGGGGTGGGGCAGGGAGGGAGACTCGGGGGTGTGGCTGCCTCTGTGGGGCTCTTCCCCTCACCCTCGGGGTGCGGGAAAGGCCGTGGGGCTCAGCCCGCTTAGCTGTGGTGGCTTAAGGCACCTTGAGTTCGGGTGTGGAGAGGCTCTGGGCAGCCTGGCAGCCTGGCCCGTCTGCCCTGTGCAGAAGCGGCGTGGAGCGTGGAGCGTGGAGGGCTGGGGGAGATGGGGCTGGCCTGGGTGCCCCGGAGGTCCCTCTCCCACCTTACCCCGAGCCCAACGGGGCCCAGGACCCTGCCTCCACCGGCCAGGCAGAAGCCAGTGCAGGACCAGGTCCTGCCATAGGGCAGTCACAGTGGTGAGGTCAGCCAGACCTCGGACCCGTGGCTCAGCTTCTCCTGGCGTGGAAAACGGGAGCGCCGGTACTGACTGAGGCTGGGGGAGCACTGAGCGAGCTGACCCAGGCGCAGGGCAGCGTGGTGACGGTGGCAGAGGCCATTCTCAGTAAAGGGCCGCTCGTCATGACCGGGTTGGCTCTCTGCCGTCTCCACAGGCACCGCGGGCTCTGGTGGTAAACCTCGGCCCGTGTGCTGGTGGAGGCCCAGCAGGAGCGTCCCAGAGGCCGAGGGCTGGTTCTGTGCCCTGACCCGCCCGCCCGCCCGCCCGCCCGCCCGCCCACCCGGGGGAAACCACGAAACGCCCTGGCTCAGCTCTTCTTCCTGAATCCAAAAACCAGCCGCCTCTCAGTGAGACACAGTGGCCGTGAGCACTCCGGCCAAAGCCGCATGGCCTCCCAGGGGAACGTTACCTCCCTGAGCCCCCTCTAACCCCCCCCCTCCCCGTCTCCTTGATACTAAACCGGAATGAGAGCACCAACATCACAGAAGGCCTGAGACCTCATGCACTCAGATACCTGGCAGCCCCTTGCATGGGACCCAGCTCATGGTTGGCGCCATGAAAACACGGGGTTCCTTCCGACCCTGGCCTAGCGCTGCCCTGGCGCAACGGCCTGGACGCCTCTGGGTTTGTGCCCCGGTCATTCTGAGCTCAGGCCCTTCTCCTCCCTCTGGAAAACGTGCACGGGAAGTTTTTCCAACGATCCCCTTTGTGTGGCCACCGTGCGAAATCCCTTCTCCCTCTTCGGCTAAACACTCACCGACCTGATGGCCAGAAGCAAGGCCGGACATCACTAGCGCCCACGGCACCGGCACAGACAGAGCCGCGGGCGCCCCTCACAGCACACGCCTTTTCCGGGGTTCTCTGGCCCCGGGCACAGGCCTGGTGGTTAAGGGCGGCCATGGGAGGAGCGCCTGAGGCCAGTGTCACCCTGGGCTTGTGCTCGTGTCCAAGGAGAGGGCCCACAGAGTCCTCCCTCCCCACTTAGGGACCCTCCTTATGCGTCACGTTCTCTCCTCAAGAGGTTGGCTGCTGGCACATGCCTGTCCGGCCCTGTTTGAGGGGGCACCTGTGGCAGGAGTTGGGGGTAAGGATGCAGACCTCCAGGGCCACAGCTCCTTTTCCAGGACAAAGAGCCGCTCTTGATGGCCAACACTGGCTCACCCCTCCGGGCCCCCGCCCAGGCCCCCTCACCTCCGGGCCCAGGAGCAGCCCGGCGGGGAAGGGGTTAACCGGGACCCAGTGTTTAGCGGCTTGTCAAACTTTATTTAGCAGGGGCTGGAGCGGGAGAGGCAGGCAGGGTGGGTGAGGAGGAGCCCGGCCTGCCAGGAGTTAAAGCCGGGAGGTTGGGTTTTCGGAGGGGGCAGCCCCCAGCGCCTGAGTCACTTCCTCGGGGGAGGCGGGACTCCCCCGGCCGCTGCTCCCTCCGGCCGGGCTGTGGCGCGCGCGCTCCCGCACTCGGGTGCTCGGACCGGACCCGGGAGGCGAGCAGAGGGCCCCCAGCGGGGCTCCCCAGCGGCGGCTCCTCTCCGGGAGGGAGGAGGGACGGGGAGGAGAAAGCCTCGCCTCGCACCATGCGCTCCCGGGCCCCGCTCCAGTGACTGCGCGGCCGCCGGGGCTGAGCGCTCGGCACGCGGACGCGGACGCGGACGCTCCCATCGCGCTGCGCTCTCCGCGCCCCGGAGCCCGAGCCGCTGTCCGCGCCCGCCGTCTGCGGCCGCCGGCCGGCATGACCGACGTCCTGCCCCAGCCCGACTGCAGCCTGAAGGCGGTGTGCGAGCCGCTGCAGCGCTGCTGCCTGGAGCCGCTGGAGGAGCCGGGGAGCAAGCGGCCCCCCAACACGGGCGCCCGGCTCTGGGGCCGCGTGCGCAGCAAGCTGCTCCGCCAGAAGGTGCCGGTCAGTGGGGGACTGGGACCGGGACCGGAGGGGGTGGACTGGAGGGACCGGGAGAGGGCGGGGTGCTGGGGCCCCTGGGGGTGCCGGCCGCTCTGCCCCTCCTTGTGGCGCCCCACCCCAGCACCTGCCTGACGGAGGAGTCCTGGGGCAGAGCTGGGGGTGGGTGGGAGGAGGAAGGGTGTGCTGGGGCCCCTGGGGGTGCCGGCCGCTCTGCCCCTCCTTGTGGCGCCCCACCCCAGCACCTGCCTGACGGAGGAGTCCTGGGGCAGAGCTGGGGGCTGCTTTGGGGCTGCTCTCTGGGGCCTGAGCTGGGTGATGAATGCCGGTGGCTACCCCTGCCGCTGACCCTGGCTGCCTCCTCTGCCTTGGGGAAGGGGGGTTGGCACCCGCGGGAGAGGGTTGCCGGGCGCCTTTCTGATTCCGGGAATGTGAACAGACTGGGCAAGGGGTTCCTGGGCACCAGTGTCCCCCATGGTGTTCATCCAAGACCCTAACCCTCTGTACGCAGCGGACATTACTGGCTACCCCTGTGCCGAGGGGGCACTGACAGGCCCCTCAATGCCATTGGCCGAGGGAGGCCTCTTTGTATGGGACTGTGGCATCCTTGCCCATCAGGGGGGAGGGATGTGGGGGGGAAGGCAGAGGCGCTGCTGAGTCTGGGGTCCATAGGCTGCCTGCCTCCTCAGGGACCACCCCGCTGACTGCTGGCCCAGGGCCAGCCAGGCACCAGGCAACTCGGTCCCTGTGCCAGGGGTTCCTGACCCAACGGGCAGCTCAGAGCAGGCCGTGCCAGGGAAGACTGCCCGTCCTGCTTGCAGCCCCAGACCTGAGTAGGGATTAAAGTCGAGATAGAAGCTGACTGTCTGCAGCTGGGCAGGCTGCCTCGGGGCTGGCTTCGGGCCCTGGCATCGGGCGCCCGAAGGAGAGCCAGCCCCAGGCCCCAGCACACAGTAAGCGCTTGATAGCTGCAGACAGATGAACCGCCTGAGCAAGGTGTCCTGGTGGCCAGAGCCAGGCCCTCAGGGCAGCCACAGGGAGGCTTCGGCTGGTCCGAGCGGCCGACGGGGGTTTGCAAGCTCTCCTGGCTCAGAAGGGGGCCCTCTGCAAAGCCCTCGCTGCCAGCCAGCCGAGGCTTCTGGCACCTGCCGAGAGGAAGTGCCCCCTGGCTCCTGGCCTGGTTTCTCCCCTGCCAGTGGGGCACGTTGGCCTCCCAGAGTGACATCAGTCCTGGAAAGTGCTGGGCCGGGCAGCAACCTGAGCTGTTGTCCTGCACTGGGCGCTGGGTCACCTTCAGGCTCCCGGGGACCAGGCTGGCAGATCCCCGCTGGCCTCTGTGCTGAGGCAGCTGTCTGTGCCCGGCAGCCCGGAGCCACCCCCCGGCGCCCCTTCTCCCCAAGCCCTGCTGAGGCCAGCAGATAGCGGCCCAGAGCTCCCCGTCCAGTCACAAACCTCGAGGCTGGCAAGAAACTGACCCGGCGGGAGCCTGGCACCGTGCCCGCCACACGGAGCCCTCCCGAGGCGCCTGCACCTTCAGGGAGGCGCCTGGGGGGGAGGGAGCAACTTTAAACCCTAAAACCCCACACGTTGCCCAGACTTTTTATTCCCTCCCTGTGCGTGCGAGGCCCCTTGGGGAACCCTTCGGCGGGCTCTGCCTCTGGGGGCGCCTGAGGGCTGAGGGCTCGTGGTGCTCTCGGGGGTGAGAGTGGCGGGCCGGCCGGGCCTGGGCTGCTGAGCGGATTGGCATCAGTGCCACTGCGGGGGGCTCTGGCGCTGGATGCTGTGTGGTGGGCAGTTCAGTCTCCTAGCCCATGTTGTGTGGCTCCGTCTGCCAGTGTCACAGGCACAGGGTCTGCACCACGGCCTCAGGAACACTCATTGGCCCTGCTGTGCCCGGGCGGAGGGCTGGGCAGGCCTTCTTGGGGACCCAGGCCCTCTGCCCACTTCCCTCCCCAGCTGCATTCGCCTATTTTTTTTTAATTTATTTTTTAGGTCAGGAAGCAGCTTAGGTGGGTGGGGAAAGGGTACCACGTACTGCCCAGCCTGGCAGGAGGGACCGCCTCAGTGCCTTGGCACTAAGGACTTGATGTGGTGGATGCCCCAGTCACCTGTGGCCTCCTGCTCCCATTTAACCAGAGATGAAAGGCTGGAGGAGTCCGGGGGAGGAGGGGGAGCTGTGACTCATCTGCGGACGCCGTGCTGGGGCTGGAGGCTCGGTTCAGGTGGAAAAGTCCCAGGATTCTCCTGTGAGGCCTCTGGCCCGGGGAGTCTGCTCAGGGCCCGCTCACAGGCTCTCCTTTGGCCCCGGGGGCCTTGGCTGGGTCGTTCTTATTCCCAAAGGGAGTGCTGGGGCCGAAGCCTCCCTCCGACCTCTGGCTTGGCAGTTGGTTTGTTGTGCAAGCGTTTCACAGAGGAGACACGTGGCATTTGGGTTTGTGGGTTCTGCCAGTCCTCTTGGCGTTTTAACCTCGCATTTCTCCTTTTTCTTTTTTTAATTTGCTCCAAATCACACTCCAGGAGACCAGGCTCCGTGCCTGTCCCTCCTCCCACCCTGCCTGCTCCGGAGGGGGCACTCTGGAGGGAGAGGGGCAAACCCCGGCCCCTGCAGTGTCCTTGTGGGGCCACAGAGGGCTGGAGGGCCCAGGGAGGGCATTTGTCTGGGGGTTCCTATGGAAATCCAGGCCCCATCGCTGCCCCGAAGCCAGGCCAATACCAGCTGGAGGTGGGGAGTCGGGCGGAACTGGCAGGGTCCAGGGGGGTGGGGAGAGTGGAGGTGGGCTCCTGGTGACCTTGTCTGCGTTGAGGGGTCGCCATGCGGTCTGAGAACTCCCTCCTCCACGGAGCTTCTCTCTGGAGCTGGAGGCCGGTGAGGCACGGAGGGTTTGCTGAGCTCGCCTGCTCTGTGATGGGGCTTGTTCCCCTCTGCTTCTAGGGAGGGTCAGAGGGGTCACTGAGGAAGGGCAGGCTGAGGAGCCATCGGGACCCTTCGGGCTCAGGGGGGTCCTCTCTTTACCTTCTTGACTGCCACCACAGGGCAGCTCACGGGCCATGGAGGGGGCGAGGGGGCTGGGTATGGCATAGCTGTGTTGTGAGCTCTCTGACTTTGTTTCATGACCCGGGTTTGGCTCAATGGATAGAGCGTCGGCTTGGGGACTGAAAGGTCCGGGGTTCGATTCCGGTCAAGGGCATGTACCTTGGTTGCGGGCATATCCCCAGTAGGGGGTGCGCAAGAGGCAGCTGATCGATGACTCTCTCTCATCGATGTTTCTAACTCTCTATCTCCCTTCCTCTCTGTACAAAATCAATAAAATATATTTAAAGAAAAAAAAAAGAAACATCTTGAGCCCTAGCTGGTTTGGCTCAGTGGATAGAGCGTCGGCCTACGGACTGAAGGGTCCAGGGTTCGAGTCCAGTCAAGGGCATATGCCTGGTTGCGGGCTTGATTCCCAGTAGGAGGTGTTGCAGGAGGTAGCCAATCTCTCTCATTGATGTTTCTCTTTCTCTCCCTTCCTCTCTCTAAAAATCAATAAAATAAAATAAAAAAGAACGATCTTGAAACCTTATAGAACAGACATCTGTCTCTGCCCTGCTGCCCACTGCTTGGCCCTGACCCGTCCCCCTGGCCTCACCCCTCTCCACCTTGCGGGCTAAAGGGAAGGGACCTGCACCCTAGTCTTCACCGTGCACCTGCCCACCCACCCCGAGTGCTCCCTCCACTGTCAGCAGGGCACAGGGGTGCTCCCCGGGCCTGGGGGGCCTCGCAGCCGCTCATCATCTCCGGGGCCTCCCTGTGGGCCGGCTGGAGGGCGGAGGGGCCGGCGTGACCCCTGCATTCCTGCGTCCCTCTGCTTCTCACAGCACTTTCTGACTCCCCAGAGACAGGCCCTTACTCCTAGGGTCACGTGGTGGCCTCCTGACCCCAGTGCTCCCGCTCCTCCTCCAGGCCGGCTCCCGAGAGGCCCGTGTGCTTCCTTCCGCAGGGCAGGCGCCCTGGACTCCGAGAACCAGACTCGGAGCCGAGCAGACCCACACGCTGTGTGCCTTTCTGAGAGGGCCCCTGCTTGCTCTGAGTGAGCCGGGCGGGTGCTGCTTGTTGGCACCTGCAGGTTAGAGGAGCCGCTGGCGTCCCGGGTGTCCCCGTGACCCACCGGCCTGGCCGGGCGGCCACGCTGGGCTCGGTGCCCCGGCGTTCAGATGGCCCTGGCCAGCGGGAGCTGAGCCTGCCAGCCAAGGTGGTTCCTGGAAGGCCAGGGCTGCCGGAGCCAGTGCTGCAGGAGAGCCAGGGGCAGGGAGGCCCCGGGAGGGCGGCCATTTTGGAAAGAGCCCAGAAACGTCTGCAGGTGCTGGGTGGGGGGGTTGCCGGGCAGTGGCAAGCCCTCTGCCAAGAGGCCTTGCAGGCTGCCCAGGTGGTTGGGAGCTGGTCAGCAGGTGCTGAGTTCTGGGAACACATGCCCATGTCCCTAGAACTCCTGCTAGGCCTGGGAGGAAACCAGAGGCAGTCCTGGATCTGGAGCCCAGCAAGCCTTATCCCAGTTGTCGGCAAACCCATTCGTCCACAGAGCCAAATGTCAACAGGACAACGATTGACATTTCTTTGGAGAGCCACATTTTTTCAACGTGAACTTCTAACGCCACTTCTTCAACCTAGACTCGCCCAGGCCATGGTATTCTGTGGAAGAGCCACACTCAAGGGGCCAAAGAGCCGCAGTTTGCCGACCACTGCCTTAGCCTAGGCCCCACTGTCTGTGGTCCCCCAGGATGGGGCCTAGGGCGGTGACGGCGGCCACAGAAGCCGCCCTTTGGGATTCTCCTGCAGAGAGGCCGGAGGGCCCGTCACCCCACAGCGAGTCCCCTGGTCCTGCTGCGGCCGGGAGAGAAGCTGGGACGGCCACTGCCCTGGACAGTGACCACCCAGGTCGGTGCCGCCGATGTGAGGGCCCAGCAGTGACAGCCACGGCTCCCTTCCCCCGGGCTCCTCCTCGGAGAGCTCCCGCCCCCCAGGCTGGTGTGGCACCATCTTCCCCGGGCACATGGCCTTGGGCAAACGCCCCACCTCTGCAGTTCCCTGGCATCGGTAGAAGGCAGGGGCTGTGCGGGGTGATCGCCTAGACCCAGTTCACATGCCGGTCTTGGCCACGGCTCAAGATTCCTCTTCCTGAGCCTTCAGCTCTCAGCACCCTGGGGAAGGCGGGCGGGAGAGGCCGCGGGCTGCTCCTGGGCCCAGGCCAGCCCTCGGCTGGCACGGAGAAGAGAGGGGAGCCGGGATGGGGGCCTTCTTGACCGCGGCCTGAAGGATTCCTGGTGGGAAGCGTTTTCTCCATCCCCCGCCTCCCAGGGAGTTCATTTAGTCCCTGAGTATTGATGGGGCACCTCCAAGTGTTGGCCCAGGCAGAGCGGCCTTACTCTCATGGAACGTTCTCTCCATAGGAGTCGGGCAGCGAGTGAGATTTCAAGCCCTGACTGTGCCTCTCAGTGGTCAGAGCATCAGCCTGCACACTTAAGGGTCTCGGGTTCGATTCCCAGGCGTGGGCGCGCACCTGGGTGGCAGGTTCACGCCCCAGTCCTAGTCAGGATGAGCGTGGAAGGCAGCCAGTCGATGTTTGTCTTTCTCTTTCTCTCTCCCCTCTTCCCCTCCCTCCCTTCCACTCTCCAAGAAAGCAATGGGGAAAATATCCTTGGGTGAGGGTTAACCAAAGAAAGTAAACGGGGTAATGGGTTGGAGAGTAATGGAGAGGCCCTGCTTAGGGAGGTAATTTTGAGCTAAGGTTGAAAGGACACGAAGGACTTGATAGATCGGGGACAGTGCGTTCCTGGCAGGAGGGCCGGCCGGGTGACGCGGTGTGGACAGAGGCGGGCAGAGGCTGCGGGGAGCGTGTGGCTGGCCTCGGACGGAGCGGGCGGGGGCCAGCTTGTGCCGGGCCTCGCAGGCCATGCGAGGGGTTCGGCTTTAACCTGGGCGCAGCGGGAAGCACAGAGTGCGGCCCCGTCGGTGGCACTGCCATGCTGAGGGCCCGGGCCGAGGACCAGACCTTGTTCTTGGTCCTGACGATCCACGAGGGGCTGTTATTCGCCGCTTGTTTTACCTGTGGGGCAGCGGAGGCTCAGAGCTGACACAGAGGAGGCCGGATCCCAGCCATCATGCATCCTGCATGGAGGATGCCCTGCCTGCTGGGACCTGTGCTGCTTCCGTTGTCTGGTTGACTGGGTGCTCTGGGGCTCGGGCGGGTGCCCTGGGTTCAGGCTCCTGCCCACGCACCTTGTGGTGTGTGGGGCCCAGGGAAGCGGCCCCTGGAGGCCCGTCCGCGGGCACAGGCCGTGGACTCGCTGGTGTCTCCCATTCTTACCAGCAGGCTCTGTGCCCGCGGACGGGCCTTCCTGGCTGGGAAAGGGAGGATGAAGCCAGCCTCAGGAAAGGTCTTTCATCGATTTTACCCCGGTTCAGAGGGAGGCCACTGAGCCCCGCCGTCCTGAGGGCCTCGCCTTGGCCTCACCACGGCAGCCAGCGTGAAGCGGCCCAGTCGGGGCCTCTCGCCTCGGACTTTGACCTCTAAGTGGGCCCTTCCGGTTGGAGACGGGTCTGCCGGGGGCTGCTCCGTGCTGCTTTGACCCCGGCCAGTTCCTTCTCCCGAGTGACCCCGTTCTTGTTACCCTGCGCCCACAGCGTGTCCCTGCGCTGGGCGGGGCGGTGTCCTAGCTGTCAGTTTGAGGCCTGGTTCTGGGGCGAAGTCTGCGGCGGGGAAGGCAGCGGTCGGGGGGGCCAGCTCCGAACAGACAGGGCCCGGGGCTCTGGAGAGCTGTGCTGGCCTTGGGGTCTCCCAGAGCAGCCCGGGTTCGAGGTCCATCTGCAGCAGCTCCCGGCCAAGGGGCTCAGTGAGCGGCCGGCCAGGGGCAGGCTGGATGCGGGAGCGCAAGGCGCTGGGGAGGGCGGGTCACGGGGTGCCGTGAGGCTAACCTGCCTTCCATCAAAGCCTCATTCAGAGCGGCTAAACCCTTTCCATATGTGGGCCCCTGGGAACGTCAGAGTGCTGGGCAGGGGGTGGGGGAGGCAAGCCGAGGGGAGCGGCCCACCCCAGGGCCTTGCACAAGCCTGTCGCGCGCTGGCCTGGGAGGGGGCCTGGCTGGCGGGCACGGCCTGCATGCCGCGGGGGGAAGGCAGGCTCAGGGAAGGCGGTGAGTTTACGGAACCTGGTCTCCCTGACCCAGCCGCGGCGCTGGAGGCCCGGATCTAGGCCCTAGGCCCTGGCACCCCCTCCGCTCCGCCCTGCCACGTCGGCGGAATCCTGCAGTGCCCTCCCCGGCGGGAGGAGTGCCGGCTCTTGGCAGCTCCGTTCCACCCGTTGCCAGCCCTGCCCGGCCTCACGCCTGCGGTCTGTCCCGACGACAGGCTGGCTCCGGTGTCTGCGGGGACCCAGCCCAGGGCATGTGAACGCACTCGGAGGAGGCAGGGGAGAGCCAACCCGGACCCGCCACCGTGGCCCCGGCCTGGGAGCCGGCCCGCACACAGGACGCCGCTCAGGGCCTGGCCACAGCCGGCACCGCCTCTGGCAGGCGTCCTCAGAAGCACGGCTCTGCCTCCCCTTCGGCCCCGTCCGCCTCCCAGGGCCACAGCCTCTCGGTGCCCAGCCGACTCCTTACTGCTCAGAGCACTTGGTTTTTGTCTCCTGAACACAGCGCTGGGCTTGGAGGGACTCGGGGCAGGCCCGGCCGGAGAGCCCGGGACAGCCGTGCGGAGCGGGAGGAAGGGTGCAGAGGCCCGGGCAGGGGCTGTGCTGGGGGTGACGGTGGGGCTGGAACGGAGGGTTAGCATCGAGGGACGGGGGGCAGGAAGTGGAGTCCTGGGCCCCTGGTGGATAGGCCTGTAGGTCTGCCTGGGCCCGTCACCCAGTGAGCACCTCTGTGCCTGTGCCTCCCCCCTCCCCTGGCCGTACTGTCACAGAAGGGCCACCACAGCCCCTCAAGGATGGAAGTAGCCCATGTGAGGGGCGGGGAAGGGTGGTGGCTGGGTGGCTGAAGGCGTGTGATGTAGTGGGAAGACTTGCCCACCTTCAGAGGGACCTGGAACATGGGCTCTGTCACCTACTCAGGAGAGCAGGATGGGGACCCCAGACTCTCTGGTGCCGCTGAAATCCCAAGCATGGGAAGGGGGGTGGGGGAGTCATGGACGGCCAGCACTGGGGTCACCTGCCCCAGGCTGGAGACAAACGGGCTTAGCCCCCTCAGAGGGGACCCATGAGGCCGTTCCCAAAGTGAAGGTGACACCCCCATCTGGAGGGTGCTGGGTGTGCACAGAGCACCCGCCCTGCCCTCGGACCCACTGATCCTCAGGCCTCTGCAAGGCCCCGGGTTCCCTGTCCTGAACATGAGGCCGCTGAGGCCCAGCGAGGTCAGGGGCCGCCCGCTCCTGCCGCCCTCCCCGAGCCTGTGGCCCCCGGGTGGGGGGGCAGGGTTCCCACCAGGAGCCCGGGGTGTCGCTGCAGGGCCCTCGTGGTTCTCTCCCGGATTTCAGTCCCCGAGGCTGCCCGGTTTTCCCCGGCAGAGACGCTGGGTGTGCAGACGTGCTCAGACCAAGACCAAATGCGAAGGCGGCTCACCAGGGTTCGGCTGCTCCCAGTGGCCGTGGACAGCCCCCTCGGTCACCCCTCTCTCCAGCATGTCCTACGGCCCGTCTTCCTCCTGCCCGGGCCCCATGGGGAGCCGCACTGGGTATGTACTTCCTGCACAGTGCAGGCGGGCCCTCTGCGGTCTCCCCAGCCTGGCCCTGTGCAGCCCCATCTGCCTGCCTCCCTCCCTCGGGTGACCTGAGGTCCCCGGTGCCTGCTCTGTGGGGCGGAGGGTGAGCGGTCAGGTGTCCCTCCCCATGCCGTCCCAGGGGCCGGCCCCGCCGCCCCCAGCACTAATCTAATCAGGAAATAGCAGAGCCCGCATTTCCCAGGGGTTATAAATAGCCCCGCCATGCAGGCAGCATCATTTCTCTGGAAAACGTGCCATGTCCCTCTCCTCTGCGCCCTCCCTTCTCTGCATTGAAATGACATCCTGAAATAGCCTTGGCTCCTAGAGGCTGCTGGCCTCCTGGGAGACAGCCCGCTGTCGGGGCGCCGAGGGGCTGGGCGGGCTCCCTGAGCGGGTGCGGGGTGCACCGGGTCCCGGGGTGCACCTGTGGAGGGGATGGGGAATGCGCGGCAACTTGCAGTAAAACTCACCTGGCCTCGGACAGGCTGGTGCATGCAGAACAGCTGCCGATGGCGCCGGCAGGCTGCGGGGGGCCGGGGCCTGGGTGCAAGGGGCAGGGGAGCGGTAGGCGCCTGCGGCCTGGGGCTATCCCGGAAGGCTCTCGGAGGAAGCGGGGCCAGCTCTGGGCCTCAGCGGGAGCTGCTTTTCCCGTCTCCGCTCTGGGCCTCAGCGGGAGCTGCTTTTCCCGTCTCCGCGGCTCCCGGGGAAATGCAGGGCTGCGACCTGGCAGCTCGGACAGAGGCCGTGGGAGAGAAGGAGCAGAGCAGTGTCCTGGGGGCGCTGCCAGCACCCGGTCTGCCCCCGGTGCCCGTCCACGTGCCAGGAGCCCGCTGTCTCCTTCCTAAACAAACAGCGGTGGCAGCAGCAGCCGCCGCCGTCTCCGCCGAGAGGTGTCGGCGCCAGGCCAGGTGCTTGGTCGTGCAGGGTCAGCCGAGCAGACGAGCCGAGAGACGTGGCTACGCCCCCCGGCT
This sequence comes from Pipistrellus kuhlii, assembly GCF_014108245.1. Taxonomy (NCBI): domain Eukaryota; kingdom Metazoa; phylum Chordata; class Mammalia; order Chiroptera; family Vespertilionidae; genus Pipistrellus; species Pipistrellus kuhlii. The sequence continues at coordinate 2,248,336 of NW_023425539.1, read as the reverse complement.
CTCACGTGGCAGACGTGTGGCCCTAGGCTGGCTCCGCTGCCTCTTGAAGCCTCCGTGTCCCTGTCTGTACAATGGGAGCAGCTACCAAGGCTTAGACCTCCGGGGCTTGTTAGGATGATCCCCGGAGATGCTGTACATAAAGGGTTGGGCGTGGTGCCAGACTCACAGGAGATGCTCCCCAGCCAGCATTTGCTGTGACTGTTTTCCATAGCAACCCTCTGAGGTAGGCCCAGACACCCCCGCAAGGAAACGGCTTCGGAGAGGTCACGTGACTCGCCCCAGTTCACACCATTGAGTGAAGAGGGAACATCTGGGCTCCCCACCCTCTCCCCACTCGGGCTGTGTCCCGATCCCACTGCAGGACCCGCAGAGGGCCCCTGGCAGCTGTCAGGGGAGGCTGGGGCGGCAGAGTGACCTTAGGTGACTGTGGCCAGGTGCTGTGGCCATGGGATTGGGCTGGGGTTCATGCTGGTGCTTGGAGAGACCATCGTGAATAGGATGGCCACTCCAGAACGTGTGCCCCAAGGCCAGCATCTGCCTCTGTGGACAAAGAGGACTGGGGGCAGACCCAGGCCCCGCGTCCAAGGGGATACCCGGCCTTCTGGCCGGGATGAAGGCTGCTGAAGGGTTGGGACAAAACCAAGTGTCCCAGGGAGGGAGGCTGCAGGAAAGTGAGGCCAAACTTGGGGCTTCCTTTGGTGACACAGGAGGACACCTGGCCCCACGCCTTCCGGGACAGAGAGCTCGGCAGCAGCCCCGCTGGCGAACCCCGCACGCTTCCCTGCGTTTGGGGAGGTGTGGTGGGGAGCGTGGGGGTGCTCGGTTCTCGCTACACCTCTCTCCTCTCTCCTGTTCCCCGTTCTGTCCCTTCTTCAGGCAAGGAACTGACGGGAGAAGGCTGGGCCCGGGCCAGAGCTGGCCCCGATGCAGGCCCCAGACCCAGCAGGTGCTTGGGTGCCTGTTTATAGCTGGCGTCTGCGTGATGGAAGGAAGGTTCAGGAAGGACTGTAGGAAGGCCCAGGGCCCAGGGCACCCCGTGTTGGCCCCGATGGCTTTCCTCCGTGTGAGGCCTGGTGAGCAGCGGCGTGCAAACGCTGCGCGTGTCACTGGGTGTGCAGGGACTTCCCGGGAGCGGCATGGCAGGGGGAGTTCCAAGAGAGCCAGTCCGCAGGTCCTCAGCTCCCATCGGTGCTGCTGTCCGAAAGCGTCCCCTTGTGAAGGGCCTTGGACCAGCAGCTCTCTCTCTGCAAAGGAGCTCGAGGCTTGAGGCTCGCTGGGGGCCATGGCCCGGGCCTGCCGCCTCCGGGTGCACAACCGAGGAGCCACTGGAATGCCGGGGCAGGGGGTGAAAAACGAAAGGCCAGTGGCTGGGTGATAGATCCTGTCGCCAGGCTGGTGGCTTCCCCTTTTTTGTCTTCTACGACCGACGGGAGTTGGCAGCTGAGAGGCTGTTTAAAATAAATTTTGGCTGAGGCTAAATGTGCAATTTAAAGCAGCTAACAAGGGAAGAAGGTTAATATTGCTTAACGTTGCTACAGTAAGACTACATAGGCCTCGTCTGCTTCTTTCTGTGCACAGGATGCTTTGTCCTTTACATCTTTCAAAACAAAAGACCCCCCAAACATGAACAGAATTTATGTTATACCCTGTCTCACCCTGCTATTCGTGTACACACACGAGCTCACCCGGGAAACACGCTCGCCGCCTGCTTCAGGGACGCCAGCCCACCAAAACGGCCCTCTGCTGCCGAAGTCATTACAGCTTCCAGCGCGGTGGCTGATTGTCACTGTCTGCTGCTAATTATTATAATAACTGACCCAGAATATGTTTTGCATACTCAGAGCCTTGTGGTCTGAGGACATTTTTCATGTCCGTGTATACAGATATTTTTATTGAAGTGAAATAGAATAGGGCGGCCAACAAAAGGCTTTAACATCAAAAAAAACACAAACAGGGGCAAAACCCTCTGGGAACAGAGACTTGAAACGCGCTCAGGAGGGCGAGGCGGGGGCTTCCGCGCGGGCGGGCGGGCGGGCGGGCGGGAGGCTGCGGCGTCTCTGTGCGCGGACGGCTGGCGGTGGGGACCGGATCACATGCTCGGGCTTCACGGCACACATTGCGGGGAGTGAGGTAACAGCTTTATTTTAAGATGTAAATATTTACATCGCTTTGGAAATCCTATCCCCGGCAAGTATTTAAACTTGCCTTGGAAATATTCAGATGTTGATTTTAAAATGTGCCAGAGCGCGCATGGTTTTCAGATTTGTGGGTGCACCAGGGAGCAGAGGCTGGCGGCCGCTGGGTGGGAGGAACGGAGTCCTGTCCACTCCCCCGGAGGGGGGCCTCCGAGCCTCTCCCGCCATCCCCACCTCCCGGGGGCGCATGCCTGAGGGGGGCCTCCCCGGCCGAGTGTTTGCTTCTCTGCGGGACCAACCGCTCAGCACAAGTCTCTCACTGCGAGGAGGGTCCTGCCGCTGACTGCAGTGGACGGTGGGATGGATGAGGCTTGCTCAGCGAGGCTCAGACCGCCCAGGATTGTGCAGCTGCAAGTGGGGCTTCACCTGGGTCTGCCTCCCCTTCAACACGTCACTACACGGGCTCCATTCCCCGCCCCCCCCCCTGTCAGGTGGCCAGGCAGAGTGCTCACTGTGAGCCTCAGTTTCTGCATCTGTGAAACGGGTGATAATCCCACCTCACGGGGTGATGGTCAGGAGTGAATGAGAGGCGATGGGCAAAGGTACCTCACAGTGTGCCCTACCTCCTGCACTGAGAGGAGGGGGCAGTCCTCACTCCCCGGGCCAGGAGGGGCTGGAGGCCGAGCCACCGGAAGGAAGGGTTGATGTCCCGATGAGCATCAGGCCCTTCGTCTGCCCTCCTGACCAGTTAGCCAGCTTCTGAGCAGAGGCTGCACAGCAGAGAGCGCTGGCTGGGTCTCTAGCTGTCATCTCTCTCTCTCACTTGTGCTCTTTCTTTCTTCACAGTTGGATCCACAGACCGTAGAAACCAAGAACTGGCACACAGATGTGATCGAGATGAACGGGGTGAGCTGGGGAGGGAGGAAGTGTCTGCACGGTGGGTGGGCAGCCCGAACGCTGGCTGGTGTCCTCCGGTGCCGTCCTGCCCCTCAGCCCCGTCCCTCTCCCTCCCTCTTCCTGCCCCCTCCCCTCTCCCACCCTCCATGATGTCAGGGAGCCCTGGGGGCAAGAGGGGGGCCTTGCTTACAGTCCTGGCGAGGGGTCCCTAGGTTTCGGGGCACTCATGCCTGCCTTCCCTCCCCACCCCCCCAACCAGATCAAAGTGGAATTCTCCATGAAGTTCACCAGCCGAGACATGAGCCTGAAAAGGACGCCGTCTAAAAAGCAGACGGGCGTCTTCGGCGTGAAGATCAGCGTGGTGACCAAGTAGGTGCTGCCTCTGTGCGCGTGCTGCGTCCGTGCCCGGCCCCTGCCAGCCCTGCCCGCCCCGCCTGGCCCCTGAGCAGTCACCCTCCGGCTCAGCAGGCACAGGGGCAGGTTCGGAGGCCACCAGTGGCCCGCAGAGGGGTGTTCTCTGCGCCCGTGCTGCTGTAGAAAGACACGAGCCAGCACGGAGACAGCGGGGTGCGGCATGGGGAAATGCCAGGTCGTCAGCTTCTCGTAATAAACGGGAAGATGTCAAACTGAAGGCCCACATTTCAGCGTGGCCGGGGCTGGCGGACTCCAAGGAGCAGCGGCCCCTCGGACAAGGGCCGGCATCCTGGGCTCCCCATCATCCCACTCTCCAGGGCCCGGCCCCTCTGGAGTTACCCGCTGGGGCTCCCGTAGCCTCAGAGTCTGAGACCTCTGATCCTAGGGACGTCACCTCCTCAATCCTAGAGCTTATCTGCCAAGCTTCCCCTGTGCCCCTGCTTCCCCCAGCGGGCAGGCCCTGGGTGGGCTGTGGGGCAGCGGGCATGGCCTCTTCCTCAGCCCTGTCCCTGCCCCCCACCTCCTGGTTCCAGAGGCTAGAGCTCTCCAAGGCCAAGTGTTTGGGGAGGGTCTGTGCAGCCATCGCTGGGCCCTCCCTCCACCCTCCTCCTTTCCCCTCCCCCAGGCGGGAGCGCTCCAAGGTGCCCTACATCGTGCGGCAGTGTGTGGAGGAGGTGGAGAAGAGGGGCATCGAGGAGGTCGGCATCTACCGGATATCCGGGGTGGCCACCGACATCCAGGCGCTGAAGGCCGTCTTCGATGCCAGTGAGTGCAGAGGCCGGTGCCAGGCGGCGGGCGCAGAGCGGGCAGAGCCCGGTGGGGGGAGGAGCCTCGGCCTCTCCCTGCAGTCGGTGGTGTGGGCTGGAGCATTTCTGAGTCCCTGTGCCCAGGCTCCTCCTGCACTTTCTCATATGGCTTCATGGAAGGGGACTGAGGCTCGGAGAGGTCAAGACATGGGTCCAGGCTTGCCCAGCTAGTAGGTTTCGAGCCTGATTTAAACATGGATCCTCCCGCCTTCAGAGTCCACAGTCCTGGCCCTCGCCAGCTCCCAGTCCCTGGGGGTACTGGCTGGCTCCCCACCATCTCCAGGGCCCCGTGTGCCTCTGGAGGGGCATTGTCCGGCTTTGACTGCAGACTCCTCCGTGGCAGGCCTGCCCTTTCTAGGCCTTCTCCTCCCATCTTGCCAGCACACCCCGAGGCCGGCCCGGCCGTGCCGATTCCGCGGGAGCTGAGAGCGGGTGTGCGTGTCCCCGTTGGGGAAGCCTGGGCTGGGGAGCTGGGGGCTGGGGGCATGCTGGCTCCTCCATGCGACCTGGAGGCTGAGGCTTTGTTGGGACACGGTTTTAGGGTAAGAAGTGTGTGGTGCCTTCCAGAGCAGGCTCAGCAGTGGGGAGGGACCAGGTGGAGGGAGGGTGTGTGGCGCGTGGTTCGAATGCAGCTCCAGAATTCTGGATGATGAACTCGGCTCCCCCTCCTCCCTCCTTCTCCCCATGGATTTGAGTCCCAGACCACCTGTGGGCACTGCCTGCACCCTCCCTGTCTGCGGGAGACCAGACCAGAGTTGGAGTGGGTGGGGGCACCCTGGCAGGTGAAGGATGGGTGGGGAGTGGAACAGAGCTGCACCAACCAGCTGAGGGCTCTGGGAGGTGGCTCAGGCCAGTGCGGCCCCTGACCTCGCACCTCCTCTGCAGATAACAAGGACATCCTCCTGATGCTGAGCGACATGGACATCAACGCCATCGCTGGCACCCTCAAGCTCTACTTCCGGGAGCTGCCCGAGCCCCTCCTCACAGACCGACTCTACCCCGCCTTCATGGAGGGCATCGGTGAGGCTCCGGGGCCGAGGGCCGCTGGCCAGGCCTGCCGACCGGCAGAGTCAAGAGCAGCACAAGGGCCCTGGCTTCCTTGTTCATCGGCCTGCTCATGCACCAGAGTAGCCGGGGGGGCGGGGGGCGGTCTGCGGGGGCCTGAGCCAGCACTGCACCCTCTCCCTGCCTCTCCCCTCTTGTCCCGGGGGCTGCCCTCCTCCTTGGACAGGGACCTCCTTGCTTGGAACCCTGGGTGTCCTAGGGGCCTTCCTGCCGGGGCGGTCAGGGGCAGTGCCCAGAGCCAAGGAGAGGCCTGGGTAGAGCGGGATGCACTCGGGAGGCTGGGGCCAGGGGTGGGGAGGAAGCGGAAGGCCCTGGCCCCCACCCACCGGGCCAAATCCAGGCCTGCGTGCATCCCTCCCGCCCCGCCTTCCCCTGGGGCAGGTCAGGGCTTCAGCCGCCCTGAGCAGTGAGTCCCCTGGAGGGCACCTGTGGCTCTGGTGTCTCCGAGTGGCTGGGAGAACATTCACAGTGTCGTCTTGTCTTAAGCTTTGCTGACGGACCAGGGCGGAACAGGCATCAGCCGCAAAGGCCTGTGCAGGGAGGGAGGCAGGTGTCTGCCCCCACCCGCTGCCCCTGGCTGAATGCAGGTTGTGGGCGGGGCCTCCGATAGGAACTGGCTGTTAACGGGGCAGCCGGCCTCTCCCTCAGGGCCTGCAGCCTCCAGACCACCCGGCGCTGGCCAGGGCCTCACACCCCCACACTCCCCACCCCGCCTGGGAGCCAAGCCCTGTCTCTCCCCACAGCCCTGTCAGACCCTGCTGCCAAGGAAAACTGCATGATGCACCTGCTCCGCTCCCTGCCCGACCCCAACCTCATCACCTTCCTCTTCCTGCTGGAACACTTGAAAAGGTAACGCAGGGTCCACCGGGGTGGGGGCGGGAGCCCGGGCAGGCAGGCCCTGCTGGAGAGGACTCCCCTGCCGGGCTGTCTGTAGCAAGGTGAGAGTCTGCCCTTCAAATTTTTACACTCAGATTCTGTTTGAAAAGCATTTGGGTTCTAATAGCAGCCTGGAATACTGGCCGCAGAATGCTTAGAAAGGCCAGGCTGGAGCCAAACACCGCCGCCGAGTTTTACAGTCGGGGTCAGTCTGTCAGCTTGGCACACGTCGCACGGAAAGCATAGGCAGCAGCCGATGTGCCACGGCGGTGAGTGTGTGTGTGTGAGTCCTGGTGTCCGGTTATGCACAGCCACGGACTCACAGTGTAAAAGTGCTCGCTATTGCGTGTCCTGGTCAAAAAACGCTGGCAGCCCTCTGGTTTTGACCACACTTGAACAGATAGGGACCTGCTCTGGTTAGCAGGCCTGTCCTCAGACTCCCGGCTCCTAAATCCTAAACAAAGGCCCTCTCTCCTCCCCCTCTAGCTCACGCTGAGGCCCACAGCGAGTTCCGACTGAAACCAGCCCCGAAGGTGTCCTCATTGCTCCCTTTGGAGCCCAGGACTGTCTGGGGATGAGTGGGGAGCGGAAGTCCCCAGGTGCCCCTTAACCTCGCCACCGGGGCCCCAGGAGCCTGGGGAGGGGGCTGTGCGTGGGCCAGGTCCACCTCGGGCTCAGCCCCGGCCCTCAGGCCCAGCCTCCCAGCAATGGCTCCGGAGACCCAGAAACGCCTGGGACCGCGTCTTGTTTTTCCCATTATGAGACATATTCCCTCTGGTTTGGCCAGGACCAGAGCCCCAACCAATTCCCAGATAGTTTGGCGAGCCCTGTGGGGAGGACACACAGAGGAGGAGTGGGAAGGGGAAAATTCATTAGGTTTTTCAGCCTGGGAACCGGGCACAGTCTGTTCCCACATCTGGGCCCCTGGCCGGGGTGTGTGTGTGTGTAGGGGCTGGGCCAGCTGCACAGCTGTCTCCTGGCATGGCAGTGTTTGTCTGCCCGTTTCCATAGCAGTCAGCGGGCACGTCCATGACTTAGATTTGCTGCTCGGGACGGCTGGGTCTCAGCCCCAGAGATATTTCCTAGGAGGGGAGGCCCAGGGCCTCTCTGGTGTGTGGGTAGAACTGGCCACCTGGGTACGAGCCACAGAAGGCAGCCCCTGCTGTCACTCAGGGGAAATATCTACAGAGCATCTGGCCTGTTGTGCAAGAGAAGCAGAGGAAGTTCCAGAGGGAGGGCCCTCGGTGGTTTGGCTCAGTGCATAGAGCGTCTGCCTGCGGACTGACGGGTCCTGGGTTCAGTTCTGGTCAAGAGCATATGCTCGGTTGCAGGCTTGATCCCCAGTGGGGGGCCTGCAGTGCAGGAGGCAGCCAATCAATGATTCTCTCTCATCATTGATGTTTCTCTCTCTCTCTCCCTCTCCCTCTCTCTCTGAAATAATAATAAAAAAAAAAAAAGATCCAAAGGGAGGCTGCTCTGGGTCCCACGAGCCAGACCCTCTGGATAAGGATTGTTCCTGCTGCCACAACTAGCGTTTAGTTAGCAACTGCTGCTGGGGCTCCAGCTCCCTGCCTGTCCTGTGCTGCTGTCCCTGCCCCCACCCCCACCCCCCGACCCCCTTTCCTGGGCCACGCAGCGCGGCCGGCCTGGTCGTGGGTAAAGCAGGGGGAGGAGGGGGAGGAGCAGGGCTCTGCAGGCAGGCTGCCTGGGTTCAGCCCCAGCCCTCCCACTTGCAGCTGGAGAACCTCAGACAAGCTTTTGTCTCTTCGCCTGTGCAGTGGAGACGATGCTACTTACTACCCAAAGGATGCTGAGGAGTGTGATTCACTATCGGGAAAGTTCTTGGGCTAATGGTTACCATTGTCTCTAAGGCAGAGGTGTCGGTGTGGGTCCTTCTGACGGTTTGCCTTCAGTTCAGGGGTGGCCCGGAGCCGGGCCTCTGTTCCAGGAATGTCCTGGGACTATAGCTGGGGATGTGGTCCTTTGACCCAGTTCCCTCCCTACCAAGAGCTCTCTGCCCTCAGGAGAGGAAGCCTGGTAACCACTTCCAGGAATCCTCCCAGGAGCTCCCACACCGAAGGCCCAGGGTCCGGAGCGCTGAGCAGCCGCTGAGAAGTGACTTTTTCCCCCCCTCCCCTCCCTTCCAGGGTTGCTGAGAAGGAGCCCATCAACAAAATGTCCCTTCACAACCTGGCCACCGTGTTTGGCCCCACGTTACTGAGACCCTCAGAAGTGGAGAGCAAAGCACACCTCACGTCGGCTGCGGACATCTGGTCCCATGATGTCATGGCACAGGTACGAGGGTGAGGCCAGCTCCCTGAAGGGAGGAGGAGAGGGAACAGCTGGGCCCACACCCCTTCGCTCCTGAGCAGCTGGGCTCGTTCGTGGTCTGCAGGCTGTCCCCAGGGAGGCGGGACTTTGGACGGCCCTCCCTTCCCAGACCAAAACAAAGAGTTTATACTCGGGACCTAGACCAGGGCCTGGTGCTGGCTTCCGTCCTGGACGTGCCTGTCTCCGAAAGGAAGCCGGGGCGGGGAACGCTGGGGCTGGGACTGCTTCCGGGGCAGGCTTCCTTGGGGGTCCTACACGACCCAGAGCAGGCCCCGTCTGAGGCAGGATGTCAAGCCAAAGCCACCCTCTGCAGGCAGGTGGGAAAGTGGCCCCAGGCTCCCACCCTCTGCCCTGCAGCGCCCTCTACTGCTGCAAAGGGGCAGGCACACCCGAGCTGCCAAGGAAGGAAGGGAAGTGGCAGGAGCCAACCTGAGAGGGAAGGGGAGCAACACAGACTGGGACCATTTCTTCTTAAAGAAAGAAAGTTGTGCCGAAGCCGGTTTGGCTCGGTGGTAGAGCGTCGGTCTGTGGACTGAAAGGTCCCAGGTTCGATTCTGGTCAAGGGCCTGTACATTGGTTGCGGGCACATCCCTGGTGGGGGGTGTGTGCAGGAGGCAGCTGGTCGATGTTTCTCTCTCATCGACATTTCTAGCTCTCTATCTCTCAGCCTTCCTCCTCTCAGTGAAATATCAAAATATATTTTTTTAAAAAAAGTTGTGAGGAGGCCCCGGGACAAGGACCCTGCCTCACCCTCCCTCTTTTCCCCACAGGTGCAGGTCCTCCTCTATTACCTGCAGCACCCCCCCATCTCCTTCGCAGAACTGAAGCGGAACACACTGTACTTCTCCACGGATGTGTAGCCCCAGGTGGGAGCTGTGGGGGGCGGCCGAGCCGGCCTCTCTAGCCGGCGACCGGCACAGACTTGAAAGACTACGATAGGAAACTCCCAAACCCAGCACTCCAGACTCCAAGGGACGCAGGGTTCCGAGAACTGGAACGTGTGCATCTTTTGTGCCACCTTGTACAAAGCCAGCCGACCCGGCCCCCGCCTCGCCACCCCGCCCCGGGCTCCCGCCCTCTGGACCTCTAGTGCGTCTCCGGCTCCACGCCGTTTGGGGGTTGTCTTATGTCCGTTTGTCACGCAGAGAAGGTAGGGACGGACCCCGTATGGGCACAGAGACGGCCTGCTTTGTCCTTTCATTTCCTCCAACACTTTCTCTCCTCCCGAGTCCGGTCCAAGGGCTTTCGTTGGGCGCCCCATAACTGCTGCCAGCTTGTCCTCGCTTGGCCCCGCTCCCAGATGGCAGTCTCCTGGCAGCCTTCCTCGGTGTCCACGCTCCCCCGCCCAGCCTGCCGCGTGCATGTGCAGCCTTGGTTTCCGCTCCACCGCCTGGGAGGGTCCGAGGCGGCCCTGGGGGGCGGTGGCCACGGGGGCCTCAGTGCTGCCGCGTGCTGCCCCCGCCCGGCCCCCTCCTTGCCCTCCACCCGTGGAAGCACCCCCGCTTTGCCTTGCTGCCTGTGCAAATGTTGGACAAGGAGACAAACTCACAGTAACCCTCGGCTTAGCAGAGCTGGAGAGCGGATTTCTGGAATTTCCCACCCGAGGACCATTTCTGGGTTCTATCTGTTCTGTCTCTTGTCTACCGGTGAGGCATCTTGACTGTTTCTTCTTCTGCTTTTTGGTTCCTTTCCCCCTGGTGGCCTATTTCCTTTGAGCGTAGACTCGTCAGTGACCTGCTATGGAGATGGCCGGAGGGCCCGGGGAGAATCGGGAGGTGGGAGAGGCAGGGCTCCGGGTGCACGCTCTGAGAGTGCGCGGCGCAGGTGTCCCGGGCGGGGAGGCGGCTGTCCGCAGCAGGCGTCGCCGAGGCTTTCCTGGTGAAGCCGGGCCTCCGGGAGGGCCACTGGTGTGGCTGAAGCAGGCGTCCAGACCAGCCCCTCCTGGTGCCCCGTGTACCTCGTGGTACCTTTGCCTTAGACTTTACATCCTCCACAGCCAAGCACTGCCACGGGGTAGCCCACGGCCACGGCCACAGGTGCTGCAGGGCCTGGGAAAGGCAGGCAGTCCACGCAGGCAGCCGTCACGGCGCAGCCTCCCAACCCCGACTCCCGGGTGCAGCCTTCCGGTGAGCGTTGGGAAACCCCAGAGTCAGGGAAGGAGGAGGAGTTGCAGGCGCCTGTCTCTCCTGGGATTGGGTTGGGCCGGAGACCCTCACTGTTGCTGCTCCATCGAGTCCCGGATCGGCAGGTCCCATTCCCAGCTCTGAGACCCACTGCTCAGGCCTGGAACGGAGCGCGTGGACCTGTTCCCTCCCGTGGGAGCTTTGGTGGTCAGCCCGGCTGGGCAGACGCCCCAGCCGCAGGGCGCGAGGGGCACACGAGCTCCCCCGCTCTCCTCCGGCAGAGCGGAGCCCGGGCTCAGGACTGCAGAGAACAGCTCCCGCAGCGTGAGCGCAGGGCTGAGTGGTGAAGGAGGGTTTGCTGGCCCTAGAGCTGTGGTGCTCGCTCCGGGAGGAGGGCCCTGTCACTCCGTCGAGGGCAGACGGTACACGTTCTGTGCACGTCGGAGGAAAGAGATGCCCAAGGAGAGGGAATACCATCTAGCTAGCTACCTGTTCGCAGCTTCGTCAGGAGCCCTGCTCCCTGGGACAGGAGAAGGGGAAAGAACTTGAGTCTACAGATCCCAGCGTCGCCCATCTCTGCTTTTGTTTCCAAAGCCATTGATGGTAATGAGTGGAGGCCCGGCTTGAGCCAGTTACAGCCAAAAGTGGGTGCCTCCCACCTCCCAAAGCAAGGGATGTTTACTTCTCAGCATCAGGTAGCTCCTTACTGCAGCCCCCACGCGTGCTTAGGCAGTGTGAGAATGGGAGGAAGGCTAGGAGGGTGAGAAGTGCAAAACGCTCAGAATATTTATAGATTCTACCCTGAGTGGGGAAGGGCAGGTACCAGACCTGGATGACGCCACACCAAGGAAACAGCCCACGGGTTCTGCTGAGGCAGGAACCGTGCAGCCCAGAACCCCATCCTGTGCCCAGCAGGGCAGGCTGTGCCCACAGGCTCAGGTCACAGGCCACAGGAGCCCTAGAAGGCCTGTCCTTGTTGGCAGTGACTATGGGCAGCCGGTTTTTGCCAATACAGGTGGGATGGGACCCTTCATTAATATTTGACTTTAATAAGTGAGTAAGGATATATTTTTTTGTCTATGTTCTGTTTCAACTTCTGTAGATTATTATAAATTGATGTAAACCACGTGAGAGGAAAATGTTAATAAAAAAATGCAAAGTCCCAACATTTGCACACAACTCAGCCCTGTGGTGCGGACATTTGTGTTCTCAGTGGTCCAGGGAAGACCACCCATCTAAATATTTAACTCTTCAGGCTGCGTCCAGATATGAGCTGCGGGAATCTGTTTACCTAGTTACCCTCCTGAGCTGCCCTGTGGACTCTGTGGGGACTGTGGCAGTTGGAGGAGGGGAGCCCAAGCCTTCTCCTTCTCTCCACAAGGCCTCCGGGTCACCCAGCAGCCAGCGAGGAAGTACACATGCCCTGCCAGGAACCTGGCCGTCGGCATCCTCAGGGAGATGGCAGGAACTTGTCCCTTCAAGTGGAGCCTTCCTATTTTGTGTAAACTTTCCTCTCCACTTTCCTTGGATGTGGCTCAGCTTTGGGGCAGCCTCTGGCCTAATCTGCCTGCAAAGAGGCTGGGTCCCCTCGAGAGCCTCCTCCCTTTAGGAGAGCCCGTGGGGTTAATGGAGCTCCCACCAGCCCAAGCCCTTGGACACTTGTTTATTCTGGAGATCGGGAACAGATGTCTCTGAAAATTGTTGTTTGGTTTATGAGGTCATACTGACTCCTCAGCCATCTAAAACAGGAAACTATTCATCTCCTCTCTCGATTGAATAGTCAATGTGGACAATGCTTCGCTTAGTGAACTGATGGCTACTGGCAGCCCAGGGCTCATCTGTTCCAAGCCAGTGGTGAGGGCAGCTTGTCCTGGTCCGGGTGCTCAGTGTATATGACCCCATGCACTAGACTGGTTGGTAGAAGATGCTGGGTCCTAACACTTTGACAGGTGCCAGGCAGGAGTAGTAGCTGCTATTGCTCTCAGAGTGCTTTTAGGTGACACTGAGGGACAATGTAGAAAACAATTCTAAATTAGTGCTTGGACCTCTGAGGACACTCCAGACAGCCTAGCAGCAATGATGCCTCATGCCTGTGAGACTAGACCAGGCATATAGAATTCACCATAGAAGGACATGAGCTCTGTGCACTAACTCACACTCATTCCAAAGGAAATAGCAGACATGGCCAGAAGAAGGTGTTACCAGCTGGGTTTGACAAAATCACTCACATACACACACACACTCGGGATGCCTGGATGTTCCAGCTGAGTCTTTGAATTCTGGTTAAGAGTGGGTGGGCTAGAAGACAGCAGGCAAGGGGAAAGAAAGAAAGAAAAAAAAAAGGCAAAGGAGTTACTGTACTGCAGGAAAAAAGACACAACCACTGGCTAAAGACAGCCAGGATATATGCCCCCAACAAGCCTGCCTGCCCCAAGAGCAAAAGCCTGAACTCATCAGCTTCATTTTGCCACGGAAGCAGCAGAGTAAAGCAGAACCTGGGGCAAATCTTACCTAATAATAGACAAACATATAAAATAGACCGTACCTCCACTACGCCCACAGCCAATCAGAGTGAGTATGCAAATTAGAAAGCCAGAGATGGCGGCTGCCAAGCTGCTCTAGGCGTGGAGTGGCCTGCGGGCAGGATGCCTGCTATGAGAGGGAGCGCAGGGGGCAAAGGGGTCTACAGGAGCGAGTGCCACAGCGAAGACAAGACTGCAGGCTCCGGAGTCTGCGGCAAAGACGACGAAGGCAGACTCTGGCCGGAGGAAAACCGGTGCGGGAAGCCAAGGGAAGGAAGGCCTATTGCATGAACCTCTTCGTGCCACGGGCCTCTGTCCTAATCATAAAAGGCTATTGGTTGTCTAGGATACAAATTACACTGAGCTTTTGTCGTCAGAAAGGGCTACCAAGTCAAGTAAAAAACACTTAATATGTTAAAGCAAAAGAACACATACCAGAGATCAAGGGTGTGGTGAACAACCCCTCGACGATGCCTGCCTTTACCCGGGACCTGCTGTGACTTCATCATCAGAACGGTGAGAGCAGGCTCCTCACGTGTCCTGGAGCCAGGCCGAGTCCAGTGCTCAGAGCACACCAGTGAGTGGCTCAGACCGCAGGCATCCCCGTCAGCCGCCCACAGGAAGGCTTTTAGGGGAGGCCAGTAGGACTTTTAGGACTTGCCCTTGGGGTTTCGATGCATTCTAGGAAGTGGCGAGGCTGGCTTCTTGGATGGAAGGCCCTGGCTGATAGAACAGTCTCAGTGAGGGTAACACAACTACAAACCCTGAAAATCTAGCAATCCCAGACTTCTCAGGAGCTTTCTCCAGGTTTCTCCTTTGAATGTTCAATCTTTGGGACACCTGGCACCATTTTGAGGAATTAAGAAATAAACCATTTAAACTGTAATATAAATACATTTTTTAAACAAGGATAGCAGAATGCTAAACCAAGGGACACAGTGGGTCAGAGGCATACATTTACTGTGCTGCCCTGAGGGGTATGTGGGAGGGATGACTGCATGGAGTTCCGAGGTCAAGCAGCGTCCTGGGTCTGTAAAGTCACCTCCATTCCCACCGCACCAACCAGCCAGGGGGCCACGTGTGGTCAGCACCGAATCTGCAGCTTAATCTCTACAAGTCAACACGCTGACTCCTAATCTGCCGGGAAGAGAGAGGCTGGTGTCCAGGAGCAGAGTGTGGCTGCTCAGAGGCTGGAGGCGTCCAGTGGCCAGGTGACTCCTCACAACACGACTGTCTGAGGGGAAACAACCGTCTTTAGGGTCTGAAGCGAGGGCCCTGGGCGGCGCGGGAATGCCCTCCGAGAGCAGCGCTGGCCTGGGCGGCGGTGTCCGTCCCCGGAGGCAGTCACTCTCACCGTAGGTAATAATCGATTGCAGCAGAGAAAGCAGCAAAACCGCCACAACCAATGACCCCGGCATTTAAGCCAGCTGTAAAGCAAGCAGAAATGGCATTAACTGTGGTGACAATGCGGGGCCGACTGCATTCACAAGACATGTGCACACCCACTGCATACCCACAAGCACGGAGAGCAGCTAAGTGCTGTCATTCACCCTGTCAGAGAACTGTAAGGCTTCAATGAAGCCGGGCACATGATCTAACCCAGTGCTTTCGTTACACTGTGCCTTCGTTTAACTTTTCTCATTCCAAAGAATTAATATTTCCAGTCTCATGAAAACAGCTCCTCACAGGCAGGAAACTGGTTAAGAAAACCAGCCCTTGGAATCAAGTGAAAGCATATGGCCTGCCCCTGATTTGTTTATGGAGTGAATTCCTGGGAAGGTGATCAAAGCGGTCCTGGAGGGAGCTGAGCTTCCCAAAGGCCTGACAGAACTGAGCGAGGGGAAGACCAAAGGAAGAGTTACCCTCTAAATCATACAGGCTGTTTGAGGAGCAAAAGCAAGTTTTTAATGACAGCATGTCATCCTGCCTCTCGGAAAATGAGGAAAGAGGCTGTTTGCTCTGGGTAAGTCAGGGCACAGCAAACAGAGTGGCCCAGCAATGGACACTGTTAGGAAAGTCAACACTCTTGATGGGAATGCCAACAGGGAGAAGTGGCAGGAAATTGGTTTCTTTCTTTGTTATTTTCAGCTGATAATCCAGCGTTTCTTAAATGCCTATATTTGGCTTCCCATGGGTAGAAATCTAAGAATCCTCAACTGCAGAAAGACATTGCTGTGATAACTTATAAATAAAATTAAAACTGACAATTGTAGAGTATTATTAAGAAAAATGTCTCAATCCTGGAAATGCATGAAGCTGAAAGTTCAGCATGGTATGTGGACAAATGGTCTTTCCATGGCTGAAGGGAACCTAGCTGTGCTTCCGTACTAGCCTGCACATTACCGTCCTCCAGGAATTACTGTGCATTCCAACATGGGGCAGTTCTTTCTCCTAAGATAGATCTAGATCTATCAGTGGTTCTCACCTCGGAGCAATTTGGCCCCTCAGGGGACATTTGACCATGTCTGGAGACACTTTGAGTTCTCACAACTAATAAGTGTTACTAGTAATAATTAATGTCGTTTTTAAACATTCGTTTAAAATCTTGCTTGGCGTTGACTTGTATTGACATAACCTTCAAACACGTGGTATCTACAGAACGTGTGAAGTGCAATTAACAAGTTTTGCTTGAAAAAGTTTGTGTTTGGTTTGGTTTTTGTTGCAAAACTAGGGCTAAGAAGATGGCGGATGAAGAGCATATTCGGCACTGCATGCTTTACGAGTTCCAATTAGGAAGAAAAGCAAGTGAGGCTGCAAAAAACACCTGTAGTGCTCTTGGTCAAGATGCAGTTAGCGCCAGAAAATGCCAGCGTTGGTTTGAGAAATTTTGCGAGGGAAATTTTTCGTTAGATGACAAGAGTGGTTGAGGCCGTGTGTCCAATTTTGATCAAGAAGCTCTTCAAGCTCTTTTGGTGCAAAATCCTCAAATTACCCAACAAGAGCTTGCGACAACTTTAAATTGTTCACAAAAAACAATTTCCAGTCAATTGCGTGCAGTTGGCAAAGTCCAAAAGTTTGGAAAATGGGTTCCTCATGAGTTGACCGACAACAACCGTAATCAAAGAGTCACAATTTGCAGTTCGCTCCTCTCTCGTCAAAACCGTTTGCCGTTTTTAGAGCAACTTGTTACCGGAGATGAAAAATGGGTGCTGTATGTTAATTTGAAAAGGCAGCCTCAATGGTTGGACAAAAATGAGGCTCCACAGCCCACGCCAAAACCTGACTTGCATGCGAAAAAAGTGATGTTGTGTGTTTGGTGGAATTTTAAAGGAATTCTTCATTATGAACTTTTACCATCTAACCAAACCATTACAAGTGCAGTGTATAGTGCCCAATTGGAAAGGTTAGCCCAAGCTTTAAGAAAAAAAGAACCCGCGCTGATTAATCGGAAGGGCGTAATTCTTCACCACAATAACGCACGACCGCATACTGCAAGAATCACTGCTGAAAAACTGCGCCAGTTGGAATGGGAAGTTCTCCCTCAACCTGCATATTCTCCTGATATTGCCCCTTCCGATTACCATTTGTTTCGTTCTTTGCAAAACTTTCTTCTTGGAAAAAAATTCAATAATGAAGAATGCCTCAAAAATGCATTGACCGAATTTTTTGCATCAAAATCACAAGAATTTTACAACAGAGGGATTAAAATGCTTCCTGAGCATTGGGCACAAGTAGTAGAAAACAACGGCAACTATATTGTTGATTAAATTTTGTTGTATTGTTTAAGTAAATTCAATTTAAAAAAGTATTAGAAAACGACATTAATTATTACAAGACCTAATAGCATCTAGTGGTAGAGGCCAGGGATGTGCTAAACATCCTTAAATACATGGACGACCCCCTTCCCCGCAGCAGACTTATCTGGTCCAAACTGTCACTGGTGCCAAGGATAAGAAATCCTGAAATTTTCAAAACTGAGTTGACACATAAGCAAACGTGATTCATTTGTTAGAGGGAAGAATACCAAGTGCCCACATAGGCCTGGGGCTGTCCCTAGAATGCTCATATGTTTAGAAATGTCAACTTCAGCACACTGTCCGAGGCCACAAAGAAAACCCTCGAGACTTGTTTACCAACCTCTGAAACCAATGGCTCCTCCAGTGATGCAGCCACTAATGACACTGTTCTTCCAATCCGATTTCCCCCGGTACTGTGGGCAGAGAAGGGCAGTTTAGAGCCAAAGAAACATGCCAGACAAGACGATGAAGGGAAAACACGGGGTTCCTAGCTGGCTAATTTAGTCCCGCCCCAAGGGAAACCTAAAAGGTTTCCTCTCTTTTTCTTTCAGAAGGATACCTCCTAAAATTTGAATGTGTTCCTAGATGCTTCCTGCAGGTGACACCAGAGCACTGAAACCAAGTACAGCATTATTCAAATCATGTCTCAGGCTCTCTAATAAATCTCATGTTTAAGATCACCAACCAATGGTAAGCCTACTAAAAGAAGTCAAGAATCATGCAAGCCCAATTCATAAATACAAAAAGTTTACAGTAGGGGCTATTTTATGGACATTCAATCTAGCAATTTCTGATCTGCCTTCTAATAACATTAAGAGGCTTTCTCTTTAGAAGTCCTAAGATGACAGGAGACAAAGCTTTCATAGAAGGCAGAGACACTTACAGATTCAACCAAACACTCGGTGCAAGAAAACATGGCGCCCACAATGGCGAAATTTTTGGCGTAGGACATTCCTCGCTGCCCCATGTCTTTCAGAACTTCCTTTGCTGTCGGAGTCCGGTAAGGGTCCTTAGGGTCAAAGCCCACATTGGTATCGATGCCAGCGGTGAACACCCCAAATGCACCTCCCAAGACAAATCCTAAAAACAAGCAGAGATGAGATGTGTTTGGCATGTTTTCTGAATTACTGCAGTGGGTCACATTCCAACAGCACCTTCGGTGGCCACCCATGAAGAGGATACCCACCCCCTTACCCCCCAAACTCGCCACTAGCCTGGCTTCCACACGACACAACCTAGGATCTGTCTTGTTGACAGCTTCCTCTGTATCTCCTCCTGGATTTCTTCCTCATTTCATCTTATCTTTCTCAAGGTTCAGTCTTTACCCTCTGTTCTCTCCCTACACTCTCTCACCTGTAACCAGCCACCCTGAGTGCAGCTGTCAACTTTGCAAAGCACTCCCTTAACAATAGTAACATGCACAATAGTCATTTAATAAATACCATCTGCCAATTACTATTATTTTTCGTTAGAGCCTCACTTATTCTTCACAATAACCCTATAGATATTTTTACCCCCTCCTTTTTGTAGCTGCAGAAACCGAGGCTCAGAGAGGTTAATTAACTTCCCTAAGGTCACAAAGCTACCAAATGGCAAACTCCACTTTGTCACCCGCAGCTGACCTTCCTGAGCCTGCTGGACATTTCCATATCCACTATCTTCTCACTACCTCATGGTCAATCCGGCTGACCCTTGAACAATGCAGGGTTAAGCGTGCCAAGTCCCTCACAGTCAAAAACCCACATAAAACTTCTGACTCCCCAAAAACATTTGTCTTGAGTAAGATCCAGTGAGGAGCCCAAGACCCAATCCCAAAGAGAAAGACGGCCTGGCTGCCACGCCCACCAGCTGCGCTAACCACCGACCAGCCTGCACCATCAGCAGTGACCTAAAGAATTAAGGGCCATTCAAAAAATAACACAAAAGGCAGACCACAACCTTCCCAACACAAAGAGGCATCCAGGCAAAAAGGTGGAAGACTAATAACCAAGATGTGGACATTGATGTATTTACTGTTATCCTTTACGAAAGACACACAAAAGGAGAATTCAGCCAATGTTTCTAGCCATTTTTCCGAGAAAACCTGCACAGAAGACAAAAGAGCAGCCTCCCTAGTTTCAGCAACCATTAGATTTACATTTACAGTTTCGGTAATATGAATGGAAAGAAATAGTGCTCTGGCCAATTTGGCTCTTTCGTTAGAACGTCAGCACTTGGACTCAGGATCATGGGTTCAATTCTGGTCAAGAGTGCATACCTCGGCCGGGACCGGTTTGGCTCAGTGGATAGAGCGTCGGCCTGCGGGCTGAAAGGTCCCAGGTTCGATTCTGGGCAAGGGCATGTACCTTGGTTGTGGGCACATCTCCAGTGGGGGGTGTGCAAAAGGCAGCTGATCGATGATTCTCTCTCATCGATGTTTCTAACTCTCTATCCCTCTCTCTTCCTCTCTGTGAAAATCCAATAAAAAACATAAAAAAAATAAAAAAGAGTGCATACCTCGATTACAAGCCCCTCACTAGCCCCGGTCCAGGTGTGTGCAGGAGGCAACCAACTGATGTTTCTTTCTGTCTCTCCCTATCCCTTCCACTTTCTCTCTAAAACAAACAAACAAACAAACAAAACACACACACACACACTGGAAAAAATACCCTGGGATGAGGATTAACAAAAAAACATCAAAAATACTACATGGGAGAACTCCGACCAAAGAAATTGATGCTTTTTTTTCTGCCCAACCGGTGCGGCTCCTTTTTGCTCACTTTGGATGCTGGTGCTAAATTCCCAAGTGTTGTAATTTAAAAAGAAATTTTACGGTCCTATTTCTTTCTAGGATGAGGGGAGGATAACAGTTTTGTTATGTTACTCTCTGAAAATGTAGAGCATGAAATTCTTCAAAAATAAAATTTCTACCCTTGGGGGGAAAAAAAAATTCAGTGTCCCTTGTTAGCTGTGGGGACTGGTTCCAGGACCCCCCACAAATACCAAAGTCTGCAGGTAAGTTCCCTATATAAAATGGTATAAATCAGCGCACACAGTAAGCTGCCCACATCCGTGGAATCCCAACAGAGGGTCGAAAACAGTATAGGTCTGGCTCGTGTGGCTCAGTTGGTTGAGCATTGTCAGGGGCACTGACAGGTTGCCAGTTCCATTCCCGGTCAGGGCACATGCCCAGGTTTCAGGTTCGATTCCCAGTAGGGGGCATGCAGAAGGCAGCCAATCAATGATTCCACCGATGTTTCTAGCTCGCGCTCTCCCTTCCTCTCTGAAATCAATACAAATATATTTTTAAAAAGCAAAGGTACTTATTGAAAACCATCCATGTGTAAGTGGACTCGCACAAACCCATGTTGTTACAGAGTCAGTTGTCTATGTTCAATGAAATCATGGGCACCTCCCCCGCAGACGTGTTTGCTTATGCCTCCTCCTTCCCAGTCACTCCAGCTACAAACCTCAGGGGCACGTCTGACTGTTTCTGTGCTCCCCGCTACAACTCCATGTCCACAATTATCATCCTAGTCTAGGGCCTTTTAATATATATATATATATATATATATATATATATATATATATGTATGTATATATACACACACACACACACACACACACACACACGTAAATTTTTATTTATTGATAGAGTAAGTATTGAGAGGAGAGAGAGAAACATTGATGTGAGAGCAGAACATTGATCGGCTGCCTCCAGCACAGCCCCTACCAGGGACCGAGTCCAAAACTGGGGCATGTGCCCTGACGGTGAATCCAACTGGCAACCTTTCAATGCACAGGAAGATACCCAACCAACTGAGCCACACAGGGCAGAGCTAGTCTAGGGCCTTTATCACTGCCACCCTGGAGCGCTACAAAGACTCATTTCAACAAATCTCTAAATGATGTGTCAGGGTCAAGCACAACGATGGACAAGGACCCAGTCCATACCTCATGAACTTTGAGTCTAGCCACTTTCCTCTAGGTCTCCCTCCCCACACTTTTCTCTCCTTCACCACACTCCATCCTGCATCACTCTACCACTTGTTACTCTCCTAAAAAAAAAAAAAAAAAACCCTCAATTATTGCCCTAATGCCTATAGGCCAGTGGTTCTCAACCTTCCTAATGCCGTAACCCTTTAATACAGTTCCTTATGTTGTGGTGACCCCCAACCTTAAAATTATTTTCGTTGCTACTTCATAACTGTAATTTTGCTACTGTTATGAATCGTAATGTAAATATCTGATATGAAGGATGTCTTAGGTGACCCCTGTGAAAGGGTCATTCGATCCCCAAAGGGGTTGCGACCCACAGGTTGAGAACCGCTCCTGTAGGCAAAAAGCCCAAACCCCCTACCCGACCCCAATCTGAAATGACATTCCTCTTCCTCTTTGTTCACCCCCATTCTCTCAGTCCTTCAGGATACAGCTCCAGTCCCCCATTCTCTTGTGGTTTTCCCCAAACAAACAAAAAGCTTTCTCTTTCTTTCTACTGTAATTCACATTTGCACTCTCGATATTCACCTGTCATTCTCAATGAGATTTCAACTCATCTGCAGGTGTGGCCAATCTCTGAACCTGCACACAGGAGGGGCCCTGTCCATTCTCAAATCCTCGAAAGGCTTAAAAAAAACACCAATAAGCCAGTGCTAGACTTCTTTCCCCTCTGTCCACTGCTGTCTAGAGTCACACAGGCCACAACGGCCCTTCTGTTTTCAAACCTCAAGCCAGCCCTGGCCGGTGTGGCCCAGTTGGTGGAGCGTCCTCCAGTGCACTGAGAGGTCGCCAGTTCCCTTCCCCGTCAGGGCACATGCTTGGGTTGTGGGCTGGATCCCCAGTAGGGGGCGTGCAGGAGGCAGCCGATAGATGTTTTTCTCCCTTCCTCTCTCTCAAATAAATAAAAACATCTTTAAAAAAAACACAACGCAAACCAGCTCCTGCCAGACCATTGCACTTGATGTTTGCCAGATATTCTGTGACATAAATACTAGAACCCTGATGCACACAATTTGTGCACACTAAGGGAGTGTCCCTCAGCCCAATCTGCACCCTCTCCCCGTCTGGGAGCCCTTGGGGGATGTCCAACTGACAGCTGGCAGTCAGACATCCTTAGAGCTGCCATGAAGGCAGGCCAGGAGAGGCGTGAGCTTGGCTCAGGCCTTTTGGCTGAGAGGTGCTCCCCCTGTGGGAGTGCACTGACCACCAAGGGGCAGCTCCTGCATTCAGCGTCTGCCCCCTGGTGGTCAGTGCACATCATAGCAACCAGTTGTTCCACTGCTTAGTCAATTTGCATATTAGTCTTTTATTATCTATATATATAAAAGCCTAATGTGCAAATTGTCCCCTCAGGAGTTCAACCGGGATTGGGGCGGAACAGCTGGAAGGCGCTGAGCAGCAGATCTAGGGATCCTACCCGTGCATGAATTTCGTGCACTGGGCCTCTAGTATGGGAGAAGAATGTTACTTTCCAGAGAACAACACTATCTCCACTGCCTGGTACATGACAGCTGCTCAGTAACAATATATTGAAAGGATGATTATTTTAAAGTGAACGAATGAACGATGAAGGAGGCCAACCATTTTATAACGTCCAGGCCCCGACCCACAGTACCGATTCTCTGATCCAACTTCCAGGGTCTAGGGAGCGTGGCTGGGGTTCACCGAAAGAGACGGGGTCAAGGTCAGGCCCACAGGCTCCTCTCCTCCCGGGCGCCCGGTCTCGGCCGAGGACCCCCTGCCACCCAAACCCTCCGCCGCCCAGGGGCGCCCTCGCTCGGCCTCACCTCCCACGCAGGCCAGCGCCGCCTTGAAGGCGCAGCTTTCCATCGCCTTCTCTATCATCTTCTGCTCCTCACTCTTGGCCGGACTCGGGATCCCGCCCAGCATGCCGGGCTCCAGAAGCCGGGGCTGCCGCTTGTCACCCACCAGGTGCTGCAGGAGAAGGCTGTACTGCAGCGGGGCTTCGGCCGAGCCCGCCGCCTGCGGCGCCGAGCCGCCGGCACCGGGGGCCGCCGCCGCCGCCATGGCTGCAGTCGCCCAAGAGACGCTGGCGTCGTTCTCCCCGCAGCAGATTCCACAAACTTCACGTCCCGGGCCTGACGCGCCTACGCACTGTGCCGCGACGGCAGATTCGCCACCCGAGCAAGTCCGCGGAAGCTGCGGAACTCAGGTCCGTTCGTGCGCGCCTGGCAGGAGAACTATCATGTCCCCCCCAGAGCCTCTGGTGAATACCGAGTCAGGTTTGTACAGCATTCCCAACGGCACTGACGAACAAGAGTCAGATTCACCACAGCGCCCTCATCACCGCGGTGCCTCCCGGGATTTGTAGTTTTCACACGTACACTTAAGACATTTCCCAGGAAGCCTTGCGCTGGCACGCGTCTCCCCAGGTCCTGGGAAGCTCTTGACCCGCGCGGACACAGGGGTAGCGAGCAGGCAAAGCTGCGGTGCGCCGGGACGCCGGCAGGAGGCGCCTCGCCACTGACCTTGCAGTCTATTCCTTGCAGGTGTGAGATGGGATGGAAAGTGCTGAGAATGGTATGAATGTATGGAGTAACTGTTTTGTTCAATAATTAAACCTTCGATGAGAGATGGGGGTATAACAAATCATTGAACGAGGGAATGAAGCTAACCAAGCGTAGGAAAAATCAGGGACTGTGATAGGAAGTGGAGGGACTATGTCTGGATGGAGAGCTGGTTGTCGTCAGTGAAATTAGTGATGTGGGACTAAAATTGCCATGAAAAGCCAAATTTACCTTACGTTGAACCAGTTAAAGTGTTTACCAGCTTGCACACACAGGACCTGAGGTAAACTGAGAGATTCATATTATACCTAATATATGAACCCAGAAAAAAAAAAAAAAAAAAACTTCTGTAGTTTTTATGGTACTCAAATAGATCACAAATTATTGTGTTGATCCAGACTAGCATGCATTTGGACAAATCCACTAAGATAGTGGTTGGCAAACTCATTAGTCAACAGAGCCAAATGTCAACAGTACAACGATTGAAATTTCTTTTGAGAGCCGAAAATCGACTTCTGCACATGGGCCATGAAGTTTCAATCGCACTGTACCAGTGCGCCCGCACGTGGTATTTTGTGGAAAAGCCACACTCATGGGGCCAAAGAGCCACATGTGGCTCACGAGCCGCAGTTTCCCGACCACTGCACTAAGAGAAACATAAATGGAAACAGAAGGCAGAGAGGATAGCCAGTCAACATAGGCAGCATCTCTGTACTTCAGAGCATAGCATACGATTCACCTTGCTTTGGTTCCAACCAGGCCACTGAGAGAGCTAGTCCTAAGGTCCCCAGCAAGAGGACATTTATTGGCATGAAGCGACAGATGAGACAGAGCGTGGCATTTCTAACTGCAGAAGACTGAAGCAAAACAGAAGGTGTGGAGCCTCGAGCTGTAGGGTCTTGGGGTTTAATGGCCAGCAATTTGCCTAAGAGCAACCACCGGATTTGGACCAGCTCCCCACATGCAGCTCTGAGGAACTGCAGGTTGCGCCCCTCTGCCTCCAGGACAGGTCATTTGCCAGAAAAACCTATCCATATTCACGGAGGAGGAGGGCCTGGGCTAGGTAGGGGGCTGGGCTTGCTGGACCAAGAAAGGCTTAGTCCATGCAGATGCTCAATGCCAGCCGTTTGCATGGTGGTTCTCAATCTCCAGCGGGCGCCAGAAGCACCTGAACAGATTGTTCAGCTCTTGATTGCTGGGCTCAGGGTTTCTGATTCTGGAAGGCGGGGGATGGACATGAAAATATGCGTATCCCAGGGGATGCGGATGCTGCTGGCTGGGGACCACATTTCGGGAACTGCTAGTCTACATCATTGTCTGCAATGACCTCTCACTGAAAGTAGATGCACGCTACTCGGAGCCCCACTGAGACGGGGCACCACTGTTCGGCTCACTGATGCCTGGAGTGCATCACGGAGGGTCCCTCCGCGGGGTAGCAGTGGGCCAGAGAAGGTGGCACGTTGCCAATTTTCATCTCTAATCCCAAAGTAAGTTTCACTTGCTCAAAAGGCTGGTGTTCAAGAGTTTGGGCCAATTTTTTTTTTAAATATGTTTTCATTGATTTCAGGGAGAGGAAGGGCAGAGGGAGAGAGGGATAGAAACATGAATGATGAGAAAGAATCATAGATCAGCAGCCTCCTGCATGCTCCCCACTGGGGATCGAGCCCACAATCTGGGCTTGAGCCCTGACTGGGAGTTGAACCGTGACCTCCTGGTTCATAGGTTGCCACTCAACCACCAAGTCACACCAGCCAGGCGGTTTTGGCCAATTTGTTGGGAGGGAAGGGGGGAAGCCATTGATCACTACCGGTCTTTTTTATTTATTTATTTATTTTTAATATATTTTATTGATTTTTTTACAGAATGAAAGGGAGAGGGATAGAGAGCTAGAAACATTGACCAGCTGCCTCCTGCACAACCCCCACTGAAGATGTGCCCGCAACCCATGTACATGCCCTTGACCAGAATCGAACCCAGGACCTTCCAGTCCGCAGACCGATGCTCTATCCACTGAGCCAAACCGGTTTCGGCTTTTTTTTTTTTTTAATACCGTATATCTTATGGATTTTTTACAGGGAGGAAGAGAGAGATATAGAGAGATAGAAACATCGATGAGAGAGAAACATCTACCAGCTGCTTCCTGCACCACCTCCACTGGGGATATGCCTGCAACCAAGGTACATGCCCTTGACCAAAATCGAATCCAGCACCCTTCAGTCCACAGGCTGACTGACGCTCTATCCACTGAGCCAAACAGGTTTCGGCCCTACCGGTCTTTTGTTTACCTCTGAAGAAAGGAGCTCAGCTGCACAGATCCGGCAGCAGCACATGGCGTGTCCTGCCAGGTGAGGCCGAAATTGGAGCTTGATTGGTGAGGAGGCCTCGGGGAGTGTCTGCCCAGGGGAAGACCTGGATGGAGCCCAAAACCAGAAACGATCCCTTTCCCACCCGCCACCTGCCGGGACATAGAGCTTTCTGAGTCTGCTAGCACGTTCACAGCTGAAGGAGAGCAGTGCTCTGGATTGACAATGAACTTTTCTAGGAGTGGAGCAGCCGGAGTGCAGCTTTGCTGGCACATGGAACAGGCAGGGTGAGTGGAGGTCTGTATTTTTTTGTTATAACTTCTTTTTTTTTTTTTTTTTTCCCACATGAAAGCATTCATGATTGAAGTTTTTTGTTTTGTTTTGTTTTAATTTCATGTACAAAGAGCTAGCATTGTCTCTGCAGTAAGGTAGATATGTCTTGAATGACCCATGTAAGGAAGTTCACTTGCTCCAACTTAGGAAGCCCGTATCCTTCCTATCCTGACACAAACACTGGCAGCCCATATCGAGGCCATATTTCCGGCTCAGACCTGCCCGTGTGAGCCGATGCAGCAAGAACAAGAGCCCTGGCCAGATTCTCTCCGACGGCTCCAGCAGAGCTGCTGGGCAGCCATCTTGCTCTCTCAGGTGCCACGAGGCAAAAGCTTGTTAGAACCTGTTCAGCTAGCCACACTGAGCCGCCTGCCCCCCGAGAGGGAGCCGTTCACTTGCCGGGAACACTGGCAGGCAGGCCTCTGGCCAGACAGCAGAATGAGAACCTGCCTGGGCATTGCTGCCTCAGATGGACAAGAAGCGTTTGTAGGACTGAGAGTAGGACCGGACTCAGCATGCTGAACCCAACCTGGGCTTTAGGGGGAGCCCCCATCCCCCCCAGGA
This sequence comes from Pipistrellus kuhlii, assembly GCF_014108245.1. NCBI lineage: Eukaryota > Metazoa > Chordata > Mammalia > Chiroptera > Vespertilionidae > Pipistrellus > Pipistrellus kuhlii. Next base: position 2,221,724 of record NW_023425539.1, on the reverse strand, counting down.
GAAGGCACTGTGGTTCAGGGCGGGCTCTCTGAGGTCTCGGGGGCGGCACCAGCATGAGGGGCAGCAGGGACCCCTCTGGGCTGTGAATTGGGAGGAAAAGGACTGAGGGTCATGCCCCAGTAGGAGGCCTCAGAAAGCAAGGAACAGCCTGAGCACATCAGGGGAGCAGATAGAAAAAAAGGCAGATCTCCAGGTCAGTCCGCACACTGAGGTCAGGGGAGCAGATCTGAGAGGCAGACTAGAGGGCTCCCTAAGGGGATGTGGCTCTTACTGCGCTCCCACAGGCAGAAGCTGTTCTGGGATTCCCGAGTTTGGGTGGACCGAAATTAGACTTTATTTTCCTCCTCAAACATGCTCTTCCTGAGTTTCCCATCTGGGTGAATGGTGCATCCATGCTCTGTTAGACTTAGATGCCCTGCTCCTGCATCCCTCCCATGCCTTCTAAAGAGCTTTCAAATCCTCCCCCCTTCCTTTGTATACTCATTGCCATGGCCGTATCTGGGCTCTAATCACTTTTCGTTCAATAGGATCAGTTGCTCTTCATGCCTCCTACCTTGCTCTTCTCCAAACCACCCACAGAGCGACCTCTCAGCACAGAAACGTGATTATGTCCCTGCTCAGAATTCTCCTCCGTGCCAGGACAGAATCTAAACTCAGTGTGTTGCTTTTATAATATGTGCCCAGAGTTTCAGTCCAAGTTTAGTTCCATTCCCAGTTATCTCTTTTGGATCTAGAAGTGATGGCTCAGAATCATTCCTTTAAAAAAAAAATACACATACACACACACACACACACACACACACACATATATATATATGTATGTATATGTATATATATATATATATATATATATATATATATATATTACTGATTTCAGAGAGGGAGGGAGGGAGAGAGAGAGAGAGAGAGAGAGAGAGAGAGAGAGAGAGAGAGAGAGAGAGAGAGAGACATCAATGATGAGAGAGAATCATCGACTGGCTGCCTCATGCATGCCCCCTTCTGGGGATCGAGCCCACAACTTGAGCATGTGACCTCAACCGGAATCAAACCCAGGACCTTTCAGTCCTCAGGCTGACACTCTATCCAATGAGCCAAGCCAGCTAAGGCGCTCGGAATCATGCTTAATAACCTGTGCTCTTTCGTGTTTGGGGGATGAGTTTGGACTTTCTGACTTCATGTCATTTCTTTGACTTATGTCCTGTCCTCAAGCGAGGGTAAATTCTTAGAAAATATTAATTATTATGATTAATTCTTCATTCTTTTTGCCTCTTACCGGTGATAGCCAAGGTGAGAGCAAAAGTGTCCTGTGCTGTTTCCAGTGACAGAGCCTGAGACTCCAGCCTGATTATTGTGGGCGGTCTTTGTGTTCTGGAGATTTCTCCCTCAGCATCGATGTCTGGGAGTTTTGTTTACTCGCCCCTACCCCACAATCCAGATCTGCTTGCTATCCCTTGTGCTGTCGCATTGGCTTTGCTTACAAACGTTATTGGAGGTTTGGCAAACAGTCTGGCAGACTGGTGGGTTGCTAGGACCGACTTCAGACTTGATTGATGAATCAGACGCTTCGGCTCTATCTGCAATAGGAGTGCGTGGATGGCAAGCTGCGAACCTGAGATTTGATCTGAAAAGTATTGGAGGCAAATGGAAATATGCTTCCTGATTTCCTAGCTCCTTGCACGTCTGGCTCAGAAAAGAGTTAGGAGGCTCCCAGAACTAGACTCCTTCTGCTTTTCTGGGAGACAAAATGAACAAGAGTGGTTACTTCCCAAAATTACATATCAAGTTGGTGTCAGTACAGGCACCATACTTCTGCTATCACCCTTCTTTCCCCTCCTTCCTCTCATCCTTCTCAAGTCTCACCTCTCTATTGTACTTCGTTCAGCTCTCTATCAAGCAATTTCCCTTACCAGTGCATCTGCTGCAAAAGACCAGCCTTTTCAAGAGGAGAAGATAAAACAGATGTAAAAACTGTAAAATCGCACTCATCCACAGGGAGCTCTCAATGAGATGGAATACAATGTTTTGTTTGAATCAATTTTGATTCCAATGTTGTCAGTTCGTTTCTGAGCTATGGGATTTGGGAAGCTTGTGTATTATAAAAATATTCATTTTGTGCTAGCAGTTTTGTTGTAACAGAATTTGAATTTTTGTGTGTGAGACATTTTTTTCGCTTTCATTTTGAGATGTCCTGCTTACCTTTAAACCTTTTTCTTCCACGTGTAGTGTGTGATCTTTTGAATAAGCCCTATTTGAAATTTCAAGAAGTACTTTTTTTTTCTTCTTGGATTGGAATTAGAGCTTCCATGTTTTTCTCACATGTATTTCCTTCAGCTCCCTTCCCCAAGCAATCTGTTGCTATTTCCTACATGTCTTTCCAGATAAGTGTCATGCATATGTAAACATTATGTTTGCATATGTATTTTTCTCCAGTTAAAAATTTACAAGCGGCAGCCTAGGATGTTCTGTACAATGCCAGGCATTTTGTAGCTCCTTAATAATTATTTTAAAACAATAATAATTTTCAGAATAGCCAGTCAATTTATATAACCTTACTAACTGAATACCGGTAAGGATATTTATATATTTCTTTTTATTTATTTCAGAGAGGAAGAGAGAAATAGAAATACCAATGATCAGAGAGAATCATTGATCGTATGACCCCTGCACTCCCCCCGCCAACTCCATCCCCACCCCCTCCATACACACACACACACACACACACACACACACACACACACTGGGGATCAAGTCCGCAACCCGGGCCCCCGACTGGGAATCAAATCATGACCTCCTGGTTTGTAGATCAATGCTCAACTACTGAGCCACACCAGCTGGGCAGGACATTCTTTTTAAGTGTGTCTCTTGATATACATAAGCAGAGAGAGTGCTTTCAGTACACCAAAGGATGTTGGCTCTTCTTTACAGGAAGCCCAGTGAGTCTCCTTGGGCCTCTCGTAACAAACACCCACTAGAATTATGAATTTGGAGTCATTTCCATTGCAAATCCCCTCTTTCCACGCCCCTTTAAAAGGCAGCTGTGATATTTGGCTTCTAACCAAGGCCTGCCGCACCAACAATTCTCTAAATTTTATTTATATTTCATGTGCAGCTTGCTCAGACTCTCACTCTCCCAGGTGCCAGATGCTGGTTTGGACACACTCCAGTGGAAAGTGCTTTCCTGTAAAATAATAAAAGTGAAATGCCGAACAAACCGCCTCTTTATATCAGGCTTGCTCCTGGTTTACCAAAGTTAAGTACTTTAATAATGACTTCACTATTTTCCCAAATTTGCAATCCCCCAAATTCCCTCTTCACCTACCTCCACACCAAATTGTCCTTTGGCTTCTGTAGGATATAAAAGCTTATCGTCATTTCATATTTCTTCAGTGTTCACTTGAAAAATGTTAGAGTAGAGGAATCTATCTGTCTCACATGCTTTCAAGGGTGCCTGCTATAACTCACTCACAGGCTTTTCAACTAGGATTTGGGTGAGAAGCTAAAGCATGAATCTATTAGGTACTTATAGAATATTGGAAGATATCAAATAATTTAATGTCTGTTTTAATAGCTTTACCATGTTTTCTTATAAATACACTAGAGGCCCTGTGCACGAAATTCATGCATGGGTGCAGTCCCTAGGTCTGGTCTGTGATTGAAGGGTGAGCATCTGGCGTAAAAGAGCAGGTCTCAGCTGACTTCTGGGCCTTGGGCAGCACCTGGGCCCCGGGGCCACCCTGTATACCCCCCTCTTCCCTGAGTCACAGCCTGAGTCCCCATGCAGATGTGGTGAGTGTGGCCGGATTCTGTGGGCCAGGGTGTAGCGTGGGCCTCTGGGCCGCCCAGTGGCACAGCATGCTCTTCCCATCAGCCTCGCAGACCACTCCTACAGGAACCCATGAGGAACCCGCCCGGCTCTTGTGGTCATGGTGGCTGTGGCCCCGCCATGTTCTGCACCGCCCCCTGATGGTCAACGCTCGTTATAGCAAGCTGTGGAACTGCTGGTCGAACAATTTGCATATTAGGCTTTTATTATATAGGATATTTTTATTGATTTCAGAGAGGAAGGGAGAGGGATGGATATATAGAAATGTCAGTGTTGATAGAGATTCACTGATTGGCTGTATGTCCCACACTGGGGACCCAGCCTGCAACCTAGGCATGTGCCCTGGCTGGGAATCGAACCATGACCTCTGGTTCATAGGTCGAAGCTCAACCACTGAGCCATGCTGGCCAGGTGCTTTAACACGTTTTCACTGAAAAATGATGCTTCCTGTGTTTTATAATAGAGTAGGTCCTCGGGTTTCATTGGAGATCTGTTCCTACAGCGCAACATAACTCGATTTTCATCGTAAGTTGGAACCCACTTACATAAGCACCTATTCTATGTCACTCACATGGAGCACATACACAGCAGTAATGAAGTGAAACAGTAAAAAAAAAAAAAAATTAAAAGAAAGATAACAATTCCTGACCTTTTCTTGTGGTAAATAAATAATAAAAAACATAAAGCACATATGTACATACGTCGAAATGACTGGACTTCTTTTTTTATATTTTACAGAGAGGAAGGGAGAGGGATAGAAAGAAACATCGATGAGAGGGAAACATCCATCAGCTGCCTCCTGCACAGCCCCTACTGGGGATGTGCCTGCAACCAAGGTATGTGCCCCTGACCAGAATCAAACCTGGGACCCTTCAGTCCACAGGCTGATGCTCTGTCCCCTGAGCCAAACCTGTTTCGGCACTTTTTTAAAAATAAATAAATAAATAAATGGGAGATGGTGATGTAACCACAAGAACTACTCTGAGTCCGACGTAACCCAAGGACTGTCGGTAATACTGTCCCTGAATGGCACAGAATTTTGGCGTGACACTCTGAAAATTAACTCAGAATTTGCCTTTGTGATATGGTTCTTCCTTGATCCTATTTGTGAAACGAGCAGCAATATTAAGTAGACATTAAGAAAATGAACATAATTTTTTAGAGATTGCCAGTTTTCTCTTGGTTTTCACCTCCACTTCCCGCACGGGTTTATGTGGTAACATTTCACTGAGCTGAAAACCAGCAAAATTCCTGGTTCTATCCTAGAAAAATTGAGAACCTTAGGCATGAAAATTTGTGCCAAAAGCTTATGGTTATAATCTGGGGTTTACGTGGACTCTATAAAGCGTGCTGTGATTTGCGTGTGTGTTTGTGTGTGAAGCTGCTATGAATAAAATTTCGGTTTGGCGGCCAAGAATCTCTTTTCAAATAGTATTGGCCTCCGAAGATCTCATTTAAAAAAAAATCTTTATTTTTCAGATTATTACAGGTGTTCCTCTTCCCCCTCCACCCATAGCTCCCCTCCACCTGATTCCCTACCCCACCCCATACCCTCACCCCCCACCTCCCACCTCTGTCTTCATCCATAGGTGTAAGACTTTTGTTCAATGTCTTCCCACACCCCTCAGATCCCCTTCCCCCGAGAATTATCATTCTACTCTCTTTCTATGTCCCTCCCTGATTCCATTATATTCATCAGTCCATTCTGTTCATCAGATTTTTTTATTCACTTGATTTTTAGATTCACTTGTTGGTAGGTATGTATTTATTGTCATTTTGTTGTTCATAATTTTCACCTTTACCTTTTTCTTCTTCTTCCTCTTCTTAAAGAATACCCTTCAGCATTTCATGTAATCCTGGTTTGGTGGTGATGAACTCATTCAGCTTTTTCTCGTCATTTTCTTTTTTCACTCTTTCCATTAGATGGCGGTAAATATCCAATAAATAACTTCAGAAAGACCGGTGGAAGCCTTTGAGAAGAGCGGTTTTTTGTTTGTTTTTTTCTTTTTACCGCGTTGTTGGTTTCTGAGCTGACACACATTGAAGGTCCTAAGTGCGGATGGTCGCGATACACATTATATTTTTCGTGTGTGTGGCTGGAAGACTTGCCACAGACCACCTGTTTAATCCATGTTCTCTCTAAGCATAGGGGAGCGTCTTGCCAACTGGAAACAAAAAAACTCCCTAGAATTTTTCTCATTGACCAACATACCTGGTATAGGGATGGAAGCATTCTGAAGAGCAGCCAGCATTGACCTAAATGCATGCGGCATCCGTAGCATACCTCAGTGGAGATGGAAGACAGCCACTCGCTGGTGGCCAACGGCCGGCCACTGCAGGCTGTGGACTGAAATCCCACAGGGTGGCCTGCGATCCACCCACAGGTATGATGGATCCCCCATGTGTGCCTAGCACCAGATCAGAACCGAAACCGGTTTGGCTCAGTGGATAGAGTATTGGCCTGAGGACTGACAGGTCCCAGGTTTGATTCTGGTCAAGGGCATGTGCCTTAGTTGTGGACACATCCCCAGTGGGGGGTGTGCAGGAGGCAGCTGATCAATGTTTCTAACTCTCTCCCTTCCTCTCTGTAAAAAATAAATAAAATATATTTAAAAAAGAAATGACACAAGAAATACAGTAATCCTCTTAGAGAACAGAAAACACACCCACAGAAAAATAAGTGTCGTTCAAGACCTGGCCAGAGAAAATGCTTGCCATGAAGGTGGTAAGTCCTATAAGCCTTCCCAGGGGGAGGCCAGTGGGAACAAGACGGCAAAGGGCTATGCGTGGTGCAGGGAGAGAGAGGAGGGAGGAATAAGAAAGGGTAACAGAACTCGAGTGGGGGGCCATGGGGATCTTTGGAGAAGTCGGGAGAGAACTGAGAATTTGGGATGGAAGGGTAAGGCTAAGTCGCCCTAGAAGGGCGGGCTCAGGGAACCCTTCCCTCTTCATTAGGCGCCAGGCATTCCTGTCGGAGCGGAGCGTGCTGGTCAGCGTCCAGGTCTGGGCTGCAAGCCGGTGCCCAGCTTGGAGCGGACCGGCGGGCAGCGCTGACCACGGAGAGGGCGTGGCCTGAGCGGCCAGAGTGGGCGGGGCTCCTCTCTTGTGGGCGGCTCGGAGGGGCATGGTGTGGGCGGCCGGCGTGGGCGGGGCTCCCCTCGTATGGGCGGAGCTTCCCTCATGTGGGCGGGGCTCTCCTCTGGCCGCCGTTGCTGCCGCCGCCTCCGCCCGCCGCGCGGACCGAGGGGAGCGGGTGGCCGCCGCCTGCGCGCCCGGGGCCGGTGCCGGGGCTGGCTGCGGAGGGCCAGGATGTCGGGCTTCCTGGAGGAGCTGCTCGGCGAGAAGCTGGTGACGGGCGGCGGCGAGGAGGTGGACGTCCACTCGCTGGGCGCCCGCGGCATCTCGCTGCTCGGGCTCTACTTCGGCTGCAGCCTGAGCGCCCCCTGCGCGCAGCTCAGCGCCAGCCTGGCCGCCTTCTACGGCCGCCTGCGGGGGGACGCGGCGGCCGCGCCGGGGGCCGGGGCCGGGGCCGGGGCCGGGGCCGGCGGAGCTGGGCCGGGGGCCGGGGCGGCCGCGGAGCCGGACTCGCGGCGCCGCCTGGAGATCGTCTTCGTGTCCTCGGACCAGGACCAGCGGCAGTGGCAGGACTTCGTGCGGGACATGCCGTGGCTGGCGCTGCCCTACAAGGAGAAGCACCGGAAGGTGAGCGGCGCGGGCCTCGGCGGCCGGCGGCGCCCCCGGCCTGGGCGCACGCCCCGCGCGTCCCCGGGACCCGGCTTCCCGCCGCCCCCTCACCCGCTGTCCGGCCCCTCTGTCCCTTCCTCCATCTTTGCACGCAGCCCCCCTCCCGCCCCTCGGTCTCACCTTCCTCTGGCCGTGCTCCCCGCCACCCCCCAATCCTGGGACCCCGCCGGGTTGGGTCTCCCGAGGCAACAACTCCTTGGTGCCTATGCCAGGCCGCGCCTGACGGGAAAGTTGGACACCCTTCGGGCCCCCAAACCCGGCTTGCGTCCTGAGGAGTGGAGAGCCCTGTCTGCACAAGTTGGGAGCCCCCCAGTAAGGGGTCCTGACCCCGTGACCCCTACCGGGCAGAGATGCAGGGAGAGGCCTCTTGGTCCCTCAGCCACTGGCCCCCTCTCGGATAGCTGTAGTGGGTGGGAGAGGGCGCCAGCCCCCTGCCCATAATGCCCAAACCGGGGAGTTTGTTGTCTTTCCCAGAGATATCTGCTTTTCTGGGACCTCTCCGCCCTGGGACCCTGCACCGGGAGGCCGAGGTCAGGCTCGCTGACCATGGCTTTGGGCAAGAAGGGAGCTCAGCTCGCTCCTCTCTCCCTTTCTCACTGGCTCTGCACCCCGGCCTGACCTGGTGGCCACCCGGGAGCTTTTCCCCGTCTGTCTGTCCAGCCATCCTCTGCAGCCGCCTCCCAGGCACAGGAGCAGACCTGTCCTCGCCGGTCTTAGTTGCTCGGTTGGTGGGCCAAGCACTGTCGTCTTGGCAGGAAATGCTGAACTGATCCCATAGGTGTGGGTTGACTGGCGGGCCGAGGATGCGAATATACTTCGCTGTCAACTTCTCCTTCCTCCCAGCTTGCTGCTGAAGTGAGGTTGGGTTTCTGAAGATGTTTGTTTTAATCCAGTGAATTCAGAAACTTTAGTCAGGAGTCCAAACAAAAAGTTTTGGGGTGCTCTTGCCGAACTCGTATGCAGCGTGTGCGTTCAGCCCCGTCCCTGTCCGAGAAGCTCCGTGCGTGAGCAGGAGGAGGGCGGCTCTGGGGGCCGTTGGGTTCTCTGGGGAGGGTGGGAACGGCATGCCGTGTGTTCCTCCCGCGTGTGTAGATTCTTGTGGGGAGGCATGATTTAGATTTAGTGAGAGCAAGCGGCTTAGACTGTGACCCCAAACGTCTCCAGTAAATCATCCGTCCCGAGGCAGGGTAAGGTACAGACGTGGGATTTAAAGGATGAAATACAGTTTAACAAATGCAGCTTGTACGTGTAACGCTGGAAAGACACGGGCTCACGACCCACACAGAGGCAAACCCTGGCATGTTAGCCATTTTTTTTTTTTTTTTTTTTTTTTTTAGGTGATTCTGCCCATCTGTGATTTATGTGTTTGGTAGTGCATTCGTATGAATGGCTAGCCCACTTTTGCTTTACAGCGTGGAACCCTTTGTTTCCTTAGGGGTTGCTTTTATAGGCCTTTTGGGTAGGAATCATCTTCAGAAAGTGATTTACCAAGTAATATTTCCATCCTCATGACAAGTGTCTGTTACAGACCGGAGTCTGTGTAAATCATGTCCTTTTTGGGCAACCCCGGCGACTTCCAGCTTTTGCAAGCATACAGTGATGATAAAATGTGACAGACCTAGCGCCTACTGTGATTTTCACAGTGGGGAAAATAAATTCGTTGGAGAGTAAAACTGTGGAGCAAATTGAGATGTTTCCACCATGCTTGAAGCTTTTTATAAAAAAAAAAAAGAATATTTGATATGACATAGGCCATGCCTGCTTTGCATGGAGAGAGAAAAAAAGTGGTCTAAGGCCCCAGTCTAAACCTGCTGATTCCACCCGGATGAGTCTGGATGACAGAAGGCAGACCCTCAGTTGACAATATAGCTCAGAATGCTACACATGCTCAAACCATGGTGCGTTTGTCTTTAAACATCTTACTTTTTGCTCAGAGTTTTTCTGTGTACTTAGTTCTCTAAAACAAGTCCAGTTTTGAGGCTGTGGTTTCTGTTCTTAGATGTTCATGAATAGGTAACTCAAGACCCCATGCCAGAGACATTCTTATTTGAGGTGACACGACCAGGTAACAGGACTCTGGCTGTGTTTCTCACGGAAAACATACTCTTGAAAATTACAAAAGCTGTGCACTCACTTTCCCTCTTGACACCAGAGATGTACGAATTCCTTTTCAGTAATTTTCAGCTTTTGTCTTTCTTGTTGGAGATAGGGGTGCTTGTGATGCCACTTCCATGATAAGAACAGTGAAAAGTGCAGGGCACCCCTAGTTCAGGGTGCTGGGTGGATGAACAACTTACTTTACTTTTTTTTAAAAAAAATATATTTTATTGATTTTTTACAGAGAGGAAGGGAGAGAGATAGAGAGCTAGAAACGTCGATGAGAGAGAAACATCGACCTACCGGGGATGTGCCCGCAACCAAGGTACATGCCCTTGACCGGAATCGAACGCGGGACCTTTCAGTCCGCAGACCAACACTCTACCACTGAGCCAAACTGGTTTCGGCACAACTTACTTTTTAAAAAATTTTTTATTAAGTTATATTTTCATTGATTTCAGAGAGGAAGGGAGAGGGAGAGAGAGATAGAAACACCAACGATGAGAGATAATCATTGATCGACTGCCTCCTGCACGCTTCCTAATGGAGACGAAGCCCAAAACCTGGGCATGTGGCCTTGACTGGAATGGAACCCGGGACCTGTCAGTCCATAGGCCCATGCTCTTATCCACTGAGTCAAACTGGCCAGGCAACAGTTACCTTTTTGTTGATGGACCATGTTTGTGTTTCACCAACTACAAAAATAGCTTTTAAAGAACAGAATTTTGTTTTACACTGAAGATAAACCAAAAGTTCCAGATTACTAATTTTTTAAAAGCCCTCATTAACATTTTTTCTTTAAGACCATTCGTATACTTCCCATTGGGATAACAAAGGATATGGTTCTAATTAGTTATTGGCTGGCATTTCTCTAAAGAAAATTGAAAAATTATGGTGGGGAAAGAAAATGCTGTGTGGTATTTCTTCTTTTCTTCTTTTATTAATTTCCCCTTTTGTGTAGTAAGCAAGTCTGGGGATGACCATATATGTTAAGCCTGCATTTTACCTAGCTTCTCGCATCTTGACTGGAGCTGTGCGAAAACAGCAAATAAAAGAATTCCAGCATCTTTTAAAATAATTCTTGACGGAATTATTGATCCTCTTGTTCCCACTTGCTTTAGTGGTAGGTGCAAAAGCAATGGAAGCCTCATTTTTTTGGCTTCCAAGTACACGCATATAAAAAGCTGTACAGGAATTGTAATTAGATGATACCAGAACTTTGAATTTACAAGAGCAGTTTTGTGAGGAAACATAATCCTGAAGTGAAGGCAGTTAGACTTGTTTGAAGTAGGTTTGCTTTTTGTTTTGTTGGCAGACATTTTTCCGATTTCTGGAGAGAGAGATTGTGAGAAGTAGTTGGAAAGGGGTGAAAATTTGGACTTTGGGGATTTCTGATCTATCCCATTAGGAGTTACTGAGTTGTCAGAACCGGAGAGAGCTGATCTCCAGGATCTACTTCCGCATCACAGAGGAGAGCCCTGGTTTGGGTTTTAAAGCCACAGGACTCCGCTCTGCCTGGGCTGGATGCCTGATGGGAAACATTTGGTCCCTGTGGGTGTGCTGACATCAAAGGGCGCAGGTTTGCAGGCTCTGGCGTGGCTCTGGGGCGTCCTGCCTGACAAAGGGGAAGGGAGAGCGTGCCGGGGCAGGAGAGCGGCCGCAACGGCGGACTCTGGTCCAGGATCCCCGGTCTACCTGCCATAATAGGATAGGTGGCACCTTCTTGCTGCCCCATGTGGGTTGCTTGCCCTGCGGGGGCGGCCTAGAGCTCACCTGAATCCCTCTGGATGGGGCGAGATTTGGTACCAACCCAAACAGTCTCACCGCTCCATCTCTCCCATCTCTCTCTCCCTCAAATCCAAATAGCCTGGCCACGAAGAGGACCATTCTACAACACTCACAGACCAGCTACGATCAAGGTGGTCAGAGATGGCAAAAAGGCACAACTTTGAAAATCGGGGTTTCCTGCCTTCTGTGTAAGGAGCCCGCACCGGCCAGGAGCGGTTCCCTCCCTGGACTGTGTTCCCACCACTTGGATCCGTCTGATAAAAGACAACAGTCCAGTTAAAGTAATAAGAGCAATTTTCCTTAAGAGGCTTTTTCCGTGCTCCATTACGTGTAATGCGTTTTTTAATCTCATGTTTCTCCTCTGCATAAGGAAGCTATCTTCAGCCGGGCTCTTGTCCATCGGCCGCGGTTCAGATCCTGGCTCTGCTGTTTGTTAGCTCTGCTCCTTCCGCAGGTCACCCTACGTGTCTGTGGAGATGATGATGGCACCTGCCTTACGGGATTGGTGTAAAGGCTACACGAGATAATGTACACGTGCATGGCATACGGTGTGTGCTGGCTGTTCTTTGTTAACACATTGTCATGGGATTTAGTAATTCGTGTCACAGCTTGAGCCTTTGGGATCTAGCACACCATAGAATGGCAAAGCTGTGATGAGGTGTATTTCTTTTTTAACTTTCCAAATAAATGACTTTGTAAAAATATATATTATTATTATTATTTTTTTTTACAGAGAGGAAGGAAGAAGGATAGAGTCAGAAACATCGATGAGGGAGAGACATCGATCAGCTGCTTCCTGCACACCCCCCACTGGGGATGTGCTCACAACCAAGGCACGTACCCTTGACGGGAATCGAACCTGGGACCCTTCAGTCCGCAGGCTGACGCTCTATCCACTGAGCCAAACTGGTCAGGGCCAACCAAACAAATGCCTTTTATAAACATACAAGGGCATACAGTTCAGCAGTTGAAAGATTTGCCCTCGAAAAGGTTATAATTGAGTAGAAAGACCTGGAAGAATGAAACAAAAGCAAATTAATTATAAAAAAAAAAAAAAGTACCGTTCCTTAAAATGCTGACAGTGCTGATAATGACGGAGCCCCACACTTGTATTTGCCTGTGACACAGAGGCGGCAGGTCCGTGAGGCCTCGGCATGCTAAAGGGCAGCGACTTTAAGACGAGGAGGCACTCTTCCTGAGAGAGATTAATTATGCACTTGGTGATGCTTCCGTGGTGTGCAAAGCTGTTAAGCATGTCTTCTGCCGACGGCTGCTTCCCGCTGGGCCGCAGGGAAGTCGCGGATTGCTGCCCTTCCACGTGGGAGGAAGTGGACCGCTCTGGGTCCCGGAGCAGTATACACCTCACCCCCTCCCGGAACCGCCTCCCCTCCCAGCTCCGGAATGCTGTCGGGTGGCTTTGCTCAGACTTGCAGCCTCTGCAGGTTTAATCCGGGTCTTGCAGTTGGCCGCAGAGGCCCGCTGAAGAGCTGTCCACAGCTCCTGCTAATTAATTTGTCTTTGATAAGGGTTGAAATGCGAACCAGAGCACAGAGAAAAGCAGAGGGGTTGAGGTTAGGGTCATGGATTTTAGTCTAGTCGACTCTTTCTTTCTTACCTTCTTTTTATCACTCTTCCTTTGGATGGGGGTTCTTGGTTTCATATCAGCACACATTGGAGAAAGAAGGCTTTTTATTGTTTACAGCAGGGGTGAGGGGTGAAGAGTCCCTGGGTGGGAGGGGTCTGCTTTGTATCCGATAGGGCTGGGCCCCACTCTGAAGGAGACCAGCTCCTACTGCATGGTATCGCTTCAGGGGACAGCACGGGCCTGGCATAGGATGTGTTGGTTTCTTCACGTTCTGAATTCCCAGCGAGCAGTTAACCACCAGGGCACTCCGTTTTCTGTAGTTTATTAATCTGCCATTATGCTTATTCAAAGGCACTGAAGGAAAATGGCAGTGAGTTTATTATTATTTAAAATTTATCTTTATTATTGAAAGTGTTACAGATGACCCCTTTTTCCACCCATTGACCCTCTCCTCCCTACTCCTACCACCTCCCCAGGCCTTTGCCACACTATTGGCTGTGTCCATGGGCTACGCATACGTGTATAGAAGTTCTTTGGTTAATCTCTTCCCAACACCCCTCTCCCCTGCCCTTCCCTCTGAGAATCCTCAGTCCTTTCCATGTCTCTGGATCTATTTTGCCTTTCAGTTGCTTCTGTTCATTAGATTCCACATATAAGTGAGATCATGTGATAGTTGTCTTTCTCTGACTGGCTAATTTCACTTGGCATAATAACCTCCAGGTCTCTCCATGTTGTCTCAGACGGCTGCATAGCGTTCCATTGTGTAAATGTTCCACAGCTTTTGTATCCACTCATCTGCTGATGGGCACTGGGGCTGCTTCCAGATCTTAGCTATTGTAAATAATGCTGCTATGAACATAGGGGGTGCATATTTTCTTTCTTATTGGTGTTTCAGGCTTCTTAGGATATATTCCTAGAAGTGTCTTACTGGGTCAAATAGCAGTTCCATTTTTAATTTTTTGAGGAAACGACACACTATTTTCCATAGTGGTTGTACCAGTATGCATTCCCACCAATAGTGTACTAGGGTTTCCTTTTTCTTCACATCCTCGCCAGCACTTATTGTTAGTTGATTGTTGATGGTAGCCATTCTGGCAGGTGAGAGGTGGCACTTCATTGTCGTTTTAATTTGCATTTCTCTGATGATTAGTGACTTCAGCATTTTTTTCATATATCTTGGCCATTTGTATGCCCTCTTTGGAGAAGTGTCTATTTAGGTCCTCTGCCCGTTTTTTAAAATTTGATTTGTTTGTCTTCCTTTTGTTGAGTTCTATGAGTATTTTACATATTTAGAAATTAACCCCTTATCAGATGTATCATTGGCAGATATGTTCTCCCATTCGTTGGGTTCCCTTTTCATTTTGATCCTGGTTTCTTTTGCTGTGCAGAAGCTTTTTGTGTTGATGTCATCCCATTCGTTTATTTTTTCCCTTTGTTCCTATTGCCCTAGGTGTTGTATCAGTGAAAATTTGCTACATGAGATGTCTGATATTTTTTTGCCTATGTTTTCTTCTAGGATTTTTATGGCTTCACAACTTACATTTAAGTCTTTTATCCATTTTGAGTTTATTCTTGTGTATGGTGTAAGTTGGTGGTCTAGTTTCTTTCTTTCTTTTTTTTTTTTTTTTTATTTCTGTTCTTCATCCCTATCATCACTGCTGGAGCTCAGGTTTCATTCAGACCACTGTGTACGAGCAGCCTTCTCCTGGAGCTCCTTGCTTCCTTCCCATGCTGACCTCTGAAGGGATTCTCTAGACCGGTGTTTCCCAAAGTGTGGTACGCGTACCCCCAGGGGTACGGGAAGAGTTGGTGGGGGTACACATTGCACCAGAGTTTGGTGGGGATATGCACTGCACCGTGCTTAGCTGCGCCTAATACATCCATTTTTTTTTTTTTTTTTGACGAGGAGTACTCAGTGTTACGAAAATTATAGAAGGGGTACACATATGCCAAAAGTTTGGGAAACACTGCTCTAGACTAGCTTCTCACACTGTAGACAATTATCAGTTTTATTTTGTGTTGTTAATTTTCAGTCAGTCACACACCAATACACCTGGCCTTCCCACACATGCTTCCTATACAGCTTGAATCACCTGCAACTGCCCACTGAGTTGACAACCCATAGGCTGGCCTCTGTCCTGTTTAATAAGACGAGCTCATTGATCACAGGCTGATTTTTTTTACAGAGAGGAAGATAGAGGGATAGAGAGTTAGAAACATCGATGAGAGACAATCATCGATCAGCTGCCTCCTGCACACCCTCCACTGGGGAGGTGCCGGCAACCAAGGTCCATGCCCTTGACCGGAATCGAACCCGGGACCTCTCAGTCCGCAGGCCGACGCTCTGTCCACTGAGGCAAACCGGTTTTGGCTAAGTGCTCCTTCTTAATTCCTGTCCTTGCCTGTTGCCTCGGGCCAGTAACAAACAACTCCTGGACAGGCACTGGACTGCACACCCAGCCTGATCGGCACTGCTCTGGACTGTTGCCCGCGCGAATGGTAAGCCCCTGAGACTACTCGGATCATGTTATCCTCCTGCTTAAGAATTCTTCAGTAGCCGAAGCCGGTTTGGCTCAGTGGTAGAGCGTCGGTCTGCGGACTGAAAGGTCCCGGGTTCGATTCCGGTCAAGGGCATGTACGTTGGTTGCGGGCACATCCCCGGTTGGGGGTGTGCAAGAGGCAGCTGGTCGATGTTTTGCTCTCATCGACGTTTCTAGTTCTCTCTCTCCCTTCCTCTCTGTAAAAAAATCAATAAAAAAAAAAAGAATTCTTCAGTAGTCCATAGTCTCTGGGGTCAGGTCCAGACTCCAGAGCAGCCGTCACCAACCTCTCGGACCTTGTGGACCACCGGTTGGTGACCGCTGCTCTAGAGCCGTGGTTGGCAAACTGCGGCTTGAGAGCCACCTGCGGCTCGTGAGACACGGTTTGCTGCTCTGTTGACTAATGAGTTTGCCGACCACGGCTCTAACCTAGACTCTCGATTCCAATAATTACAGGCTGTTGTTGTTCCTTGTGATTAAGCCCCTATCCCAGTGGTCGGCAAACTCATTAGTCAACAGAGCGGCAGACCGTGTCTCGCGAGCCGCATGTGGCTCTAGAGCCGCAATTTGCCGACCGCTGCTCTAGTCTAGAGCATGCTCAGTCTGTTCTTCTCCCTCATCTCCCACCTGTGCGATGTTCTCTCCCTTCTCCCACCTGGCTGAGTTGGGAGCTTTCAAACTCAGTCCCAGTTTCCCTGCTCTAAGAAGCTTTCTTGCCTCTGTGTCCTCTGGGTAGGATGTCATGTGCATACGTGTGCTAGCCTTTAGCCTCTGGTGTTTTATGTTTTTGTTGTTGTTTTTTCATTAGACAGTAAGCTCCTTGAGGACAGAAGCCAGCCCAAGGGAAGGGAAGTCGGTCAGTGGGTAGGTGCTGAGAATTGGATCACAGGAAGCAGCGTGTGTGTGACTTTGGGCTCGGTAACTGGAAAGCACAGTGGTGTCCACGTCCTGTGCGTTGGAACGTGCACTTTCCCGAGTACTTAGCTTTGACTTAAAAATTTACTATTGGAGTCGGGCCTTAATTGAAAGGTCTAATTGTATATAATATCTACAGTATGTGGGCGTTTTTGTTTTTGTTTGCTAATGAGTGCCTTAAAGAGCACTTAAACGAGCAAATGAATGGGAAACCCCATTGCCCTGTAATTTTGTGCTTAAAAATAGGAAAAGACTCCACTCCATTTTTTGAAACGTCAAAAATCTCAGACCATTAAAATAGCCTCCTGTCTGCAGACCTATCATCCTACACTTTTTTAGTTCATGCATGATTGGTGTTTCTGTAACCCCTTTCTCCCAGGGAACTCCACACGCATGCATATTACGCCTTCCAGCACCTAGTGATCCGTAGACATTAAGCGTTTTAATTTTTCAAAGTGTGTCTGAGTTGGAGGATGGAAGCACAGAGAACCGATGATTAGGTGTCAGGGTCACCGCGTTGGATGAGAGGTCTCAGCGGAACTCCCTTACATTCAGCTCAGTCCTTTCTGTTCACGAAATCCTGTCTGAAAACCTGTTCACATCAAACACCCTCCGTGGAAGAGGAGGGAGCTGGACGCTCTCTTTTTAACAAATGGCTCTGGGTGTGGACTCTCTCTAGATATGCATAGACTCTGAAATGAGCCTGAGGTATTATAGTTGAACTGCTCTTAAAGCATTTGCTGTTTCTTGGGAGCCAGGGGAGCCAGAGCTTTCCTGCTGCAGCCTTTGGTGGCGGTGGCGGTGGTTTTTAAGGGCCTTTTAATGATTTGGCTTCTTTTTTTAGATCAGTCTGCGGAGCAGCCCCCAAGTCCCCTTCATCCTATGCAAAGCCCGGGGGCTGCTTCGGTGCTTTTGTTCAGAGACAACACTGAACTTCAGGTATCCTGCCGAGAGCCTCGGACGAAATCCGTCCTCCCTTTTATGAGGTTTTCAGAAACTGCTGTTCTGACTTCCAGTGAAATTTCAAACATGTGCTTTCTGCTTTATGACAAGTCAGAAGTGGAGTAATTGAAAGTTGCTTGAGTGCTGCTATTCCGGAGCGAAGCCCTGTAATGGAAACTTTTGTTCTGTGGCATACGTGATTAAACACAAACATAAATTTTCTGCCGCTTGCCGGACATAACGCTTGGAGCAGATACACAATGTATTTTTGTATGTCCTACTCTTCGTAAAATCCTTTGTAAAAAAACAATGTAAGCCTCCGCTTAGGCCTTCCTTTCTGTCACACAACACTCATTACAGGTAAACTCAAGTATGAATTTAATAATGCTTTATCTTGGATCACTGCTGAATAGTCCTAAAACAGGGCGTGGTGAGTCTTGCTCTCCGAGGGGTAGGGTTTCCCTCTTTGTTTTTCTAGGAGAATTTTATCCAGATGAGTCGGGTTTGCCGTTTTTTATTTGTCTTTTTTGGTCAATATCCCTGGGATAAAAATCTGAATGGATTTAGTCTGTTTAAAATCAGAAGACGTTGCCTTCTTTCCCCCTTTAAATGAGATCAGGTCAAGACAGTTTGCTTTTGATCGTGGTCGCTCACAGCGCAGCTGCCTCATCTGTTACTCATTTTTCGGGGTTTGATGTGAAATACAAAGATTGGGCAGAACAACGTGCAGTAAGGGAAAATCGCAGTGTTACCCTCTGAGCTCTGAATGGCAGTGATTGCGGGTGTGAGGGCAGTCTTTTCCAGCTTTGGGCACGTGCTTGACTGCAACTGATAGCATTTATATCCACAGGCCTTCAAAATTATTCCAGTATTATAAGTGAATGCTGAAAGTCTGTTGCGTAGCGGATGAGTATGGATGCTGGGTCTGGATTTCCTGGGTTTGAATCACTTTCTTTCTTTTTGTTAATCTTTACCCGAGGATATTTTTTCCCTTGATTTTTAGAGAGAGTGGGAAGGGAAGGGACAGAGAGAGAGAGAGAGGGGGGGGGGGGGAGAGAAACATCGATGTGAGAGAGACACATCGATTGGTTACCTCCCACACAAGCTCTAGAGATCTAGCCTGCAACCGAGGTACGTGCCCTTGACTGTGCCCTTGATTGGAATGCACCCCGGGACCCTTCAGTCTGCGGCCCACACCGACACTATCCACTGAGCCAAACGGCCTAGGGCTTGAGTCACTTCCTAGCAATGTGTCTTTGGTGCAGGTTACCTAACAGGTGTGTCACTGGTCCCTGGTCAATAAGATGGAGACTTCGATACAGGAACGTTAAGAGTTAAATGAGTTAACATTTGAAAAGTGTTTAGAACAGTGCCTGGAGCATTGTAAGTGCCATTTAAATGTTTACTCCAGGCTCTTGGGTTTCATTCCATATTTATGGTTATTCATATTACAGGAGGAGGAAAGAATTTCAGCTTTTTTCTTTCTTCCTCCCCCCCCCTCCCCTCACACACACACCTGGTTCTTTACATCTAGCGGCCTATCGCAGAATCCAGTTTCCCTTCAGCTTCTTACTAGGATGCCAGTAACTACTTGTCAGGTGTTGCTTTGAGGACGCACCTATGTCTTTGAATGTGAATAGAACTGCAGGCCAGCTCTTTGTTTAATTGGTGTTCAGGGTTACTGAATGGATTCTAGTTTTACTTTTGAGCTGGGAGAGAGTAGTAAGAGACATTGGTTTGTGCATATTTCTCCTGCCATTTGTTTTTAACTTTAAAAAATATATATATATATATTATTGAGTTTTTACAGAGAGGAAGAGAGAGGGATAGAAAGCTAGAAACATCGATGAGAGAGAAACATCGATCCTCTGCCTCCTGCACACCCCCTACTGGGGATGTGCCCGAAACCAAGGTACATGCCCTTGACCGGAATTGAACCTGGGACCTTTCAGTCCTCTGTCCGATGCTCCATCCACTGAGCCAAATCGGTTTTGGCTGTTTTAACTTTTTATTATGGAACACTTCAAATATCACACAGGTAGGGGGCATAGTGCAGTGAGCCCGTAAACCAGCACCCAGGTAGGGTGATCACATGGACACCCACAGTCTATCCCTGCCTGAACTACAGTGTAGCCGCTTCCAGATGGCGTATCTGTTTCCTTAATAAACATCTCACTGAGTAACTCTTAAGAAACACACAATATCCTGTCATTCCCAAACAATTCAGTAATTCCTTCGTATCAGCAAATATCCAGTCAGCATTCAGATGCCCCAGTTCTCTCCTAATTTTTTTTTTTAAGTTGGTTTGTTTGAATTCAAATAAGGTCTACACATTACATTTAGTAGCTATGTCTCTATAGTTTTAACTGATAGTTTAGGTTCAAAAAGACTTCATTATTTATTGTTCCCATCCACTGAAACTTTCTCTGTCCCTGGTCCACCTCCTTGCCACATTCCCAACCTTTTCTTACCCATATCTCTCCCTTTATCGAGGTCTGGAGTTTGAAAGTGTCCCAGCCGCCTAGAGCCGAGAAGCCCAGGTGTGGGTCACCTTTAGGATCGGGGAGCTCAAATGCTGTCCGCAGGACAGCTTGCCCCTCCCCGTCTCTGCACTCTGCTTGTCTCTGGCAGGCTGGTCCTCTCAGTGATGACGGCAGGACCCAGGGAATCTCACTTGGCAGAGAGAGTTGTCTCAGGACCCCCACAGGGGGAGGCCAGCGTGGTCCCCGTTCCATCCCAGAACCTGTCCGTACGGCCAGAGTGTGTAATACTCTGCTTGGCAGCCACCCTGACTCCCATGCACACCTGCGTAGCCAGGCGGGACCACGATCCAGGCGGACTGAGCAGCAGGTGTGCTAGCAGAGGGAGGGGGACAAGAACGCCGGGCCAGCAGAACCGCAGGTGTCCGCGAGGGTCATCCGCTCGAACCCGGTGACAGCATGGCCCACCGAGGTCACCCGGCCTCTGCTGAGGCATTTCAGGCGACTACACCCTAACCCCCTCCCCGCAGGCCCTGCGGACACCAGCCTTTCCCTCCCCGGGGACGGGCGGCCTCCACAGAACGGAGACGGCTCTCTCTGCCAAATGTGCTTCCCCGGGCGCTCTGACCATTTCTCTCAGGCGTGGGTTCACGTTTCCTCGCCCATCCTGGCCATCTGTGTCTGGACCCTGTCCAGGTTCGTCTGGGAATCCCCGCACCTGAGCACGGAGGGTCAGCTTATCACCTCCTTTGTTCTAGAGGTTGTCTCCTTTGTTCTAGAGGTTGTCTCCTTTGTTCTAGAGGTTGTCTTGACTTAGCCTGAGGTTGTGTTCGCTCCTCTGAGGAATGAATCACACTGCATTGACGGACTTCTTTGTCAACCAAAACTCCAGAGTCTTTCCCCCCTGAAGGAAGGGGAACGGTGTGGATTTTGCGCCTGCCCTCTTTAAGGTCCCGCGGGCAGTCTGTGGAAGGCTTTTTGTTTGCCAGTGTGGCCCCTCACGGATCGCAGCCCCTTCTGAGCTTCCACTTCTGCGGTCCCTTCCACACCTTGCCTCCGCCTGGGCCTGGAGTCCCCCGGACACGCTGCTAGAGGTGTCCTCCGGGCTAATGGTGGCCTGTTAGTTAGTTTCCAAACACCTGCAAGCCCAGCCCCTCTCTCTCCATCTAGTTAATGTGTTTATGGTAGGAGACCTTGACAGATAGCGACTCAGACATCCGCTTTTTCCCTTTCAAGGAGCGATGGTTTGAAACGACCCATTTCTGGTGAGCCCGTGCTTGCTTCCAAACGGACCTTCTCTTCCTGAGTGTGTGTTGAATAACTGCAGAGAGCTGTGGGGTCTTATTCAGGGGTTGGTATTCACTTCACCAGCCTGGAGTTCGCAGAAGCTCCCCCCCTTTCGCCCTCTTGAAAATCGATCCTCCTTCCATGTGTTGGTCGCGGGTGATGAAATCACTGACAACAGTTAGGTGATATTGTGGGCATATTTTCTCCCCCCGTGGATGTCATTCAGACCTCAGAGGAAGAGCCGGAGCTCAGCTGCTACATTTGTTTCCTGCCGAGTACCCAGGAGGAATAGCTGTGGCCAGACACCCCGACAGTTAGCGTGCAGCTGAGATCACCCCATCGGTCCAGGCGGCCCCCAGGTCCTGGACTTGCCCTGTGGCGATGGTGGCTGCATGTCCTCCCCTCCCAGCACCGCCCCTCCCCCACCGTCTCATTAGGGCACTAATAGAGCCCGAGGGACCTTTTCCTTAATGCCACTTCCCCCGGGCTAATTAAGTGTGACATTTTGTTTCAAAATTAGCAAGAGACAGCAGCTAGCTACAAAGCAACCTGGCGTCCTTGTGCAGATAGGTTTGTTTTCCTTAATATTTGGCTTTTTAGGACAAATCAGCCCATTTATTATGAACAATTTACCCTATTTAAAAATGGATTTGTTTTCTTACCCAAGGGTACTTGCCCATTATTTAAGATTACACGTGCACGTGTTCTGTGCCTCGGGATCCTGACATTTCCCGTGTCAGGCATAGAGATAAATCGGAATTAAATGCCTCCAAACGCGTTCCTGGGGGGAGTCACTTTCCTAAATTTGCAGAAGGTCTCGCCGGCCTCAGCTCTCGGGTGCATCGTTTTAAGCTTTTACAAATGTGCTTACGAGTAAAAGACCACTTAATACCACTTGAGCGTATTGTCTTTCCTCTGGGTCTGTGGAAAGTATTCGTTTGCAGGGACTGTGGTGGAAGCGCTGCCTTCCTGTGAAGTCTCGTCCAGGCCATTTTTTCCCCAAAATCGTCTGCGCCTGCTCTTCAGGTGCTGCGGCCGCAGAGGTGGCAGTTACCAGGCGAACCCAGATCCTGGAACAAAACGCCGCGTGCCTTCCCGGGCGGTGGGATTGGCTTGTGTGCGCGGACAGCACGAATTATGGCTCTGCTGCTGTTTATATTAAAAAACCCATTTATAGTCCTTTTCGCAGCATATACTTAAACACTATTTTTCCACTTAGTAACTTTTTTCCATTTGCGAGAGGAAGCCAGCATTTCATTTTTTTCTTTGTAAAAATAATCCTCTTTCCAAAGATAACCACTGTTAATGGTGTCTTGTATAGTCTTCCTGAAAAAAGAAAAAGAAAAAAGAAAAAGAATAGGCATATACTAGGTATGTAATTGTCTATGCTTAAGTATTTTTTACATAGACAGATCTAGCATTAGAAATTAATTTTTTAAGATTTTTATTTCCTGAAAGGACGGTGCCTTCATATGTTTTTAAAAATTCAATTAAAACGAAAGGCATGCAGGGAAAAAATGTCTCACTCTACTGCTGACCGTATTTGCCTCCCCTGAGGCAGCCACCATTATCAGTTTCTTGTCTCTTCAAAGGGATTTTGTACATATACAAGCGTGTGAGTGTGTGAGACCCAGACACACGTGCACATACCCCCTCCCATATATATATATATATATATATATATATATATATATATATCCCACATATATATATATGTATGTATTTAATATATTTTTATTAATTTCAGAGAGGAAAGGAGAGGGAGAGATAGAAACATCAATGATGAGAGAATCACCGATTGACTGCCTCCTGCAGACCCCCCACTGGGGATCGAGCCCACAGCCTGGGCATGTGCCCCCGACCGGAACCGGACCCGGGACCCCTCAGTCCGCAGGCTGACACTCTATCCACTGAGCCAAACCAGCCAGGGCACACGTATTTTGTAATAGAGCTTGCCTGTACTCTTGGCCGCCTGTGACAGGTGCTCTTTTTCGGTCTCAGGCGGGCACAGACTAGAAATGCCATTGCTGCCTAGCCCTGTGGTTACTTTGTGTCACACCGGCCTTGGTGATGAACCCAGCGCAGAGGCAAGGAGCTAGTCCCCCACAGCCCCGCTGTTGGTGCCTGGAAGGAAAATGGCTTAGCCTGCCACGCTCTCGGAGGATGGGTCTCCGGGGAAGCGGTTTTCCCTGTCCTCCGAGAGGGGCCTCCTCTCGGGCTGACGCGGAGCCGTGGGAAGACAGTGTCTGTGAACGCCCCTCTGCTGGGCCCTGCCATTTGGGTCAGTTAAGAGGTTCGCTCTCCGAGGCTGTCCGGCTTCCCTTCCCAGGGTGTGTGGATTCATACGGCGACAGACTTCCCCTCGCCAGGCACTTGTGTAATGCTGTGCCTTTTGTTGTGACGAGGAGCAGGCGACTTGTATTTAGTTCCGTGTGGGTTTTTATTTACTAAAGTGTGTGCATTTTTAAGTCCTTTACTCCCAAATCCAAAGTTATGAGATAAAGCAAGGGACTATGGCCATTATTTTCTTTTAAAATATATTTTATTGCCTTTTTTTTTTTTTTTTTTTTTTTTTTTTTTTTTTTTTTACAGAGAGGAAGGGACAGGGTTAGAGAGCTAGAAACATCGATGAGAGAGAAACATCGACCAGCTGCCTCCTGCACCTGTCCCAACTGGGAGTCAAACTGCCTCCTGCACCTGTCCCACCAGGGATGTGCCCACAACCAATGTACATGCCCTTTGACCGGAATCGAACCTGGGACCTTTCAGTCCACAGACCGACGCTCTGCCCACTGAGCCAAACCAGTTTTGGCTGGCCATTATTTTCATTAAGGAAATGAAATCTGCATTTTATTAGGCTTGTTTGTTTTTGATTGTGAGCTTCTAAGAGGTGTTGAAAATGTGATTTCTTCCACTTAGGAAAACTTCCTTACAACATCTTCAGGATGCATCTATTGCTTTGAGAGAAATGTACAAATATTACATCAAAAGTTACCTCACCCAGTTTCACACCCAGTCCTTCCCCTCCCCTGAATGCACCTTATTCTCTTCTTGATGAGGCAGTGGAGAAAGCTTAGAACCCATTTGATGTGGATTCCTGGAGGCAGTTGCTTATGGAAAGTCAGACGGGTGCTGTGGGAATCAAATGGACTAATTAAATAAGTAGACAATAGGAACTTTGAAAGGCAAACTGCAAAGATGCAAGCGAACCTGCAATGGGGACTTGATGTAAGAATGGGAAGGGCATTAGTGTCAGTTTAGAAGCAAAAATATTTTCTGAACAATCAGTCACATATGCAGAGTAAATTAAATGTATATCCTGTGGGTCGGAACAACACTAGAATGATGCTTGCCTCATGTTACCCTGAAAGTATTCTCGAAAGCTGTACATAATAGGAAGACACTAGGAATGCTGTACATGTTCAACATGGACTGGTTGGGTAAATGACAGTGCTCAGGGTCAAGTTGAACAACTATTACAAATGGAGTTTATGACCTTTGCTGGAACACAGAACTACATACTTCAGTGTTGTGTTCAATAAAGCAAGATCCCAAATTATACAGATACGATGATTACAACACTGTTTAAACCGTTATATAAGAAGGAAGATTGAACTAAATACCCCAAATTGCTAATTGTTATGTTAGGGTAGCGGTGTCTGTGGTGGTGGGTCTCTTGATTTGCAAATGTTCGGAGTATAATCACTTTTGCAATGAAAACATAAATTTATATGAAGAAAATGATGGTGCTTTTGCCTGAAAGAGTGTTCATGAAGTTTTTGAAGGCTTGCTTTAGTGTAGGGACCCCCCCCCCTTTTTTTTTAATCCTCATCTGAGGAAATGTTCATTGATGTGTGTGTGTGTGTGTGTGTGTGTGTGAGAGAGAGAGAGAGAGAGAGAGAGAGAGAGAGAGAGAGAGAGAGAGACATCAATCAGCTGCCTCCTGCACCTGCCCCAACTGGGAGTCAAACTGAAACCCAGCCATGTGCTTTGCTGGGAATTGAACCCACAACCCTTCAGTGTACAGGACGATGCTCCACTGAGCCGCCCGGCCAGCTCCCCCGCCCCGTTTTGATCTAGTTAGCAGTTTAGTGTTGTTTTCGGAAGGTGAGTGAGTAACCTTGCTCACAATCATGTCTTCCTGAGCAAAAGAACGCCAGGGGCAAAGAATCAGCTCGCAGCCTCTTATTTCAAGAAAGCTTTCCAGAAAGAATAACTTGAAAGTGACCTTTCAAAATGAGGGAGCGGATAGTCTGGTGGATTAGGAAAGAAAGATATTCTGGATATAAATAACCATGTGGGAATGAAGGGGAAAGCTGAGAAGGAGACCGTTCATGTGATCCAGCTAAAGAGAGTGAGTATGGGATGGAGGAAGGCGATGCATGTTGGAAAGCTGATGGGCCACAGCAGCAGCCCACACCCAGTGGGAACACATTTACCTTTTTTTTTTTTTTTTAATTTTTTTTATTGATTTTCCACAGAGAGGAAGGGAGAGGGATAGAGAGCTAGAAACGTCGATGAGAAAGAAACGTCGACCAGCTGCCTCCTGCACACCCCCCACCAGGGATGTGCCCGCAACCAATGTACATGCCCCTGACGGGAATCGAACCCGGGACCTCTCAGTCCGCAGACCGACGCTCTATCCACTGAGCCAAACCGGTCTCGGCACGTTTACCTTTTATAAGGATGTTTTCGGGCCGGCGGAAGAGACATTTAGGTGGTGCTGACTTGGAGGTGGGAAAAGACTTGGGGAGCCGACTGCAGTGTTCTGTCTTAAGGTGATGGTGGCCTCTCTCGGGGGTCTGGGCTTGGAATGAGAGCGAAGGTCTGGATTCCAGACATGCCACAAAGTCAGAAACAGATGCTTTTCTACCAAGGCGGCCACACTCAGACCAAAGACCCTCACCCTGGGCCGGGCTGCAGAAATGAGTGTTCTGTACTCTTGCTTAGATCATAAAGAAGAAACTCTGGGCGTGTGGCTTCTGTTTGTTCGATAAAGCAAAGAATTTTCCGCTACGGCGTGGTGTGGGGGGCGGGGCAGGGGTGGTGACAGGGACTGAGAAGCTCCCAAACGGGACGGCTCAGTCAGTATGCGTCCACGTTACAAAAGCACGTTTGCACTTTTCCTTGCTTTGTATTGGCGCTGCCCAGCCTCGGCCGGTCACATGGTCTTTGAGTCCCTCGTTTGCCTGAGCCAGTGTCAGGATGCAGAGAAAGAACGACGGAGTCCCTGCTCTTAGAGGCATGTATAATGTAGTTGGGGAGATAAGGCATGATGCGTATGTATCTATAGCCCCTGGCCTATAGAATGGTGTCTGGTGCTGGATGGGGTTTCTCTGGGAACCTAGAGACCTGTGACCTGGTCAGACAGCAGCCAGAGAGGATGGCCTGACTCAGACCCACCTCCCCTACTCTCTAGCTTTCAGATCTTAGACAAGTTACTTTAAAAATTTTTTTTTTTTTTTTACAATTTATTGTTTTATTTTTTTATTAAAATTTTCTTTTTAATTTTATTGATTTAAGAGAAAGAGAAACATCAATTTGTTGTTCCACTTATTCATGCATTCATTTGTTGGTTCTTGCGTGCGCCCAGACTGGGGAGGGAATCTGCACACGTTGGCACATTGGGACTATGCGCCAACCATCTAAGCTGCCTGGCCAGGGCTTGGGCAAGTTACTTTAACCTTCGAAAGCCCCAGTTTCCCCCTCTGCAAAAAGGGAAGTACCTTGCAGGGTTGCTTTGGGGACCTGAGGTGCCGCATAACCTCTAAAAGGCCTTCCGCATAGTGGGAGGGGACACCTGGTCACTGGCCGGGAGGTGGTCACTGCTGCCCCGCCGGCCCGGAAAGCCTGTACGCCGGGGCGCTGCGCGCTTCATCCTTGAGTCACTCATACCGAGTACACGTGCTATAACTTATTAACCAATACTGGGCACAAATAGGTATTGAAAGAAAAAATGAATAGTTTGGCCTGAGAATGAGAGAGTTGGCAGGATTCCGGCAGAGAGAGGAATGGAATTCCAAGCGTAAAGGTGAGTCTGCAGGTTCAACAAAGGCATGCATTCTTCTTTACGTTTGTGCCGTACCCGTTCCCCTAATGAAACAGATGCTCTTGTGGCATAACCCGGGGCTTCCATCTCCCCGCTCACGATGGCCCTTTTTAAGGGCTATCTGGAAAAATGCCAAGGAATACCACCCACCCAGCAATCAGGAGGCCTAGGACCTGCAGGCTGGTCAGCTGTGTGCCACCTCCGCTCTGGGCCTCTGTCTGCTGGCCAGTTTATCACTGACTGCCCACTGACTGGCCAGCAGACGGAGGCCCAGAGCGGAGGTGGCACACAGCTGACCAGCCTGCAGGTCCTAGGCCTCCTGATTGCTGGGTGGGTGGTATTCCTTGGCATTTTTCCAGATAGCCCTTAAAAAAAAAAGGCCAAGCAGTGGCTGTAGGACATGGCCAGATGTTGCTCGTAGCACAGGGATGAGCATCCTTAAAAGGGCCGTGCCGAGGGCTGTTTTCCCCAGCGGTTTGGTGTATCTTGGCCTCTGGAAAGCAGGACGTGTTCCCTGGCCCCGGAGCCCGCCCCTGCCAGCAGAGCTGTTTCCTGAGGAAGGGCCGGGGTCAGGCCCGGGGTGCCGGTCAGACCTCCGCTGCGGAAAGCCTCAAGTGGCTGTAACTCATCGCTGTAAAAACAAACACGTTACTGCCCCCAACAACAGCACGGAGCTCTTAAGAGGGGGATTAGCAGGGCTGAAATATGGGAGCCGTAAAGGGAGGCACGGAGAGAAGAGCCAGGTGCTTCAGTCTGTGCATCTGGGCTGAGGAGACCGAAGTGTTAACGAGACATTCCACCCCGATGACTGGGGCCTCGATGACTGGGGCCTCGTGTTTTTTCCTGTTGGGCCTGCGGCGGGGGGGGGGGGGGGGGGGGGGGGGGGGGGAGGCGCGTTATCCCGGGCCTGTCCGGGCAGGCAGTGCGTGCCCTTCCCCTGCTCAGGGATAGCGGGGACCTGAGCCCTCGGCACCAGGCCCCGAGGTCACGGGAATGTGCCCCGTGCTTTGAGGAGGTTAGTCCATCGTGAGCGGGAAGATGGAAGCCGGGGTAGAGCAGAGCAGAGTGGGCAGGAGCGGCCCCGGACGCATACTTGGCTTCGGCCTCAAGAGCTTGGCAAGGGGCTGCTGGGGCAGGCCAGCTGTTTCCCTGCAGAGAGCACTGAGATGGTCCGAAACTCCGGGAGGGAATCGTCTCCAAAGCCAGTTCCTATTACCGAGTCACCTCGCTGTGCGTTGGGTGCTTTCTGAGCCCCCGCACAGGTCTCCAGAAGCTGGGATCTGCAGTTTGCTCTGTGCAGAGGAGCGGGGACATGGCTAAGGTGACCGTCTGCCCGGCTGGGCGACTTCCTCCACGGCGACTGTGCCTGGAACTTGTTTTCTGAGTTTCTGTGTGGAGACACCGTATGCAGTGCAAGTGGCTGGTCCAGTAATCCTGGGCTTTGGGCCTCAGCGCTGCACCCGGGCCTGAACGGAGCTCATCTCATGCATGTTTTCTCAACAAGGCTCGGCACAGCCGCCTTGCACTGAGGCACTTCAGCACTATGCTTGGGGCCATTTTAAACTGAAATCACTACAAAAAGCACACAAACACAGCACTACACAGACCGCCGAAAGGACTCTGTTTCCAGTCTGAGCTGGAACAAGGAGGCAGAGTGTTGCCTTGTGCAGCCTCAACTGGGAATGTGTGTGGGGTGACTCAGACGTGTACCACGCTGTGCGTGTCTGCTAATGGTCGTGAAGGTGTCGCTAGATGGAGTTGGGGCTTGCAAAACATTTTAGAAGGTAGGTGAATTCACGAATAATGATGGCCGACTATACCCATTTCCCCAAAATATTATCTTACCTGTGCAGAGCCACCTCCATCACTTAATTCTGCTTGGCTTTGGGGCCCACTTCTCTAACAAGTTCCTTTTTTCTCCCCTCCTTTTTAATCCCAGGAAAAGTACTTAAAAGCATCCAAATAACATCAACCAGAGATCATTATTGTTTACATTTTAGTGCCTATCTTCCCAGAGTTTTTTGTTTTAATAATTTAAAAAAATATATATTTTATTGATTTTTTACAGAGAGGAAGGAAGAGGGATAGAGAGCTAGAAACATCGATGAGAGAGAAACATCGACCAGCTGCCTCCTGCACACCCCCTACCGGGGATGTGCCCGCAATCAAAGTACATGCCCTTGACCGGAATCGAACCCGGGACCCTTCAGTCCGCAGGCAGATGCTCTATCCACTGAGCCAAACCAGTTTCGGCTTCCCAGAGTTTTTTATGCAACTATATATTTATCATCTGCACTCTCACGTATTTTGCATATGTAGATACCTAAATATGTACATTTAAAACTAACTCAGTATCCTGCCATACTTACTGCTGTATAATCTGCATGTTGCCGTTCCTCATTGCTGGAGCCAAAAGTGAGAGGCAGGAATGAGAGGTGAGGAATGAGGCCAGATGGGCCAGTGAGGGCAGGCAGCAAAGGGAGGGACATCAGGGTGAGGCTGTGCCCTGATGGGGGCCACTGAAGGGTTCTGGGCAGAGACATTAGTCCCATGGTGGGGTTATCCATGGTGGGATTGGTGCTCTCATAAGAAGAGAGATCAGAGCCTGCTCTACTCCACAACCCCCCGCCCCACGTGTGGACACACAGCGGCAGGAAGGCAGAGGTCTGCACACCAGGAAGAGAGCCCTTACCAGACACCCATCTGCCAGCACCTGGGAGCTTGGATTTCTGGGACTCTCCAGAAATCAGGGTCAGGTGGTTAGGCTGCGCAGGCCGTGGTTTGTTACAGCAGCCTGAGCTAAGATAGGGTGAGACAGGAAGTGACGAGTTTATCCTAAGACGGGGGAAATGCACGTGGGTGCTGGTTTGTGGAGGAGGCCGGGGGAGTAAGAGCAGGTGGAGAAGTTGAGCTGTCCAGGTGCGTGATTGAGCTCTGAGGACAGGTGGTCGTGTGCCTGAGCAGATCTGTGGGTCACCAGGGACGAGAGCCCCGAGAGGGGCTGAGAGTCCCAGAGATTTGTGGAGAGAGAAGGAGGTGGCCTGAGGGGAGGTCCTGGGAAGCACAGCCTGGACCTGGGACAGGACAGCAACGGAAGGGAAGCAGCACAGTGGGGGCGGTCACAGAGCCCGAGGGAAGGTATGTCAGAGGGGGGTGAGCATGGAGTTTGGAGTGCTATAAATCTTCATTGAGCAATCTCTGCCCTTTCTTATGGTTAATCATAATACTTAACAGCTCTACAGCATTTCTGTGCCAGGCACAGCACTACAGGCTTCATGCAGCCACCCCATGGGACACCACGTTGTTATCCCCATTGCACAGACGGGGATACTGAGGCACAGAGCCTCGAGGTAACTTGCTGAGTGTAGTATAGGTGCATGGTACCTGCAGGGCGCCCGCAGCCCTGATCAGTCTGACTCCAGCACCCACCGTTTGCCCGAAACTTTTTTTTTTTGCAACACCCAGGCTTGCCTTGGCAGAAAGTGGGTAACTGTCCTCCCAGCCTCAGTCACAAGTCAATTAGACCACACAAAAAAAATTCTATCCTTCCTAAAGTGCTGGCCCTGTGGGGCAATGATGATGGATGGCCCATTGTGGGGAATTCTGCATTCCAGGCTGCTGAGGTCAGGGTGGGTCTGAGCCCAGTGGCACGGATGCTCCTGTGACTGACTGCCTGGCTGCTTCCTTCTCTGCCCCCCTCCCCCCCATCCCGGGCGCCTTCTGGCTGTTGGCTGTTGACTGTGCTGTGCCTGTTGCTTTCCTGCGCTTCTGGCTTTA
Organism: Pipistrellus kuhlii; assembly: GCF_014108245.1. Taxonomy (NCBI): domain Eukaryota; kingdom Metazoa; phylum Chordata; class Mammalia; order Chiroptera; family Vespertilionidae; genus Pipistrellus; species Pipistrellus kuhlii. Next base: position 2,190,697 of record NW_023425539.1, on the reverse strand, counting down.
TGGCCGTTTCAACAGGACCCCAGGCCAAGGGTGGGAAGGGCTCCTGTCACCCACCCCTCTGGGCCCAGACTTGCCTTGTTGCGAGGAATGCCGCCCCCACCCCCAGCCCTGCCCAGACTCATGCCTGAGGTTTTACTGCTTTCGTTCACTTCCTTACATGGAAATGGGGTTGCCAGCCTCTGCCGGGGAGAGCAGAGCGCCTGCAGCAGGAGGTTTGTTTCCCCACAGCTGACAGACACCCTCTGGCTCACGTTTTAAAAGTGTATTTATTGAAAAAGACCAGGGACTTAATCACACACGTCTGCAGAAAGAGAGCTTGGGCATCTCAACAGAGAGAACAGGCAGTAAGCATGGCAGCCCAGTTTCTGAATGCTGTGGGTGCACACTTACCCCCAACCTGGTGATGGTTAGAAAGCTCTGTGGGGGTGGGGTGGGGCGCAGGGGGCGGGTGGAGGCGGGCTGTAAGCGGTCAACGGGAGAAAAAAGGGGACATGTGTAATACTTTCAACAGTAAAGATTTTTTTAAATAAAAGAAAGTTCTGATAATGTGAGTGTTTAGCTTTTAAATCTTTTTTTAATGCATATTTTACTGATATTTTACAGAGAGGAAGAGAGAGGGATGGAGAGTTAGAAACATCGATGAGAGAAACATCCATCAACTGCCTCCTGCACACCCCCTACTGGGAATGTGACCACAACCAAGGTACATGCCCTTGACGGAAATTGAACCTGGGACCCTTGAGTCCGCAGGCTGAAGCTCTCTCCACTGAGCCAAACCGGTTAGGCTTTTAAATCTTAAGATGGAAAAAAAAAAAAAAAAAAAAAAGCTTTTTTTTTGGAAGGAGGGCCTTTCTATAAACATATTTATGTGTGTTTATCAACATACATGATCACACACATACTTTTCTTTTTTAAAAATATATTTTATTGATTTTTTACAGAGAGGAAGAGAGAGGGATAGAGAGTTAGAAACATCAATGAGAGAGAAACATCCATCAGCTGCCTCCTGCACACCCTCTACTGGTGATGTGCCCTCAACCAATGTATGTGCCCTTGACCGGAATCGAACCTGGGACCTTTCAGTCCACAGACCGACGCTCTATCCACTGAGCCAAACCAGTTTCGGCTTTTCTCACTGATTTGAGAAAAATAAAAGAAAATCTGAGGGGATGAGCCAAAAGGTAGAAGTACTCTGATGAAACAGTGATCAGAACAGCCCCGGCTGGGCTGTCCATCCTGACAGCCCTTGCGATTGCCAAGAGGTCAGCTCCTCAAGCTTAAGAAATGCCTCCCTTGAGAGACAGCGCAGCGTTCTGCCTGTTTTTTCGTAAGTGGACCAGGCCTGGACCTTGTGAAAGGCGGGCTTCTGAGAAGTAAGATTGGCAGCCGTGGGTTCTGAAACAGTTTGGGGAAATAGTGAATGTAGTCTGTTTCTTACGGAGCTGTCTTTACTGGTTGGGTTCGTCATTTGTTGGTCCTCTTGTGAGAAATTTACCAGATTGTCTAATTCTTTCCCCTGCTTCCATCTTGGGCACAGATCTTTGCTATATTTTGCTGGATTTTTTTAAAGTGAAGCATCAAGGGATGATTTTTAAAAAATGGATGACTGTGCCTTACATCTCTGAGATTTGTTGCAGTGGAATCTGAATTATTTGAAAGCCATAATATTGTAAAGTTCTGGAAGCACGTGATGAACTGGCTTAGTTTTCGGGGACGGGATGAGGAGGTGACAAGACTGATGGTGGTGGCCTGCCAGTTTGCTCCCCTCTCCCCCCCAAATGCTGGATACTGTTCCTGCCAAATGGAAGAGATTGAAAATGAAATAAAACCCTGTACTCCTTTTTATTGTGGTTTATTTTGAGCTTAAAATAGCAAACCTTAAACGTCTTCATCCCTTTCCTCACTCCTTCCCGCCACCGGATCCCTTTCTTTAATTGTGTAAAAAGATTTTGAAATTCTTCCTTGATTTTTCCCTGCCTCCAGGTGAATGGGCACCAGCTTTATTGTACAGTCTGTGATGTTGATCCGAGCTCCTTCTCTTTTTGCTCTTTTGCTAGTTAAAAGATTCCCTCCTGTGACAGACCGGTGTGTATTGAGAGGACATTGAATTTGTAAGATAGATGGAACTGCCTTCTGAGCTAAGGCTTCTTTTAAGCAACCTCTTTTCCCCTTTAAAAAAAAAAAAAAAAAAGATTTCTGAAGCATCAGGCTGTCATCAACCTACTAATTGTTTTGCCTCCAAGCAGGACCAAGACTTGGGGCAAATTACTTCTGCCTGTTGAGTGGTCAGGCCTCTCCGCATTATCCTTCCAGAAGCTGGTGGCCAAATGGCTGTTATCACAAGGTGTGGGGCCTGCAGGGGGCGGGGCAGGGGGGGTGCAGGGGGAGGTGGAGGGGCTGGGAGGCTTGCACACACCCAGCTGCTGCTTCCAGGCTAGGGCTGGGCTAAGATCCCAGCCTCCTGGGGGGTGGTAGGGGGCGGGACTGTGGGGGTTGGGGGCGGGAGTGGAGGTGGTGGGAGGGAAGGGCCTCGCTTTGCTGCCCTTTACAGATTGAGGAAAGGAGGGGGCCCTCGCAGAGGAGACTCGCTCTCTGCTCTTTCATTTATGAAACATGGCTCCGTATTCTTGTGGAGCATGTAGTCCTGAACCTCACAGTGCAGGAGGGAGAGGGAGAGGCCTCATTCTGTTAGCTTTGTTTCAAGAGCCTTGTTCCAAGTGAAGCATCAAGTGGTGATTTTTAAAAATTGTTTTTTAGCAAGAGAAAGGAGAGTGTGTGTGTGTGTGTGTGTGTGTGTGTGTGTGTGTGTGAGAGAGAGAGAGAGAGAGAGAGAGAGACAGAGAGAGAGAGAGAGACAGATAGACTTGGATTTGTTATTCCACTTATTTATGCATTCATTAGTTGATTCATCTATGTGCCCTGACCAGGGATAGAACCCACAACCTGGACATATCGGGATGATGCTCTGACCAACGGAATCAGTCACCTGGCCAGGGCATGTGGTGATTTTCAATCCTGACTGATATGCAGTCACCTGATGACTTTTGAAAACTGTACATTCCCAGCGCTTGTTCCCTGTCATGTCTCCGGCACATAGCACATGCCCGGTCCACAGGACAAGCGCTATGGAAAACTAGTTAAATGATGGGAAACTCCTTCTGTCTGATCATAATGTGCGCGGAAGTGAGTAGGTACAATTTCCTGGCCAGTCATTCAGACATACAGAGCAGAGTAAGCTGAAAGCTGTAACCTCCCTTCCCATATCAAGTCCCATAAGAAGTCATGTGGCTTTGGCCCATCCCAGGTAAGATCCTGGTGATGATTATTGTTAATGCTTATAGGTCACTATTGTACTCTGGTCTCTGCTGCTTTGTGACCTAGAACGAGACAAGTGAAGGGGACTCTGGGAATACATAATGGTAACAAGTGTAAGAATTACAGCGTTCCTTCATTGGGCATGCACGTTGCCAGGCCCTGCCTCGGGCTTTGTTTGTGTTTGTTTAATTCTCACAGAACCGCTTGAGTGAGGCGCTATCGGACTAAGTGGTTTCCTCAGTCACGCTGGTAAGTGGTTGAGCCAGCATTTGAACTCTGGCCTTTTGCCGAAGCTGTGCTAATATCTGCCTAATAGCTGACCACGGCAGTCGCTTCCGGAGGCTCCTTACCATGTGCCACACACAGGGATGGGAAGCACTTTACATGTGCTGCCTCGTCTCACTTCCACAAGAACTCCACGCGTGTATTACCTGCCGGTGAGCTGGCTTCAGCCGAGCGACCTTCCGAGTGAATTACGTGTCCAGGGCCCTGTCCTCAGCAGCCCTGCCCAGCCCCGCAGACTCCTGCCTGTGGCATTGGTTAGGGAGTTGGTCCCTCTCACACCTGGTCTCCACCCACCCTGCTGCCTCCAGTTTTCCCGGCATTATATTGTCTTCTACAAAGAACCCTGCCTTCTCAGGACGTGCCGGAAGCAGGACAGCCTCAGCTTTGTCATTTTCCCTCCAGTGGTGAATCAGGCTTCATTGGCTATCGAGCCCCCTTGTTCGCCTCTCTGGCGGTCTAGGGCACTTGCACAGCGCTCCTCCAAAACCATGTTTCACACGAATCCGTTTTTTCCTATCAGCCTTCTTCTCTGTCCAACATTCACACCTGCACATAGTGACTGGGAATACGTGGGTGGAGGTGATCCTGGCCGTGACACATCCTTGTTCTTGGAGATCTTTCCTAATTAATTCTTCCATTTTTGCTTTTCTGAGATGAGTCTCGGCTTCCTGTTGATTTCTTGGCTGTGGTCTCCATTTGGAGTGGTGACTGAAGCAGGGAAGCAGAATCCCTCACTCTGCCCCCGAGCTAGCTAATAAGAGGCAGAACCCCTTGATCAGTTCCCTCCAAAGTCTCGTTCTCTGTGGGGAGAATGGTGTCAGACACATTTGGGAAGCAAATATGGGGTCCATCTTTGGGCAGGAATTTCTTAGCAAGGGTATCACCGAGGACAAGGCAGGCTAGGGTCTTGAACACACCAAGCACAGACTCTTGGGAAGAGGAGAGATGGGGAGAGTGATTGAAATCCCTCAGTTGTTTGACAATGAACTTCTGAACTTCCCGGCACTTAGAATCCACCCACCCCTTGTCATCTCTTTGTTAGCCCAGCCCCACCTCCACCCTCACACACTCACATTCACTCAGCCTGTCCCTGCCCCAGGGAAGACCGTCTGTGGCAGCAAAGAAAGAGCCCTTTGAGCAGCCAACAGGGTGAAGACAGCCACGGAGCAGCCAACAGGGTGAAGACAGCCACGGCCCCAGAACCCCAGGGACAGTCCTAACCCAGAGGGACTGCCGATTGGCTGGTCCGCACTGACAGGTTAGAATTTCTCTGAGTGGGCAGAACTGACGAGATTGTAAAGAAGGTACAAGGCGGTCTGAGAGCGAGCAGGAGCTGGCAGGAGAGGGCTGCCCCAGACAGCCTGCTGGGGGAAGCCGTGTGAGGGAGTCTGCCCTCAGACGCTGGGGTCTGCTTTCAGGCGCTCTTCCTGGCCCTCTCTGTCCATTATACCACACCCGCATATCCACTCACTCTCCCGCATCTCATTTCTAACCCCGTGACCCGGAAAACACTGTCTGTCCCCCAAGGTTCCACTGGGGCTCACAGGGCAGCAAGCTCCGGCAGCTCCTGCCGTCACTGAGCTGCATGGAACCCCAGGACTCTCCCACCAAGACCCCCGTGTGCGCTGGGAATACTCTCTTCCCCAAGGAAGCTCGCTCCCTGCCTGGTTTTCTGGAAACACATTTTCTGGCCTTTGATAGCGACTTGGGAAGGGAACTCAGGTTGACCTCAGCTCTCTTGTGTGTAAGTGCACGTGTGAAGTGGAGTCTGGAGGCGATAGGCAGTGGTGGGCCTGTGGCAGACTGGTGAGCATCCTTCATCTCAAAGGTGCAGCCACGCCAGAATGCAGACCTGGTTGATGGGTCTTCCAGAATGTTTACAAAATGTGGAATCTTGTGATTTGTGAGGATTATTACAATAGTTACTTCAAATTTCAAACGCCGTGCAGGAGTCACATGACACATCTCAGGGCCAGTTTGGCTCTTGGGTGGCCTCTTGGTGGTTTTGGCTGTAAGAGCCACCACTGGCGCAGCAGCTGCCAGCGTGTGCTCTGCCTGTGCCTGGCACTCCGGGGGGTACTGTGGGGTGTTTGCAAAGGGAGGCCCTGGGAGCATTCAGGAATATGAAGCGTATGTTTTCCAGGGAGTTCATAGTGTTCCTACAGAGAAATGGCCCTACATGGGTCCACCATAAAGGACATAAACAGTAATGGAGAGAAGCTGGCATTCAGCCACGTAGAATGGCGTGGTAGGGGCCAGAAGGCACGCCCAGTCTCAGGGAGTGATCAGAGAAGGCCCCAGGATGGAGGTGAGGGCAGGACTTGTCAGGGACCTGGAAGGGGAGGGGACAAGGAACCTTTTAGGAGAATGTCCCAAAGTGAGCTCAGAAGCGGCCATCACACATACTCTTTACACAGCACAGGGCCATTTCAAAGCACTCCCCAGCGTGCCTTCCTGACAGCAGTGCTGGGCAGTGAGGGAAGTCACGTTTGCAGACGCTGAGGAAAATGTGCCAAGACTTTGTCTCTCCCTCATATTATCCTCCCAACAGCCCATGGTATTAACCCCTGTTTTCAAGTAAGGAAATCGAAGCTCAGAGAATTAAAGGATTTACCCAAGTGATGCAAATTAGCAAGTGACAGAGGTGGGACTCAAGCCCACACCTGTCTCCAAATCTCACGCTCCTTCCTTCACAAAAGTGTTCTGGACCACCCAGCTGCAAAAGCCAGACGCGGGACTCGAACCCGGGTCCTGAGAGGACTCTGGCTTGTTGGGAGTAGAGGAAAAAAGTCTAGTAGAGGGTGGGGCTGGAGAAGCAGGCTAGAAAGTCTGTACCAAATGCACGATGATGTAAGCGGCCACTAATGGGTTTTGAGCAGAGCCCTGGGAGGATGATTGCGGCATTTAAGGGAAATTACGCTGGTATCATTTTGTTAGAGGCGCTAGAGGGGGAAAGACGGTCTGGGGAGGCTAATGGGAGGGCATGGCTTGTCCCAGGGACAGAGCCGAAGGCTCGAGGAAATGGTTTTAGCCTTTTGGCACTTCCACGAGTACTTTAAAGAGAAAAGCTTGCTGTTACGAATCGCCTGTTGCAACCATTCCTAGAGTTCTCTGGTGAGCCCGCGGGCATCTGACTCCATGGAAAAAAAATCCATTTCCATTCTGCACCCAATTTTCTCTTCTGAGTGTGTTCACAGTCGGTAGGCGGTTTGTTATTGTTGGTTTTTAAATTTTCCCCAGCGCGGCCCTTGCCTGAAAGAAAACACTGACCCTATTGGCCACAACTGAAAACATTTTGACCTCTGCCCAAGCATTTCTGGAGCTTTCTCTCTGTTTAGTTTCTAGGAGTGAGGAATAGGAACTGGCTGGGAATCCCCCAAACAAAGCGTGGTGTTTTTTTGGTGGGAACGAGGGAAAGGGCTTCCTCCCTTTCCTCTCCTTGCACCGCTGTCACCGACAGCTGCCTGCAAAGGGGCTTTTCAGAACCGGCTCATTTGTCAGAGGTGCCAGTCAGAAGCTCTGGCGCGTTTAGCAATCCGAAACAAATAAACAACAACAAAAACCTACTGTGCGTTTGGCCCTGCGCCTTCGGTGTGACCGAGGGAGGCCCCTGTGGTCCAAAGTATGACAGTTGCTGATGACGAGTGAGCAGGCGAGGGGATCCGTGGGCGCCGGGCAGGCCTCTGCAGCCGACGGGAAAATCACCCTTTTTGGAGGCCGTCCTGGTGCAAGGAGCGTTTGGATAAGCTTTTTGAAGTCAGAAGTACATTTGATGGCCTTGAAGTTTGGGGCTAGCATGCATGAGGTGGGAACACGAGTCACCTACATGCCAAGGTCTCCTTGTAGAAGTTTTAGCAAGTTATGTAGCAGGTGTGGGTTTTTGTTTTTTTGTTTTTAGTGGAAGGGTTACTGGGGTAAATGACTTTTTTAAGATTACAATTAATAGGCTGTGCATGATAATTTACAGTTTTAGCCGTCTTTAAGTGTGCATTGCAGTGGCATGGGGTACCTTCACATCGTTGTGCCACCATCACCACCGTCCATCTCCAGAACTTTCCCATCTGCTCCACCGTAAGCTCTGTATCCATTAGACCACATGTGTCAAACACAAGGCCCTCGGGCCAAATCCGTCCCGCCAGGCCTTGCAATGTGGCCCGCACCGCGCTGTCATCACTGCACTCCGCTGTGTTTCCATCACAGTGACAGTTTATGACTGTTCAGTAAAACATTCGGCCCTCGATTTAGGCTGGATTTTAGATTTTGGCCCCTTCTCTGATTGAGTTCGACACCCCTACATTAGACAATAACTCCTCATTCTCTCTCCTAGCCCCTGGTGACCGCCATTCCGCTTTTTGTTTTTAGTCCTAAAGGTGTTTGTTGGGCTGGTTCCCACCTGTCTTGATCCGGGTGCTTTGTGCTGCTTCCTTCTGAAGGGGCATCCTCGGGAAGCCTCGCCTCCTGGAGGCGGACGGAGGACAGCGGAGCAGCCAGCACCCCGGCCACCATTTGCGCTGGCTGAGACGGTGGTGTTTCACTTCCAGGAAGGAGGGACTGGGCTCTGCACCAGCTGCTTCTCCTCGTGTTTCCTCATCTCTTTCGGAGAGAGATGAAGGAGATGCTTAGAGAGAGGCATGCTCTCAGGGGAGGTCGCCCCAGCCAGAAAGGCCCACCATTCCACTTCCTGTCTCTGTGAATTGGACTTACGTACCCCATCCTATATAATGATCCTGTATAATAAAGAGGTAATATGCAAATTGACTTTCACTCCTACACACAAGATGGCCACCACAAGATGGCTGTCAGGGGAGGGCAGTTGGGGGCAACCAGGCCTGCAGGGGAGGCCAGTTGGGAGGGACCTAGGCCTGCAGGGAGGTCAGTTAGGGAGGGACCATGTCTGCGGGGGAGGGCAGTTGTAGGGAACCAGGCCTGCAGGGGAGGGTACTTGGGGGGGACCAGGCCTGCAGGGGAGGACAGTTGGGGGCGACCAGGCCATTAGGAGAGGGCAGTTAGACACCCCTCCCCTTCCCCTGTGCATGAATTTTGTGCACTGGGCCTCTAATATAAATAAATTCATGGAGTATTTGGCCTTTTGTGCCTGGCTTACTTCATTTAGCACAATACTTTCAAGGTTCATCTATGTTGTAGCCTGTGTCAGAATTTCCTTTGTTTTTAAGTCTAATATTCCATTGTCTACATATACCACATTTTGCTTATCTATTCACCTGTCAGTAAACAATTGAGCTAAATTTTAAGGTCTCTTCTGTACTTTAATGAATCTCTTATTTTCCCTTTGTAACCTTTTTTCTTTTCCTGTGCATAACCTAGGACTGGCAATTATGGATTCTTTGGTGGGAGGATTCTTTTAAATTCCTTTAGTAAGATCTTTGGAAGGAAGATGTATGATCAAATGACTTGTTTTCAATGTCCGAAGGCTGGAAGAAGGAACTGAGAAAAGGTGTCTAAGCTGTGGAGAGCAGACCCGCCTGGGGCGGCTGCCCAGGGCCTTGCCAGGGAATCCTTCCCGCCTTCCCAGAGCCCTCTGGTCAGTCGTCTCCTTGGAGTAGGGGTGTCGAACTCAATCAGAGAAGGGGCCAAAATCTAAAATCCAGCCTAAATCGCGGGCCGAATGGTTTACTGAACAGTCATAAACTGTCATTGTGATGAAAACGCAGCAGAGTGCAGTGATGACAGCGCGATGTGGGCCACATTGCAAGGCCTGGCGGGACAGATTTGGCCCGCGGGCCTTGTGTTTGACACATGTGCCTTGGAGACTCCATTCCCCGCCTGCCCGTGACTGTTCCTGGAACGGGGATCGTTAATATGGAGCCAGGAGTCCCTGGTCCGTGGGGTCACTCCGTGCAGGACAAGTGCCTCCGTTGAAAGATTTAAAATTCACAAACATTTTAGTGGAGAGAGAATTATGATACCTGCGAAGGAGCTTACCCTAATATTTACCTTTAGAAATTGACAGGTTATTTAAAAATAGTGAAATATGTTGGCACAGGGAAGGGAGGATGGAGCCGAGCGCCTGCCTGCCCGCCCAGCAGTAAATCAGCAGAGTCAGGCGCCCTGTGAATTTACAGCGGTGCCGTGGGGACCTGTGAAAGGCTCTGAGGAGCCGGCTGGCTGCTGTATAGTAAGGCCAGCTATAAGGTGCCAGTCCTGAGCGGTGGGAAGGGCTGCTTTGCCCTCAGTGGAACTGGTTTTTGGCAGCCCTGTGTCTGCATTTGAAAGTTGCCTAAGGCTTTTTTCTTGTTTTAACCAAAACATCTATTGGGATATTTTTCTCATTTAAAAGTAATACAACCCAGAGGAACTCGACTGGCCACATTCAAGTGGATTTGAATTGTTTAAAAAACAAAAAAAGTAATGCAAGTTTATTGTAGAAAATTGGAAAATACAAAAAGTATTTGGCGGGGGAAGGTCCCATTGGCCTCCTCCCAGAGGCACTTGATGTTCTTTTGTCACAAGAGAGCCTTGCCTTGGCCTGTGTGTCCGTATTTCCATGTAAGAATATATTCTTTTAAAAGATGATCTCTAATACCTACATGGTATTTCGCTGTATAAATGTAGCATACTGGAACAGCTCCCTGTTGTTCCAATGTTTGCTCCAATAGTCAGTGCTGTTGTAAAGTTTTTATGTACATCTTGTGCATGCGCACGTCTTTGGATGTTTTCATAGGGTACATTCCTAAGAAGAATTGCTAGGTCAAAGATCCTGTTGTATCTTTATTATCTCCTTCTCATCAGTTCTGTCCTCAATTGCATCTTTTTTCACCATTTTAATTTCTCTTAACGTTCCCCATTTTTATTCTCAGTTCTGTAGTACTTGTTCTTTTCTGTCCTTACTGCCTCTAAATGGAGATTTTAAATAATGCAACTGCATTTTTAGTTTCCTTACAATATTTCCCTCCTTTGTTTAGCCCCTCCCCCGTTTACTTAACATTTTTGCCTAAAAAGCATGTATTTTCCAACTTGTTTCCAAGGGTCTACTTTTGGTGTCTTAAATGGAAGGTTGTGATGTTGTACTGTAGACTGTTTCTGGGAGCCTCGTCGTCTTTGTGATTTGTTTGTCCTTGGATGAAGACAGGTGGGCCGGCCCTGTGTTTGCCCGGACAGGCTGTGTCATTTACACTCGGTTCTCCTCTGTCTGCTGTGCTGCTGACAAGATCTCCTTTTAGAGCTTGAGTTCGTTGGTGTAAATATATGTCACTCTTTCAGCTCTTCAGCGTCCTGGCGGGAGCGGGAAGATGCTGGACACACGGCAGGTCCAGCAGGACTGTCTCTGTCCTCTCTCTTCCGTCTGCTGGAGCGGCAGAGAGGGGGACAGCCTTATGTTGGGCCTTTTCCCTTTCTGTCTCCCTAATAATTCTGAGCTGTGCCTGGGGCCGGCTACCTGTCCGTCACATCCGGGCAAACCCTTGTCAGCGTGCCGTCGATACCACACCTCTGCCTGCGCTGGCCCTCCTGTCCCATGCTTTCCAGATACAGCATTTTGGAGCTGTAAATGGTCCAGGTGAAATTCTCTCTCTCTTCCTCTCCCTCTCTCTCTCTCTCTCTCTCAACTCTCTCCTCTCTCTCTCTCTCTCTCTCTCTCTCTTTCTCTCTCTCTCTCTCTCTCTCTCCTCTCTCTCTCTTCCTCTGCCCCTTGTCCTCTAGCCCTTATCCCCCTAAGTAAGGGGTCCTTAGTGGGGTTCCACCAGTCTCTTTCATTTGCTCTGTCTGTACTAGGGCTGCTTTTGGGGGCCCGGGCAATTGTAAATCTGGCCTCGATCGCTTTTCAGATCCGGCCCCAGCTACACTATTTATATCTAGCAGCGATTCCTCTTCCTCTTTCATGTCCTTAGATGAAGCATAAATCTTCTGGGTTATTACTGAGTGTGGAGAGACTAACCCTAAGCGGCCGGATCTCTCTGTTCTTTTCCACTGGGCGCGCCATTGTTCCCTGCCCGGCCGGCCGGCCGCTCCGCGTGCTCCGGCTGCACGACTTCAAAGCCATTGCCCAGAGGTAGCTGTCCTTAAACCAGAACTAAAACCAAAGCCATTTCTGAGCTCTTTAAAAAATAATAATAACAATAAAACGCCCCGTGGATTCCCTGCTTTTCATGTGGTTCCTAGCCTCCCTCTGACAGCGTGACCTGTTCTGGGCTGCCAGCCGCCGCCTTTGATGTCTGTCTCCAGGAGACCTCGCTGGCATCTGTGCCGAGAGGAGGGGCTTGTCTGGTGGGAGCGTGTCGGGTGCGGGTGGTGAGGAGAGACCCCAGGAACTGTGTGTGCATGTTCGGGAGGAAATGGGGTTGAACTGGCAATCCTCCTGGAAGAGGGTACGTTCTTCTCGATGATGGAGAACATTTCAGCTTGTCTTCCCTTTGGGTCCCCACCCCCAGGTTTTCCCTTAAAGCAGTGTTTCCTAAACTTTTGACATATGTGTACCCCTTCTATAGATTTCGTAACGCTGAGTACCCCTCGTACTCATGAGAACGTAGAATTAGGCGCAGCTAAGCACGGTGCAGTGCATATCCCCACCAAACTCCGGTGCAACACGTACCCCCCCAAACTCTTCCCGTACCCCTGGGGGTACTCGTACCACACTTTGGGAAACACTGCGGCTTAAAGCGCCACTCCGGTGGTTCTGTGTGGTCATCAGTGACTGGTGGGTTCAGGCGGAATTCTTGTTTCCCAAGTTCTTCAAAGCAGGCTCTCTCCTCCGGCCATTCTCTCTGGAATGCCTAGGCTTTTTTTTTTTTTTTTTTTTTTTTTTTTTTAGCCGTCTAGCTCTCTTTATTTATTTATTAAAAACCAAAAATCTCCACAGCATTATTTTTTCCTGTTACAGAGAATTTCTAATATATTAAAAAGACAATAATATCATATACCCATCATACAGTTCAACATAAGTCATCTCCTAGCCAGTCTTGTTTTAACTATACCCTGTCCCCATCCCTACCTCCTATTATTATTATTATTTTAAATGTTTTTATTGGCCGAAGCCGGTTTGGCTCAGTGGTAGAGCGTCGGTCTGCGGACTGAAAGGTCCCAGGTTCGATTCCGGTCAAGGGCATGTACATTGGTTGTGGGCACATCCCCGGTAGGGGGTGTGCAAGAGGCAGCTGGTCGATGCTTCTCTCTCATCGATGTTTCTAACTCTCTATCCCTCTCTCTTCCTCTCTGTAAAAAATCAATAAAATATATATATTTTTTTAAAAAAATGTTTTTATTGATTTTTTTAGAGAGAGAGAGAAAGGGAGAGGGATATATGGAGAGAAACATTGATGAGAAACATCTATTGGTTGTCTCCTACGCCCCCCTACTGGGGATCAAGCCCACAACCTGGCATGTGCCCTGACCGGGAATCGAACCGGTGACCTCTTGGTTCATGAGTTGATGCTCAACCCTGAGCCACCCTGGGCCCTCCTATTATTTTGAAATAAATCTCAGACATTTTCGTTTGAGCCATAAATATTTAAATGCCAGGCTGTAAGTGTTTATCCGGCCACAGTCCTAGAGAGCGCTGGCTTAACAATGAGCAAGGGGGCCTCGGTGACGGCCAGCCCTCAGGGCAAGGACGCTGGGCCAGGCCCTCACCCAGAAGGCGCTGGCCCCTGGCTGTGACCCTCCTAGCCAGACAGCCTCGTCCCCTTTGGCCTTGGGAGCCCTGGTGGCTGTGGACAGTTTCCTCATAGACTGGGACTGTCGGGGTCACCGCCGATTTCTGTTACATATGTTGTACCAAACGACAGCATTTAAAACGTTACTTCTTTTTTCTCATTTAACGAACTCGCAGAGCAGTCCCTTTGTGACGAGCACTGTGTGGCCAGATTATTATGATCTCTGAACGCATAATAATCTGGCCACTCAGTGTGAGTGTGTGTGTGTATAGGATATACACTGAGTGGCCAGATTATTATGTGTTCAGAGATCATGATAATCTGGCCACTCAGTGTACATGTTAGCTCTTTGTCATCACAGCCCTGAATATTAGCTCATTTACCAGAGAGAGGATTATCTTCTCTCTTTTTTATATCCATTAGTATTGTGACGGTGGGACACTCCCAGTTTTGTTTTTTAGTTTTTAATATATTTTATTGATTTTTCAGAGAGGAAGGGAGAGGGACAGAGAATTAGAAACATTGATGAGAGAGAAACATCCATCAGCTGCCTCCTGCACACCTCCCACTGGGGATGTGCCCGCAACCAAGGTACATGCCCCTGATTGGAATCAAACCTGGGACCTTTCAGTCCGCAGGCCGATGCTCTATCCACTGAGCCAAACCGGTTAGGGCGACACTCCCAGTTTTATATCATTTTTACTTTTTCAATAAAGATGAGTTTATATGTATAAATGTAACCTGTAATGCCTTTTTGAAGTTTTTCATCTGTAGGTACACAGTAGGAAAAAGTATTTTATAGGGCCACATAGTCTGCAAACCAGGTTCGGCCAGAGCCCTGCTGCCTGACCGGGGCTCCGCAGCGTCCTCCTCTCCTCAGGCCCATCTGGCATTTCCTTCCCAGAGGAAGCAGGCTCCGCCCCTGCTGTTCTGTCCTTGCTTCCCTCCAGTCAGGCTTTCCTCCAGGCTCGCTCTTGCCACTGCAGTGTTCTGTCCTCAGGTCGCTTTCGGGGACTGGGAAGACCCATGGCCGAGCCGCGCGGCATGCCCAGTGACACAGGGGCTTTCCCCGGGCGAGTGCTGGCCTCCGGCGGCATGTGTGGGCGCCCGCGTCGCCGTCCCTCTCCGAGGCGCACACAGCCGCGCTGCTCAGACACACGGCAGCCCTTCCGCTCCGGCGGGAAGAAACGGGTAAAACAACCGGGAGACTTTGTGATGGAGGACGGTTTTGGTCTAATAAGAGTATAGCCCTCGCCAGGCCCTTCCTCACAGGGTGAATGGGCGGCTTTCCAGTGACGTGGAGAGATGCCCGCCACCTTTGGCGGACAGCTGGTGTGAGCAGGAGGACGAAGGACCGGGTGGCCTCACGCAGCAGCCTGCAGGTTTCATTTGGGGCAGGTCTGAAGGATGCTAACCAGACCTCGTGTGGCTGGCATGATGTGAAAGGCAGCTCTGTTCTCCGGAGAACTACAGCCGTCAGTCCCCACATTAATGGCATTTTCTCCCAGAGCGCTGTCAGAGTAAGCTCCTGTTGCTCATAGTCCCGTTTTGCATAGTTTACACACAGTAGGCGCTCAATAAATACAGGGTGAAGCACGCACAGGGATTATTCTTATACTAGAGGCCTGGTGCACAAATTTGTGCACGGGTGGGGTCCCTCAGCCTGGCTGGCGATTGGGGCCAATTGGGGCCCATCTCACCCAGTCCCAATCGAGTCCATGGGGGCTGGGCAGGGGAGAGGGACTGCGAGAAGTCGGGCGGTTGGCTGTGGGCACACACTGACAACCGGGGGACAGCTCCTGTGTTGAACATCTTCCCCCTGGTGGTCAGTGCGTGTCATAGCAGCCAGTCAACTGGTTTTTCAGTCAACCAGTCATAACAGTCATGTAGCCTTTTATATAGAGAGATTATTATTTTATTAGTCATTGTATTTTCTACATGAACAACTGTAAACCTGTTTTCACCCCCTCTGTATGTGTGGAGTAATCTGCTGCATAGCCCTTGGATCCTAATGCCCAGTCACTGCAGCCCTCGGTGGATGGAAGCTGCTGTCTTGTCCCTTTCACACGACCTTACCATGTCTTCGCTAAACGTGATCAGCTCTCTTTTTCTGGCTTCTCTGGATTCTGCCTTGGCCGGAAGGTACTAGGGCTTTCCGAGCTTTGCTTTGGCCGCACCTCACCCTGATTTCATAGCTATCAGTTCCCAAACCTCATGGCCTGGCTGGCGACCCACAAAATAGCCCTGGTTTCTCCTTGTCCTGTCAGCTCAGCCACCCGGCGGCAGCCCCCCACCTCTCCGTGTTGGTAAGACGAGGGGTTGTTGGCTTCACAGAGAACACATGACACAGGGAGGCGGTGGCTTCTTGCCGGAGAATCCCCAGAAACGCAGGCATTGGGGCAGCTCCCTGTGGCTGTGGGGGCACAGTGAAGTGCTGCAGCCACGAGCGGCAGCCGAGGAAGGATCTGTCCACCTTGGAAGCCGGTGAGGAGAACGTTCTCACTGCGGTTGGAACTCAGCCAGACTTGAGGTTTTTATTGACCATCAGCCATCGACGTAAGAACCTTTTCAGAAGGGACCCCCTGGATTTGTTATTGGACTTCCTAAATTTCCCGTAGCCAGCACTTAATACATTTATGACCCTGACGTTGAAAATAAAGCGCCTATTGAAAAATAAGTGGAAGTTTGAGAAGGGCACATGGTCTGTGAGACTGCATGCCGAGGCTCTCGCCCCTGTCTCCTCCCGCCTCTTTGTTTTTCAATTACTAACGAGCCAGGAGGTTTGTGCTCCAGACTAGAGGACCCTTGGCTGCTTGCACTGGAATCTGTGAATTTAGTCCAAATTGATCATGATCTGGCATTCATGGAGGCCTTACTTATTATCACTTTTCTATATAAAAAGCAGCTTAACTAAAGGCATATTTCTCCAGCTGACCAGGCTGAGCTCAGGATAGACAGCCTGTGACTAGCAGGGATCTGGGTTTTCCGCTGGGGTCGGGAGTATTTTCTCAGTGCATTGTTTTAGATCAGGGGGAGGCGAGGATGAAAGGGCAGTGGAAGATAAGCCTGTGAGTCATTCTGTGACGCCGGGAGGCCTTGCGATGGATGGGGTTTGCTTGATCCAGGCACCGTCCGACACGGCAATGTCCCGAAGCAGGGGCTGCCGGGCTCCTCGGCTGTCCGGGGCCTCCTTTTGGCCGGGCTTTGGGACTTGAGCATGTGGTGAGTCTAATTTTAGAAAATCAGTCCTTCCCCTTCCCCCATCTTTATCCTTCAAGTGCTTCTGTCCCTCTCACGGGGTGAGTGCCGAGTCTCTCCCATCCTTTCTCTTGTGTTCTGTGAGCAGCTGTTGAGATTTTTTTTTTTTTTTGCCTGCTTATCTTTTTTATTAAAGATTTTCTCCATTGGCTAACCTCTTCTCCCAAAGGCCTTGCCTCTGTCAGGACACACACTCGCCAGTTAGATGGTTCTGCGTTTCAGAGGCAAATGCTACCCGGTCAGTGGTGACTGCGACCCGAAGCACAAAATCACACCAGGAAACGGAATCCCTTTCACGTGACGGGGCAGCTGTGTCTTGGTCCTGGTGGCACCTGGACGGAGACACTAAGTGTTTCTGCACTTTGGAACTTCCGGGGATTTGGAAGCGGGTGAATTTTAGTCCTCCTGGGGATTCAGGCTGCAGGTACTGAGGATGGTGGGAAGGGACTATTCCAAATGGTCCAGAAGGGTGACAGGGAGAGTGGTTCAAGAGGGGGTGTGGCTGTTTCCTCTCTGAGGCCTTTGTGATCTGGGACAATCCAAACCAAGGGAGAGAAGATTTTTTTTTTAAATTTTTTTTTTTTTACAGAGAGGAAGGGAGAGAGAGAGAGAGCTAGAAACATCGATGAGAGAGAAACATCGACCAGCTGCCTCTTGCACACCCCCTACTGGGGATGTGCCCGCAACCAACATACATGCCCCTGACCGGAGTGGAACCTGGGACCTTTCAGTCCGCAGACTGACGCTCTACCGCTGAGCCAAACCAGTTTCGGCGAGAGAAGAATTTTTACTAATCTGACAAAGAGCCTCTCTGAATCTTAGGTTGTTCCTCTCTCTGAGAGGGCGGTAGAATGAGTCATTCCCAAGTTCTCTCCAGGACCAGGACTTTACCGGTGCAATTGAGGGATGTCTGCATTTTCTAAGAAAAACTAGTGTACTGGTTGACTTAAAATAAACCATGAAAAGAACCTGCCAACTAGTATAGTTAATAGATGGGGTAATAAATACTACTGATAACAGCTACATTTAACGAGCAGTTACTGTGTGGGAGCCTCCGTTTTAATTTTCACCTGTGTTATTTGAGCTCATAACAACCCTCTGAGGTAATGCTATTATTAGCCCCATTTTATAGATGGGGAAACTGAGGCCCAGGGAGGTTAGGTAATGTTTGTAGCGTCACACATTGGTAAGTGACACAGTGGGATTCAAACCCAGGCCGGCTAACCCCAAGCCCAGTCGCATCACCATTACACGCTGCTGCCCCTGTAATGGGCACGTTATGACCGTGCTGTGTTAGGCCCCTCGGTGATCCCAGCCCGCAGGTAACCTGGAGGAGCTTCGGGCTTCTCTGGTGCCCAGTGCGGTGGCAGGACAGGGACAGGGGGAGGAAGTGGCAGGAGGTGGGGCCTGAATTCCTTGTCTTGTCTTGATGGCAGGCAGGGAAAGGCAACAGACCACTCAGTGGCATTGAACCCAGAAGAGACCTAAGAAAGTAGAACGTAGGCCCTGTCTCCTGTTGTGCTTTCCCAAGCCTCTTTCTTCCGAATGGCATGGGACTAATCTTTCTTAAACACCACACTCAGTGAGTCCTTAGAGCAGTGGCTCTCCATCGCCCGCTGTGCCCACGCCCCCCATGCTGGATGCTGCTCCACCCGCCCAGGCCCAGGCTCAGCGGGCAGCCCGGCAAGCAAGCTGGTCTCCTTCCAGGCCCCGCACAGCAGGCCCTCCCACTTTCTCCTCTTTGCACTGGTGCTCCTCCTGCCTGAGATGTTTTCCCGCCTGCTCTCCGCCTGTCCAAATGCAGTTGTGACTCCATGAAGCCTTCTTCAACCCTCTGAATAGTTCCTTTTTGGAGCCTCTGATGTTATTTTCTCGTTAGCAATTTGGCATGTTGATTTGTATTTTTCATTTTGCTTTTCAAACTGTGTTACCAGCATTTTGAAGGAAGAGAACAGGACTGAGCATTTAGATTGCTCTGTTTGTGTTCGGGTTGGGACTCAGACCCCTTGTGAATGGGTTTCTGGACGTTTCTACTCCAGTTTCCCACATGAAGGATGGTTAGGCCCACAGATCCACTCACCAACTCTGGGCCTCACTTCTGGCAATGCTGTTTAGGAGAAATGGAATTGAGTCCTATTTTATGTAGGCAATAAACTTATCAATGTATTACCCGAAGAGGGAAAATATGCAGAAAATTAGGAATCATTAATGACAGCACCTGTTCCTACCAAGAGACTCCAAGGTCGCTGTGCCATCCTTTGGAGCTTCTGTTAGTACGAGATCCTGAGGTGCCCTGAGCCACACGTGAAGTTCATGTTGTCTGCCAGCATCGATGGGTTCGCCATGGCACTGTGAGCAGAGGGTTAAGGAGGATTCTGAGGCTTTGTCTGTTGTGTCTGTCAGAGGCTCTGTAGAGGGAAACGGTGGCTGTGATGAGACTGGAACGCTGGCTCCCTCCAAAGAGAAGCAGAAAGGGGAAGCTGGCCAAGCGTGTGCCCTGGCGCCCATCAGCGTGTACGAGAATGCAAGATAGTGCTTCCCCCCTCCTTCTTCGGTCTCTTTTAGGTCAGAAAGAGCCAAAGGATACCTGAGAGCTCTGTTCCGATGTCAGGAGCCACGTGAAAAGTGTCTCTTGCATCCTTATAACAGCAGGTGGCTTACACAGAGCCAGCCACGGGTACTGTCAGCCCGCTCGCTGCCCACGGTGCCTCTCAGAAGCTCCCACCACAAGTCACACAGGCCACGCATCACCTCTCTCTGGCCCTGGCTCTGGCCCTGGGGAAACTTTAAAAATGCATATTTTTTTAGGAAGATCTCAGGCCTTCACATGAGGTGGTCTTAATGGAAATTTCTAAACTCTAAGAGAATAACACCCCAAATTGGCAATTTAGGTTTGCTTAAGATCTATGTTTTTCAAACCTGTGTCTGTATCAGGATCACCTAGAAGCCTGTTAAAATACAAGTTGGGCCACATCCAAGACTTTCTGACCAGGTAGGTCTAGGGTAGGGCCCCAAAATTTGCATTTCTGCCGAAACCGGTTTGGCTCAGTGGTAGAGTGCCGGTCTGCGGACTGAAAGGTCCCGGGTTCGATTCCGGTCAAGGGCATGTACCTGGGTTGCGGGCACATCCCCGGTGGGGTGTGTGCAAGAGGCAGCTGGTCGATGTTTCTCTCTCATCGACGTTTCTAGTTCTCTATCTCTCTCCCTTCCTCTCTGTAAAAAATCAATAAAAAAAAAAAATTTGCATTTCTAACTAGTTCCCAGGGGTTACTGCTCTTGGTCCAGGGATCACACTTTAAGAGCTTCTACTCAGGGCAGAATCAAGTGACATTGGTTGGTAGCCAGGTAGGGAGACACGTGGCTTACGATGTTTGCTTTAGGTTTTTGCTTTTAGGTTTTCAAATAGATTAGAAATATTTTTAAATTGAATAATATATGCTTATGGCAAAAAAATCAGACAGTATACTAATTGATGTGTCTCTCTCACATCGATGTTTCTCCCCCCCACACACACCTTCTCTGTTTCTTTCTCTCCCCCTGCTCCTCCCTCCTTTTTCCCTCCCACTCTCCTACAAATCAATGGAAAAAATATTCTCGGGTGATTAACAAAACAACCAAAGAAGTGATCTTTCTGTTTATTTCTGTTCCTAAAAGCTACCTTTTAAAAATGTTGTGGCTTATTTCTTTTTTTAGATTCTGGTAATTACATCCATATTTCTAAATAATATATGTTCCTGCCACTATTCCCCTGTCCATCCCTTTTCAATATTATTTGTTGCTTTTCTGCTAGAATAGATGACTTTGCCTCGCCTTCCTGGTTCTCTTGGTTTGATTACATCTCAACTTATGGTTCTCTTGATCACACTTTTAGTTTTAAATAACAGGCTTATGCCTTTGATTCTGGCCCTCAATGAAGACTTTTTATGACTTGAGAATGTTGGTATCTTTTTTACTCTGCCCTTCAGTTCTCTTCCCCCTCCTCCTGTTTTCTATTCCTTAATTTTCACTTTGTCAAAGTTGATGGCATCTATATTATATTACATAAGTGTGGTTCAGGCTTTGTGTGCTGGTTAAAATTCATGCTTTGTTTGTAGTTAAAAATCTGTAAATATTGTTTCAGGGCGAATTCAAGTGGTATATTATGATTACATTTTTCTACAGCTTTTTGTTTTTCCCGAAGTTTATAAGTGCCTCCCAGCCTCCATGTTGTTTGACTATGTCCTCAATTTCTCCCCCAAACTCGATTCAGTTAGATATTCTATTGAGTTCCCTTTGACCTCGGAGAGTCCCCCTTCCTGGGACTCCTCCCCCCCTTCCCCCAGTCTTCCTCCATTTGGACAGGTTGTTCTCTCTGTCGGCTACACAGCTGTCCTCCGGGAACTGTACTGAATTGGGCTTTATTTTAACTCCAGTCACTGATTAGACCCAAGTTGGTTTTGTGTGTGTGTATAGCCCAAATACCAATTATGGGTGTTACCAAGGAGATCTTAAACAGCAAAATGCATTTTCAAGAGCACAGCTTTAAATTTTAGTATGTGAGTTCAACACAGGTTAAGTGTAAATGCGAATCAGCTGTCTTTGGATTAAACATCATTATACAGCTTTTTAAAGAAGATTAAAAGAGGAAGTAAAGCAAGGATTCCAAATGCTATCTTCTTTCCAGAGCGGCTCAGCAGCTTTGCAATCTGGGTTTACATCTCCTCCAATTTGGTCATCCTGGAATCAAGGCTGTCTTCAGGGGTTGAGGATTGCATTGTATGATCAGAAATGGTGGGTTAAGGTTTAGCCCTGGCCTGACCGCAGTGGCTCAGTGGTTGAGTGGAGACCAATGAACCAGGAGGTCACGGTTCCATTCCCCGTCAGGCCACATGCCTGGATTTGCGTTCAGGCTCAATCCCAGATCATGCCGGAGGCAGTTGATCAATGATTCTCTCTCATTATTGATGTTTTTATCTCTCCTTCCCCTACCCTCTGAAATCAATAAAGATATTAAAAAAAAAAAAAAAAAAAGATTTAGCCTGGTCAGTGTGGCTCTGTTGGTTGGGTCCTGTGCACCAAAAGGTTGCTGGTTTGATTCCCAGTCAGGGCACATGCCCTGTGTGAGGCTCAATCCCTGGCATTCAGGAGGCAGACAATGAATGTTTCACTCTCACATCAATGTTTTTCTCTCCCTCTTCCTTCCTCTCTCCCTCAAAATTAATTTAAAAAAATTTTTAAAAGGATTTAACCCAAGTTCTGAGTTGAAATCTTGCCTTTGGACCCTGTTAGCTAGTTAATCTCCTTTATAATACAGACAGTAAGCTCAGACTTCCTGGGATATTGGACTTCCTGGAATATTGGGAAGGTTAAATGAATCAAAGGTTAGGAAGGCATATTGTAAAACTGAGATGTTCTGAATGGACAGATTATCATTAGGAAGTTGTGATCAGATGCTGGATATTGTCACAGGAGCAAAGGCTGAAAGTGAGGAAATTTGAGTTGGAGTTTACTGCACAGTAAAATAGTTACAGCAAATTGGACACATAATAATGTGAGCCAGGAATCACCCACTCAAGTGCCAATGGGGACAGGCTGGTGAAGCGGAATGAATGGGGCCATGTGGGTGCCCTAAATAGAGACCCATTCAAGGGTCAAGGCAGCACTCCCCTCCGGCAGATGCTGCCCTGCAGGAATGAGGTCTTCTGCTTTTTCAGACTTAAAATCGGAACTTTTATGTGAAGCCAGCTAATTATTACATGCCATTTTTAACAACGGGCATACTAAGTAAAGCATATATGCAGCTCACCAATTTAAGGCCTCTGCTTTATGTGTGGCAACTAAGGGTAAATTGTAAGCAGTTCATAAAAATGATTCTGCGTATTGCATTTACACAGCATTTGTCTTCTAGATTTTGGATCTCAAATGTTCTACCCCTGAGCGGCACCCCCTTGAGATATTTATACACGCGAACGATATTCCAGATTCCTTGTGTGCCAGGGGATTGGGAGTAATGTTGAGCGGGACATGGCCAGAACAGTGTCTTACAGAACACAGTGAGAAACTTCCCTCAGGGTCATATATATCCAGGAATCTGCTCTTGGGAGCATGTTGTCTTGCCGCTTACCAGTTCACCTTACCCAGCCCTCAGGCTGCCTCCATCTTACCCGCAGGATTCCACAGAGAAAAATCTCATTGAATGCTTTCCTTATGAAGTCCTATATGCCAGGAATGCCACATATCCCCAGACGGCCATTTTTACTTTTGAAGTAAAATATGAAGCTAGTTGGATGTCACTTTTTAAAGAAGTGAAGCTGTATGATCCCCACTTCCTACACTCTATGGCATAGTATGCTCATCAAGTTCTTTTTTTATTTTTTATTTTATTGATTATGGTCTCACATAATTGTCCTTATTCCCCCATTCCCATCCCAAACCCCTCCCTAGATATTCAAGTTCTTTTTTTTTTTTAATATTTTTATTGATTTTGAGAGAGAGATCGATCAGTTGGATGCCCCCTGTACACTCCTATCAGGGTGCAGGCATGTGCCCTACCTGGGAATCAAACCGGCAACCTTTTGGTGCATAGGACGGCTCTCAACCAACTGAGCCACACCGGCCAGAGCTCATCAAGTTCTTTAATAGTAGCGCGTGTGTGTGCTTTCTCTGCAGAACACTCCCTCTGCATTCGCATTACTCCTACAGTAGTCCTGTGAAATAAATAATCTTCCAGATGTTTGGCCAGGGTGCTCTTCAGGTCCACAATCTATGGTTTCCCTTTGCCCGTGATGTTTATTCTCTCTTC
The DNA here is from genome assembly GCF_014108245.1 of Pipistrellus kuhlii. Classification (NCBI taxonomy): domain Eukaryota; kingdom Metazoa; phylum Chordata; class Mammalia; order Chiroptera; family Vespertilionidae; genus Pipistrellus; species Pipistrellus kuhlii. The sequence goes on along the minus strand of NW_023425539.1, from coordinate 2,167,450 downwards.
TCCTTTTAACTTCCACCGGCCCAGCTTCTCCGAGGAGCTCACTTGGCTAACACGGGCCTCTCCAGCTAGTGAGAATCTAGGTAGTAGGAGGGATGGTAAGTGCGGACTTCATTGAGTAATGAAAGGACAGCTGATGAGGGGGTGGGCAGGGCTATCTTTACACAGTCTTTTGAAATTAGCTTTCCCCATCTTCTTTTTAGCCTGTCTCCTTTTTGCCTACCGCTGTTCTCCGCCCCGCCCCCGAGAGCCCACTGTCTTCTGACTGGTATGCAGAGATTCCCTCTGCTGTCCCTCAGGAAGATCAGCCAAACCCCTGATTACTATTTGCTCTTTCACATCTACGAGCTGTGCTCCTTCCAGTCCCCCATCAGGTCCCCCACCCACCTTCCGAGGTTGTAATAGACACTTCTCCCTGCGGCCTGAGGTTGGAGATGGGCTCACGTGTTTAAGAGCAGAGCTTCTGGTGACCTAGAAGCAGGCTCCCGGACGCTGCTCTTCATAAAGGGGGCGGGGCTCACATCATTGCGACTTAGGATTTGCAGGTTGAACACTGTCCCAGTCTTCTGGCAGAGCTTTAAGTAACCCAAACTTCCCTGACAGGTAGCAATTTGCAGTTTTTCTGAGCCATAGAATTGAATTGCAGCTCTGTTGTAACTTTTAACTAATTAACATTTTCTTTGTGAAAAATGGCTCTTTGGGAAAGAAAATCAGCTGCTAGTATTCATGATGGTAGGAAAGAAAAAGCAAAGATGTCCAAAGAAGAGAGAGGTCTCAGCCAAAAAAGAAAAGAGTTTTGGATAAAGGAAGGACTGGATGATGAATTTTGCTAAGCTGAGAATAGGTTTTTTTGTAGGGAAGCAAGAAAGAAGTTTCATGAAAATTTTAGCAGTTGCTTGAGCCAGGACAGAATTTTTTCCTGTGAGATAGAGCTTTGGAGAAGGTTGAAAAGGGGGGCTCACTTGCAGTGGGAGGTGAGACATTAAAAAAACAAACATGAAGAAACAGGCAGCAGCCCTGCAGCCCTTCCTGCCGTCCGGGTGACCTCTGGAATGCCAGGCTCTGTCCTGCCCCTGTGGCTGGACGTGTTGGGGCAGGTGCTGCGGGGCCAGCTGTCACGAGTGCTGTGCAGGAGATTCCTGCCTTCGGTTCCTGGGAGGCCTAGTAGTTCTTTGGCGTTTAAATTCCCATCCTCCTCCTCCTGCATGTGTGTTAGCGCCAGCTTCTTAACAGCCAGAGGCGATCGGCCATGGCCTGGTGTAGTGGTAGAATCAGAGTGTGGTTGGTTAGTCCTCGCACCTGAGCACACGGCCGCTCCCAGGGCCCCGGGGCACACTTCAAAGCCCGTCGTTACTTTGCTTTCCCGGCTCTGATTTAGCCTCTACTCCCACCGCCACGCCTCCGTCCTCTGATGGTCCCAGACTGCCACCCGGACCTGTCTCCCAGCTCCATAAAGACCCGGCTCCTGTCTGCCTTCCCCGCAGTCTCTTCCAGTGAGGAGACTTTGGCGGAGGAAGGAAATTTACACTTGGAGTGTGAGGGAGACTTGGTCTTTGAATGTTGGCATTTATAAGTCAACTGAGGCTTGGTGGTTGCCTGTGTTTTGGGGGCGTGGGATGGGGAGAGGGAGCATGGTGTGTTAATGTTGAAGAGTAAGAGTTTCAGGTTGGGGAGATGAAAAAATCCTGGAGACGGGTGGCAGTGATGGTTGCAGAGTAATGGGAATGTTTTTTGTTTTTTAAATATATTTTAGTGATTTTTTTTACAGAGAGGAAGAGAGAGGGATAGAGAGTTAGAAACATCGATGAGAGAGAATCATCAATCAGCTGCCTCTTGCACACCTCCCACCAGGGTTGTGCCCGCAACCAATGTACATGCCCTTGGCCGGAATCGAACCTGGGACCTTCCAGTCCACAGGCCGACGCTCTATCCACTGAGCCAAACTGGTTTCAGCTAATGGGAATGTTTTTAATGCCACAGAATTATAAGCTTCAAAATGGTTAAAATTTGATGGTATGTATGTTTTACCAAGATTTAAAAAAGGAATTAAAATCAAATGAGGCATTCACAAAGAATATTAGACAAATAATATGGGAGCATTTAGAAAATTCGGACAATACAGACAAGCCCAAGGAATTAGGAATCCTAAACTCCCTACTGCTAACAGTTTGCATTTTGTTGTGTTTGTGTATCATTCCAGCCTTTATTTCTGTGCAAATCTAGTTTTTTATGCAAAAAGAGGTCTAAACTATACATTCTGCTTTGTAGTTTTCACTTCCTATATCATGAAATTCTCCTATGTCACCAAACATTCATCAACATATCATTGGTTTTAACAGTTGTTTGAGGTTCCATCATTCTTGACACCCCCCCCCAGCCCCAACAAAGCTCTCTTCTCCCAATTGTGGGCACTCTCATGGTAACCTACATGTTTATTTTGTACGGCTCATCAGAGTTTATAACGGGTGTTTTGGTGAGTATTTGATGCCTGTCTCCTTATGAGAGTGTAACTGTGTGAGGATGAGGACTGTGTTTCTTCAGCTCACTGTTGTATCCCCCGTGCCTAACATGTGCCTGGCATGTCGTAGGTCTGCAAACAAAAAGGGAATAAATGGCCCTGGCCAGTTGGTTCAGTTGGTTGGGGCGTCGTCCCCTGCACCAAAAGGTCGTACGTCTGAGCCCAGTGTCTTTTTTGGGCATGTGGTCATTTGATCAGAATGTATGGATATCCTGAGATTATTACTATATTCAAGTATTTTACTTCTGAATTAATTTTATTGGTCTTTTACATTCCCCCCCACCCCCCCAAGAGTATCCGTTTCACCCAAATGAGCTTGTAATTGGTGGGATTCTGAGGATTGTGTGAGCGTAGTTCTCAGCCTGACGCAGTCTGTGAAGGAATGAGTAGCATTGCAGCCCCCAGCTGACTGAGGCCTCCGATGACGAAGACCCTGGTTTCTGGGAGAGGGCAGCGCAGGGTGCAGGTGTATTAAGCACACTCCACACGGGAACCGGTACTCTCTTGGAAGAAGCTGTAAAGGCTGTTATTTAAGGCCATCACTGAGCTGCTGGCCAGTCTCACTCACCTGTGCATGGAGAGAACCAGTGCCTACTTGGGTCTCGTGAGGATTAAATGAAATGGTGAGTGTAAGAGTCTTAGTTCTCACTACATGGCTGTTTTCCTGACTCTTCTGTGCCGGACACGGTGAGAGACCCACTGAGGACATAAACTAGACAAGTAAGACCAGGGGCCTTTGAAGGGCCCACAACGTTGTGAGTAGGGAAGACGGAAGGTAAATAGAAAAAGATAAAAGCCTGTGGGTGGGGAAGGGAAGAGCTCCCGCCTGAGGAAGGGGCCTCACTGCTGCTGAGAGGTTGGCACTTGCATGGCCGGGAAGGGTGAGCCGTGGGCTGCAGGAGGGTGAGGCTGGAAGGGCAGTTCCAAACGGAAGAGCTAACCTGTGTGCGGGCGAAGGGGTCGGAGCATGGCTTGTTCAGGGCAGCAAAGAGCACTGGAAAGGCAGGCCGGGGCTAGATGGTGAAGGCCAAAAGGGCTCACACTCGTTCCTAATGGCAGTTGGGAGCCACTGAGAGTTTTAAAGCAGAGAAATGGTGTGATCACAATTAGGGTTTAGAAAGACTGAGGATGAGAGAGAGACTCAAGGTTGGGAACAGTCAGTGGGTGGTTGTAGTCTGTAACGTGAAGAACAAAGAAGTCCTGTATTGGGGAGTGGGGCGGGGAGTGCGGGGAGTAGCAGCTAGGAAGCTAAAGCAGGAGAAACCTGGAGGAACTGGCCGCCTGAGTGATGTGCGTTGAAGTGGGAAGAGGGACGAGCTGAGAGAGCTCAGGCTTCCAGCCCAGGCTGTCAGAAGTCACACACAGCACCTGTAAGAGCTGCGAACAGGCTCCATCTCGCCTTCTTTCACCTTCTCACATCTGTCTCTCTTGCTCTTACCCCAAACTTGAAGGCCCATACCCTAGAGCTAACCGGGTCTTTCGGAAGGTACCCCTTAGATTTTATCTGTGGCCCTATCTCATTTATGATTAATGATCCTAACGCTTGGAATTCATGTCCACGATTACAGAGTTAACCTATTTCTCTTTACCAGTCGGGTCACAGATAGCCCCTTATGTCCTTTGCCCAGCACACTACCAGGGGTTTGAAGCAGGGAACTGGGTTAAAGAAACACGAGGAAGAAGAGGTTTGGGGAAGGCAGTAATCTAGTTTGGACATGTTGAATTTGAGGTCCCTTTGGGATAACTAGGTGGAGACAGTAGACAGAGACAGAAGAGAGGTTGGGTGGAGAATGAAAGAGGAATCGTTAGCATACCAGGCATTATCTGTGGGAAGGAGGAGAAAGCCAGGGTGCAACCAACAGGCTGGCACTTAGGGGACTGGCTGAGGGGCTGGTGTAAGAGACCAAGAGACAAATCATGGGAGCAGAAGAGCCACGAGAGGTGAGGGAAGACTTTTAAGAGGAGATAGAGGGCAGTGGTTTTAGATGGCAGAGGGAACTGAAAACTAGGCAGTGGATTTTGCCATTAGAAGCTATCAGTGACCTTGCTGAGAGTGGATTCTGTACAGTTGCAAGGGCAGAAGCCTTCCTACAGGGATCAGGAAGAGGTGGTGAGTCAAGCTGAGCATAGAAAGAAAGCGGTTGCTTGAAGATAAACAACTATTTTGGGGGGATGCTAAAGAGCTGACTCTATAGGTTGAGGAGAAAGAGAGGTAGCTGTAAGATACTCTCCTGTACGTGCCAGTCCCTGTTCTAGATGCTGTATATATGTGGTCCCGCTCAACCGTTACTACAAATCTGTGAGACAGATGCTCTTCTCTGAGGTTTATGGATGAGTAGCAGATTTGGGGTAACAACAGGAGCACCGGTGGAAGAGTGGGTGGTGAGAAAATAACTTCTGAGACTGGGGGGAAGGCGATGAGGAGAGAAAAGGGGGGGCGGCGCTGAACTGTCCTTCTTGGATGCCCTCTGTTTTCTTGGTGAAGGTGACACAAGATTGTTGAGAGCGAATGGCTATTGGGGTCGAAGGCCCGGTAACCTTTGGAAACCCTGCTATGGGCACCAGGGAGGGAGCTGAAAGAGAATCACTGAAAGGACTTTTGGCCTTGTTGGCAGGCAAGGAACTAGAGACTAGATCGGCGAGGCAGTGCCAGTCTAGGACTAGTGGAGGATGCAGTCGATGCTGCCAGTGAGAGTGTAATTAACGAGATTGATCCTGGGTCCCGGGAGGCAGTAAGTGAATCTGGATAAGGAGGGAGAGCCTGGGAGGGCATCGCAGATCCAGCAGGAGCTGGGGAGGGCTGGCCACGTGGGGAGGGAGCTGGACGCGGGGAGTGAGAATGTGGGAGGACTCGGGATAAGAGACTATGCCCTGCCCAGGCAGGGTAGGCATGCACAAGGCCAAGGGGCTCACACAGGCCCTGCTGGATTGTGAAGTCAGATTCCAGTGAAGGGCTTGGGTATTTTTATTTTTAAAATTTTTTTATTGATTTTTTTTTTTTTTTAACAAAGAGGAAGGGAGAGGGATAGAGAGTCAGAAACATCAATGAAAAAGAAACATCGATAAGCTGCCTCCTGCACATTCCCTACTGGGGATGTGCTGGCAACCAAAGTACATGCCCTTGACTGGAATTGAACTTGGGACCCCTGAGTCTGCAGGCTGACGCTCTATCCACTGAGCCAAACTGGCCAGGGCAGGCCTGGATGTTTTTAAGTGCACCTGGCCGAGCAGATAGCCATGTGGGCCTCTTGGCTCCTTCGGCTGAGCTTGAACACTCACAAGATGTTGCCAGATTCCCCAAAGACAAAGAAATAGCTGAGTGGGAGAGAGGAAGGGATAGCAAGCAGGATTTCTAAGTTTGAAAATTTGCACTTGGGGGTATTTTGGGTGTTAAAGATTTAGGATGTTGCCATGCTCCAGTGAGTTGTAGGTGAGGTCCTTAGCATGGAGGAAGTTATGGAACTGAGTGAGGAACCCAGATGGGTGAGGACAATTTTAAGAATGCTAATAGGACTTGAGGCAGAGAGGGGCGGAGAGTATTTTTTTCCCATGGCCTAGAGGTTAGTGAATATGTTTGTAGGATGAGCAGAGGGAAGGACTGGTGTAGTGGATGAGCTCACACACCAGTGTGGTCTGCCAAGATGGAGTGGCGTGTATCTCCAGGTGTTTTCTATCAGGGCTGCTTTGCATGTAGGTGGATTTTCTGGATTCCTTTCCACTTGTTGCTTGCCTCCAGAACTATGTACTACCTCATAAATGTTGATGGATGCCGCTCTCTTTCTCATTTGAGGGCCAAATGAGATGAACGCCTGGATTTCAATGAGTGAGGCCCGAGGGGACAGACTAACCCTCAATGAAAGCAGGTAAATAGAAAGTGATGTGATTTCGCAGAACTGGCTGCATTAATTTTAAGTCCCAATCATGCTGAGATTGTAGAGCTTTTTCATCGTTGTTCTAATTCATTTAATAGCATCTTAGAATTAAGGAATTAGCACACTATATGGACAGAACCATGTAGCAAAGGCTGTTTCATTGGAATAATCGTCTCAGAACTGTTTCAAACAAGGGAAGAGGCTGTGCACACTTGATTTAACTTATTTTGTTACCCAAGTCCTGCAATGCACCAAGGGTTCAACTGAACCCTTTTTAAGTCAAGAACCTCAAGCAGAAGGTGGCTAGAATCTTGGTGAATTGCTGACACAGTAGCCACATGAAGAGGGGAATTATGGGTCCCTGAGCCCGGTTCACAAAGGAAATAAAAGGCCGTGATGAAACTCCCCGTGCATTTTGCACTCCTCCAGCTCCCTCTCGGGTCCTCCTTCCTTTCCCTGCAAACTGCACGCTGCAGAGGAAAATAACCTTAATCAAGACCAGACCCCGCGGGGCCCAGGTCCTGTGGCTGTTGCTGGCGCAGAGGACCGGGCCGCGCACAGCCTCTTTGTCATCCTGTGACTCCAGATGGGAAGAGCTCTGTTGTCTTGGAAGAGGTGAGGCCGAATGTTCTGGGGCTTTTGTTTCTGGTTTTGGTGATCCTAGTAAGATAATGTTGTGGATTATTTTCTGATGTAGACACAAAACTTTGCTTTTTAAATGAAGCTGCTATTTTATTTATTCCACAAACATTTAATGAGTTTCTGTTCCCCATACTGGGCCAGGTGACTCCCATAAAAGAGGAGGTCAGTAAACATTTTATTACTACCCCTGAGGGGCTCTTGTGCACAAAACTGACTACAAAGCCCACTTGTTTGCTCCCCCACCCTGCTGTTTCCTTTGTCTTGAAAGCTCTTCCCACCCTTCTCCACCACGCTCGTCCTCAGAGACTCGGGTTAGCCATCACCTGCTCGGAAGCTGCTCCTTCCCACTACTCCTGGGATGTACCGGTACCTGTGGGTTAAGGTGGCCAGATCATCCCGATTTTGGCGGGACAGTCCCGGTTCTTAACAATTTTACCCGAGTCCCACGGCATTTTAAAAAAGTCCCGATTTTTGCTTCTGTAGATCTGAAAGCTGGGGCTTACCTGTAGGACAGTGGTCGGCAAACCGCGGCTCGCAAGCCACATGTGGCTCTTTGGCCCCTTGAGTGTGGCTCTCCCACAAAATACCACATGCAGGCGCCCTCATACAGTGCGATTGAAACTTCGTGGCACATTCGCAGAGGTCGGTTTTCGGCCTGGGCGAGTCTACTTTGAAGAAGTGACATTAGAACACTCAAGGGGCCAAAGAGCCGCATGCCAACCCCTGCCCTAGGAGTCTGGATCAGAAAGGGACATTGTCTGAATTGGGCCGAGATGGTGAAGTGGGGTTTGAGCCAAGTCCTTGAGGTGCCAATGCTAAGTTCCAGGAGTAGGCATGAAATTAAAAAATGGAACATGATTCGGCCAGGGCAGCTCATTGGATTGAGCATCATCCCATGTACCAAGAGGTTGCCAGGTGGATTCCCAGTCAGGGCATATCTGGCTCAATCCCCAGTTTGGGGGGAGGGGGGCGTGCAGGAGGCAATAGATTGAAGTTTCTCTCTCATTGATGTTTCTATCTCTCCCTCTCCCTTCCTCTCTTTAAAACCAATAAAAAACAAAAACAAACAATACCTTCCTTCAACTTGATTAGAAAATTTCTAAGAAATGGATCTAATATACAACATGTTGACTATAGTTAGTAAATCTGTATTGAAAACTTGAAATTTACTAAGAGAGATCTGTTTTGGAGTTAGTTTGTATTTTGGATGCATTGCTGGGATTCAAACTGATAGAAATCTTAAATGTTCTCACCACATTTACATACAAAAAATGGTTGCTATATGAAGTGATGGATGTGCCAATTAACTTGATTGTGTTTATCATGTCACAATGTATGTGTATACCAAATCACCACATGGTACACCTTCAACTATACACGATACACAATTTGATGTTAGTTATACCTCACTGAAGTTGGAGAGAAAAAAAGAATAGTGAAACATGAAGGAAGGGAAGGGAAGGGAAGGGAAGGAAGGAAGGAAGGAAGGGAAGGAAGAAAGGAAAAGGAAGGAAGGAAGAAGGGAAGGAAGGAAGGAAGGAAGGAAGGAAGGAAGGAAGGAAGGAAGGAAGGAAGGAAGGAAAGGAAAGGAAGGAAGGAAATAAATTTCTTAGGAAGAGGTTAAGATGGTGATTAATCTAGAGACTCATTGGTTGCTATAACTTATGAGCATAACTGTTAGTTATGTTATGTTAAGGCTCTCGATATTTTGTGATAGTTTTACAACTCCAAGATCACTGCTCCATCTTTTCCTCTTTTCATTCCCCCGTTTGCCCATAACCCTGACCTCTGAGCTGCAGGGATCCGTGGAATCTCCCCGAACACTTAGAACTTGGGTTCCTTTGCTGTTCACAGTAGCTAATCCAGCTGGGGTGCAACTTCCCAGTTCACCAGGAGGGACCATCATGTAACACATCCCGAAATCTTCATTTTAAAGTTTGGGAATCTATTTTCTTTTTCTTTTTAAAAAAAATATATTTTATTGATTTTTTTACAGAGAGGAAGGGAGAGGGATAGAGAGCTAGAAACGTCGATGAGAGAGAAACATAGACCAGCTGCCTCTTGCATACCCCCTACCGGGGATATACCTGCAACCAATGTACATGCCCTTGACCGGAATCGAACCCAGGACCTTTCAGTCCGCAAACCGACACTCTACCGCTGAGCCACACTGGTTTCGGTGGGAATCTATTTTCATCCCCTACTTTTTTAGTTCAGTACATTTCGAATTTAATAGGCTATGTTTACTTAAAGCAAGGGCTTTGACCTTTAATCGTTTCCTAAAGCCTCCTGTGAGGAAAAGCTACGTTTACCATCATTTCGTTCTCAGCAGGATGGAGTAGAAAGAATAAAGTGGGTCCTGACCACAGGAACCCGAAAGCACATCCCTGCTTGCGGTTCTTCCCCTCCTAGCACTGGGCTTTCTGGAAGATGCAATTTTCTCCTTCCATTTCTGCTGTCGGCGTGCCAGGATTTCCAGCAAAGTGGCCCCCGTGTTTTGCTGGAGGTTACTTTTCATTGGAAGCAATTCAAATAAAATCATCATTCCGTTGCTCCCCTTTCATTTGACATTTGACTAAAACAATGCTTTGGCAGCAAGACAGGAGCTCTTAAGAGCTCCAGTATTTTTCGGCCAATCTTTGCCTTTCAAGAAGTGCCTTTTCAAAATGTGGTTTTAAACAGCGTAGAAATAAAAACAGGACTGATTGCTCGGAGACCAAAACTCTAGGGACAAAGGGAAAAGACCGAGGGGGGAGCCCTGGCAGTGCCAGCCGTGCCAGCTGTGCCCGCTGTCTGCGGTCACCCCTGTGAGCGCTGTGCTTCCTGGCCTCTGAGAGCCGTCGCCCCGGCTTTGTAGGGACTGCAGCTGTGTCTTCGCCAAGTCTCCAGCTCCAGGGCATCCTTGTTATGCCCGTTCTCTGTTCCTGCACCAAACCTGGCGAGCGTGACACTAACTACTAATTACTTCTCACTTTTATTCCTTTCTTATAGCAATTTCTGGGGGTTATCCTGAATTTTACTCTTTTTATGCTCTGAAGGTCCTAATCATAATCTCACGTATTCTCAATGATAAAAGCCCGTTTTTCTAATACAAGTTCCTTTCTGCCAGCCCTCCCCTTTTAGTATGTTTTTTTTTCCTTTTTAAAACATTATTATTATTATTTTTAAAAAAATATATTTTATTGATTTTTTACAGAGAGAAAGGGAGAGAGATAGAGAGCTGGAAATGTCGATGAGAGAGAAACAGCGACCTGCTGCCTCTTGCATACCCCCTACCGGGGATGTGCCCGTAACCAAGGTACATGCCCTTGACTGGAATCAAACCTGGGACCTTTCAGTCCGCAGACCGATGTTCTACCACTGAGCCACACCGGTTTCGGCCCCCTTTAGTATGTTTATGCATCCTTTGTCTTTCTTTCGCCTACCTCTATTCTTATCAGTTCCTCTGGGAGGTCCTGATTCCCTAACTATGGCTCAGGAATGCCTCTCCATGTGCTTAACAGGATCGTAATACTCTCTATGCACTTGCACGTTGAGTTAATTACCTCACTCCTGTGAGCTCCTCCAGGGCTAGAAGCATGTCTTTATTAATCATTTTTGTCTGCATCGTGTCCAAGGCTGGCACCAGGCAGCGCTTAATGAATATTGGTTGAGTTGTACATATTCCTGTCTCCCCTGGGAACGTTGCTTGCTACATGAGTTACCTATGCATTTGTTTTCAAACCACCCTCGACTGTCTCATCGTCTAACTTCCTCCTCCTCAAAAAATCTTCCTTTTCTCTGAATGAACCTTTACAAGCTCCTATCCCATCACTCTCCTTCTCTCTCTTTTTAAAAAAATATATACTTTAATTTTTTATTGATTTCAGAGAGGAAAGGAGGAGAGAGAGAAGGTAAAAATACCAATGATGAGAGAGAATCATTGATGGGCTGCCTCCTGCACGCCCCCTTCTGGGGATCGAGCTTGCAACCCAGGCATGTGCCCTGACTGGGACTTGAACTGAGACCTCCTGGTTCATAGGTCGACGCTCAACCACTGAGCCACACTTAACCTCTCCACGTCTCCTGACTTCCAATCTGGTTGGATGTATATACCCTGGTATTTTCCTGAGCACGTGGCCCATTCTCCCATGAGAAAGCTTAAAACAGGTTCCTGTAATCACTGTTTTGCATGTTCCAGTCTCTCATTAGGCTGCCTACTTATGGGGCAGGTACTCAGGAAATGTTTGCTAAACAAACAAACATTTGTAAGGGATTTGTTAAATACACCCCCTACAGAGAATCTTTGCTTACCATGGTGGTGGCAGATTGAGTGTTATTTTTTAACTATCCACTTACACAGACATTAATTTGTACCATCATGTCCAAATACCAAGAACACATAGAATGCAATTTTCCCAGAATTTGGGAGGACATACCTTTTTTAAAAATCCTTACCAGAGGATATTTTTTCTATTAATTTTTAGAGAGAGTGGAAGGATGAGAGTTAGGGGGGGTGGGGGGAGAGAGAAAGAAAGAATGAAAGAGAGAGAAGCATCCAGGTGAGAGAGACGCATTGATTGGGACCAGGGATTGAACCTGCAACCCAGGTATGTGCCCTTGACTGGGAATCAAACTTACGACCCTCCTGCGTGTGGGCTGATGCTCAGTCTTCTGACCCACACCAGCCAGGGTGGGACACACCATTTTAATTAGAGTTAGTGTCCTTGCCATAATGTAAGTGACTTTATGCCAGTGGTGGTGAAAAGAGATCATTTTTTAATGTTCTTTCCCCCCTACGTCATTTTTCTCTGTTCTTTTACTGGAAAGGATGAGGAGGAGGAGATGCCAGGAGAGAATAGTTCTCTGTGAGAACATCTGCCATTTGTTCATATCCTGGGGACTCAGTGGGTCGTTGGAAAACCTGCCATGCTTCCCCCCTATTCCCCCCTCCACCCTCCCGTCTTGTGTTAGCCTCAGTCTCTCTGAGAAATTGACCCAACGTCTTCTCTGCCTGTCGAGCTGGCTGTTGTGTTGAAGAGTCTCTGCTGTGGCAGGGCAAGGGCCAAAATCTTCATCTGTAATCGGTTTTGTTTAGAAAGAGCGAAGCCAAAGCCTCTTTTACTGGAGGCAGAGAGGGTTGCTGGACTCTGGGAAACCGACAAGCATGTGGGCGACTCAAACAAAAGAGAAGACAGGCTTTTCCGGAGATCTGCAGCTCTGTCTCGACGGATTAGGTCACCGGGTGCTGCCAAGGGTTTGGGCAATATAGCTGTTTGCTCTTCTCAATTCTCACAAGCTCAGGGGGAAGATTTTTGGTGACTGATTGTTAATTTTTCTGTCCGACTTCACCTTTTTGAAAGGAAGTTAACATACATTTGTGTTCATGAAATTAAGCTAGATTTTGTTGGTGAATATAAAAGAGATTAATATAAGTTCTATGTGGTTCAAAATACCAGAAACCAGATCAAATGGCAAACCATAGACTGGGGGTGTACCACTTCTAACACCTACGACAGAGAAAAGGGCCAGTATTTTAATGCATAAAGGGCTCTTAAAATCAATTTGAATAAAGGATTTAAACAGAGAAAGAAACATAAACATGTTTATAAACATGAAAAGACTAGAGATCAGTTGCATGAAGATTCATGCAATAGGCCTTCCTTCCCCTGGCTGCTGTCACTGGTTTTCCTCTGGCTCCCGGAATCCAGGCCTTAGCTCCATCTGGAGCCTTCAGTCTTCTCTGCTCAGCCGAGCGCTGCCTCTGGCCTGCAGCTGTCCCTCTCATAGCAGGTGTCCTGCCCCGCCCAGCTGCTCCATGCCTCCGTATGCAAATTAACCCACCATATTTGTTGGGTTAATTTGCATACTCACTCCTGATTGGCTGGTGGGTGTCACAGAGGTATGGTCAACTTGCATATTTCTCATTTATTAGTGTAGATACCTAGTTCCACTTACAGTGACAGAATTACAACTGATGAAACATGACATGTCAAGAAGAACATTTGATAACATATAGAGTTGGCAAGGGTGTGGAGAAGCAGGCACTCATACATATATAGAGGGAGTGTAAACATACCCAGTTTTTCTGGCAATGCCACTCAAAATCAGAATGTATATAATCTTTTACCTGTTAATTCAATTTCAGGAATTTTTTTAAAATGTGTTTTTATTGATTTTTTACAGAGAGGAAGGGAGAGAGATAGAGAGCCAGAAACGTCGATGAGAGAGAAACATCGACCAGCCGCCTCCTGCACACCCCCAACCGGGGATGTGCCCCAACCAATGTACATGCCCTTGACCAGAATCGAACCTGGGACCCTTCAGTCTGCAGACCGATGCTCTACCACTGAGCCAAACTGGATTCGGCAATTTCAGGAATTTATCCAACAGAATTTACAAATATAAACTGAGGTGTCTATACAAAGATATTCAATTCATTACAGCAATATTTGCAGTTAAAATGTGAAACAAGCCCTGGCCGAGTGGCTCAGTTGGTTGGAGTGTTGTCTCATAAACCAAAATTTGTGGGTTTGAGTCCATGTCGGTCAGGGCACATACCTAAGTTCCACGTTCGATCCCCAGGCAAGGCAAGTATGGAGGCAACCATTCAGTGTTTCTCTCACATTGATGTTTCTCTCCCTTTCTCTCTAGAATCAGTGAAAACATATCCTTGGGTGAGGATTTAAAAAAAAAAAAAAAAAAGGTGAAACAATGTAAGTGCCTAGGAGTAAGAGACTGATTAAAGACATTGAAAAGATTTGTAGTTTGTGCTGTGTATGATGTATTTATATTTAGCTTCAGTGCCCAAATATCAGTTTATTACCTCTCAGCTCCATATTCACCCTTCATTGCCTAATCTCTGAAAATGGATCTGTTCCTTGGAAAAACTTTTCCTTTCCCAGCTGAGAGTTGAATACATTGGTAAGTAGCCCAGAGTTTTAAAAGCAGGGAAGTGGGGAGAGATGCTGTTTATTCTTATATAAATATGCACATGTATGGACTTTGTGTGGAAGCTACTTAAGAAACTATGGAGGGCGTTACCTCTACAAGCGAGACTGAAATCCAAGAAGTGGGTTGGCGAGGGGAGACTCGAAGTTCTTTTACCGCGTACATGTTTTGTTTTTATGGTTAAAATATAAAACTTTTGTTAGGCATTAAAGAAAAGAAGAAGAAGAAAAAAAGAGCTGCCTTAATGGAGAAACAGACTGTTCCTCGCTGGAAATGTGAACTATTGTAAAGATGTCGTTTAATCAAAATTAATTTATAGGCTCAATGCAGTCATGGTAAAGGAAAAAACCCCAGGGTGGAGGCAGGGCAGGGCTTTTATTGTTAAGAAGCTTAGAGTATATTTTGAGAGACAGAAACATAATGTTCACCAAAAATGCCTTGAACAGTTATAAAGCAATATATCAAGTGCAAAGCAATAAAATTGAATACATATGTATGGTGGGAACTTGGAGTCCTTTGAGGGAATAGACAGAATGGAGTTAATCAGCAAAGGATACTGGAAAAGAAAAGGAAAAAGAAAAAAAAAAAACTAAGATAAACTATAACAAGAAGGACTCTTTCTTAAGGTTCTTATTCTCTCCTCAAAATGGAAACTGCCCTCCCGAAGGCTCCTTCCCTCAGGAGGGCGCTCTCCTCGGGGGACGGGGTTCTCTGTGTGTGTGTTTTGTGTCGAGAAAGGCTGTGGACTGTACACCAGTGCTTGTTCTGCTGCTGAATAAAGTGGCCCCAATGCCTCCACTTTTTTTCGTTTTTGAGTTTGCAAATGACTGAAAATTAGGTAATCAAGGACAGACGGGATTGGGTCGACTGTAACAAGGAGTACAATTGCTTGAAGGATCTGGAAACAATACTGACCACATTTGTTGGCATTAATTCCTCGAAGCAATAATGCTGTATATGTAGAAAATATGTCTTTTAAAAGTCATCAGCTCTGAGTATTGCAATTGAACTCTAACTTGGAACGGATGATAAATTCTTTTTTTTTTTTTTTTTAAAAAAAAACACCCGCACAGAGCAGCAGACAGGATTATACATTGGGAGGTTTAAGAATTCCCATAGCATTTGGAAAACATTTTATCATCTCTCTATGCCAGTTACAAAGATGAGAATTTAAGTCATAGATGGTTTGATTTAGAAGGTGTGACATGCTGCTCCATCCTAGAACTGGATAGGACTTTTCGCAGAAGAAACGATTGCTTAAAAACAGTTGCTTTTTTAGGTCTTCATGAATTCTTCACTATGAAGGGGTGAAGCGACTTTTAAGATTTTCCTCCTGGCAAATAAATTACCTTTATGTTAGGAGTACTTCATGATGACTTCCAAATAATACCTGTAGTGGCTAGGAAGAGATATTAAAGGAGCTATCACTTGCTAACTTTCCTTAAGATACATTATTTATTGCGTACCATTTCCCATTAGTGTAGTTTATAAGATAACATCACTCACAGTAGTTCTTCAAGACTTGTTTCCGTTGGAACAGAAGTTTATTAAACCTCCATTTTTCATCCCTTGCAGAACTCCGGCAGAAATAAAGAAGGGCTGTCTTTTGTGACTAGTCAGAGGTCGTCCTGGTTTTGGTGGCTTTATTGTTTTTCCAATCACTGCAGGTCTGTCAAAATGTTTTATGAGTCTTTATCCTAAAGGCACCAGGAACTCCCAGGGAGGACAGTTGTACAATGTTTGGGGGTCTGAGTATTTGTAATTTCAAAGTTTGCCCTGTTTTATGAGAATAAAGCTGAGAAAAACCGGAACCGGTTTGGCTCAGTGGATAGAGCGTTGGTCTGTGGACTGAAAGGTCCCAGGTTTGATTCCGGTCAAGGGGATGTATATTGGCTGTGGGCACATTCCCGGTAGGGGGTGTGCTGGAGGCAGCTGGTCTGGTCGATGTTTCTCTCTCATCGATGTTTCTAGCTCTCTATCCTTCTCCCTTCCTCTCTGTAAAAAAATCAATTTATATATATATATATATATATATATATATATATATATATATATATATATATATATTTTTTTAGTGTATGTGTTATCATTTAATCTGCAACCTAAAAGAAGGTATTGAGCTATATTCTTCTCTTGCTAATAGTTGCTAGTAGGACAGATTACTGGCAGGGGTCATATTTATTAAAAGTGCTAGTCTGGTTTCCAGGTTTTTAAAACATGAGGATCTCTTTTTAACAGCAAAAGGTTTCATGGCCTCCCTCATATAATAGCAGTTGCACTGTTCCCCCCCCCCCCCCCATCTTCTTTTTAATTGTTGGCAGTATTACAGATGTTGTATTTTTGTGTTTTGGGTCTGCAGTCAATTTTTGGTGCTCATTTGGTTGGAAGGACCTTTGTAACGACCCTGAGGCCCTCCTAGCCCACGGGCCCGTGGTGGGAAACCACTGCCACGCACTCTTCAAACTCAACATCGTGGCTTCCTTCCAGAGAGGTGGGACACGGGCTTTAGAAGCAGCCAAATTGGACTCTAGAGGAGAAAAGTCGGGTCAGAATTGAAATCATTCTTCCTTTGTAGTACATCCCTACTCTGAGCATGCTCTGTGAACCCACTCAGTTAAGATAATAAAAGCTATGATTATATTTTGTTTCAAAATGTCGACACCTTTTAAGTTGGTACCTATAGGTACAAAAGCAAGAATGCTTTGGCTGAGGGCCACAGGTATCCAGGGAGAGAGGCTGGGATGACCTGGAGGGCAGAGCAGAGAAATCACAGGTAGGTGGGCCACGTTACTGTTGAGCCGCTGCCTCAGACGGCGCTGAGTCTCCAACTGTGGAGGGTCAGCTTTGATGTGTAGCTCAGCCAGAATAAACACAAAATAGACATCCAGCTGGTTTTAGAAGATCCAGCTGGTTTTAGAAGAGAACCCACCTTCGTTTCTTCCCTGCCACCCAGTGGACCATATTTTGTGGTCATTTATGAAAGGGGAAGTGTCTGAAGATATGCTTATGGCAACTTAAGAATACTGCAGATCTGCTCTCTGAAAGGGCCAGTCCCTGGCCAGATTCCTCTCCCCCCCGAACACTGCCATGCCAGTGTCTCTGAGTGGTAGGAGAACCGGGTGAACTGCGGATGCAGGGTTTTCCAAAACTCATTTGGCCACAGAACATCTGCCTGTTTCTTCCTAGTCTCCATGGAATATCTGGAAACCTTGTGTGGAACACACTTTGGGAAAGGCTGATCTTGGCTATAATCTGGGTGGACTTTGGAAGATCTGATGGCTTCAGCGGTCTTCATGATGGGCACCAGGCTGGGAAGTGGCCTGAGTCTGCAGGGAAGAGAGCCAAAGCCAGGTACCGCCGATGGCATTCGAAACAAGGGCTTGTTCTCTGCCTACAGTGGATTCTCCAATTCAAAAGCTCCCTTTGGTTTCTTTTTATATAACTCACTCTTCATCAGATAATTACTACTTAGTCAGTACTCAAGGCTTAAATTTTTGTCTTCATTATCATAGCTGTTTGGGCTGGGGAAGAGCATCTAGCAGGTCTTTTGTTTAGCCATCAAGAATTATTTAGACAGCTCTCTTGTCAATCTTAAAATATTGTTTCTCACCACCCAGATTCACAGATAGTTTGTGAAGGCTCTTAAAAGAGTCAGAAGGCTGGAGGAAGGGGAACAGGTAGGTGGAGGGTAGGGGTGGGGGATGTTCTCCATCTTTGCTCCTTAGTTCAGATTTTTTTTTTTAATTGTTTGATTCTCTTGGAGACAAAGCTAGTTCTCTTTAGTATCTGCTGATCTGTGGTGTCTTCCTGTTTTTAAAGCAATGTCTTTATTTTACCAAAACATCCATTCAGTAGTTTAAACATCACTTGAAATGACGATGGGATCTTTCTTGGGAAGTAGGTTGATAGCTTCTGACGTGGTTCCCGCGTTAGGGAGTGACGGGTATGCATTTCTTACTGTGCAGATGCCTCCAGGAAGGAGGGACAGCTGTGTGCAAAACGCTTACAGACTGCAGAGCGGAACGCTGTTGATCTGCAAGCATGATCTGTTCTTCACAGGAGCCTTTATAGCAGGAATTAGCATTTGCATATCACTGTACAAAACACTTACACATGCATTACATCATATGATCCTTACAACAGCCCTGTAATGGAAGCTGTATTGACAGTTCAAAAAATAAAAATCTCCATTTATATTCGATGAAGCTGAAGTCGAGGTTAAATTTACTTGCCCAGAGCCCTGGTTGGTGTCCTTAGTGGTTAGAGAGCTGGCTGAACTCTGAAGGGTCATGGGTTCAATTCCAGGTCAGGGCACATGCCCAGGTTGTGGGCTCAATCCCCAATGGGGAGGCATGCATGAGGCAAACGATGAATGATTCTCATCATTAATGTTTCTCTCTCTCTCTCTCTCTCTCTCTCTCTCTCTCTCTCTCTCTCTCTCTTTCTCTCCCTCTCCTTCCTCTCTGACGTCAATAAAATATATTAAAAAAAGAAGCTTATGACTTATTTTATTTTATACTTTTAAAAATATATATATTTTATTGATTTTCCACAGAGAGAAAGGGAGAGGGATAGAGAGATAGAAATGTTGATGAGAGAGAAACATCGACCAGCTGCCTCCTGCACACCCTCCACCAGGGATGTGCCCGCAACCAATGACATGCCCTTGACCGGAATCGAACCTGGGACCTTTCAGCTCTATCCTCTGAGCCAAACCGGTTTCGGCTTATTTTATACTTTTAATACAATATTTGTGACTTTAATGACACTGTTAGGAAAGTCTGATCCATCGGCACTCTGCCCGTTTGGGGATGTGTGTTACATCCATGGTGCTGTGAGTGTGAGAGTACGAATTTGTGTGTAGCTCACACGTGTGTGTATGCTTGTGTGTGACCAGGAGAGAGGAGGAGAGGAAGATGGGAAACAGATTCTCCCAGGGCTTTGCCAAACCGTGCAGGTCCGCACCCTTAAAGTCTGATTCCTAGAGGGCGGGGAGTACAGATTGGATTCTCCCACCACCTCCCCCTCCCCTTAAAGAAATACCACCAAGTGGGCGTGTCCCCGTTCCTGATGGGAATGCATTGAGTCAGAGCAGGGGAAACGGCTAAAACTCATCGCACTGCGGAGAAGTGCTTTATAGCCCTCAGCTGGCAGTTGTGGGAAGGAGAGTTTTTTCTTTTATGGGCCCTTTCTGACCTGTGCTGTCCCTTCCTCTCGTCCCTGGTGGCCGTGCTGTTAACGGGCTGGAGGCAGGGGCGCAGGCTGCCCACAGGTGTGGTTCCCTCTGCTGGTCCCCGCGCCCGGCCCGCGCCCCCGACCCTTCTCCAGGCTTCTCGGGGCGTCCGGGACAACAGTTAAATCAGCAGAGGCTGTTCGGCATGTACCGACAGAGTTTGGTCTAATTCAGCCTGATTATTAAAATTCTTGGCACGAATTCTACATGAATCACCTCCAAAAAAATTTACATTAAAGTTAATGCTACAAGTCTGACTTCAGCCCACAAAACAGAAAACTTGGAGTTCGAGGTCTGCAACTGTGGCCTTAACTCCTCCTTGTCCACGGCCTCGTGACTTTTCCCCACAAACAAAGGAGAACCTGTGTGTGTGTGTGTGTGGGGGGGGGGGGGTCGAGGGTGGTCTGCAGGGTCACCGCGGGAGGGAGTCATCCTGATCTTCGAATTAAGACAGATGCCGGGCCCTCTGCCTGTGGGCGGACAACCTGGGTTCAAATCCTGCCAAGCCACGTAGGGGCTGTCTGACTTCGGGCGGGTTCCTTAGCCTTTCCGGACTTTATTGTTCCATCCAGAAAATGGGGACAATATCCCTCACCTTGTTGTGCAAACTGAGTGAGCCGCATCGGAGACTTGTGGCAGAACAGGAGGGGTGAGCCCCTCGTCACCGCCAGCTGCGCTTGTCGCTGCTGTTACGGTGATCACTCCCCACGCTGCACTATTTTGAAGAGCAGCAAGGCATGTTAACGTGATGGGGCACACGCATGTGGTGACCCCTGTCTGTGTCCCTTCCCTCCACTTCCTCCTCACTTCTTTGTGAGTAGTTTTGGGGCATTCATGACACGTGACTTTAAACAGCCTTCTCTGCACCCCTTTTGGGGGATGGAGCAGGGTAAGAGGGCCGGGGGGCAGCATGTTTTCTCATCACCGCGCTCTCCCTGATCCTCCGCGCCCGCCTCCAGATTGGTGTGCTCGGACCTCCGGTTTCCCAGGCTCAGAGAGACACTGTGTGCCTTCACCACGAAGATCGCAGGTATCAGAGGTGGATCCTGGGAGTTGAGTTTTCTTCTCTGATCCTTGTGGTTTCTAGGGATGGCAGAGCTAAGGCTGACTTGTCTGGGACGGACGATGTTTGCTCTCTGTGGTGTGGGGACAGTGAGTCATAGGTGGGCTGGGTGAGAGGCGGGGGACAGCAGTGATACTTTCCCTCGGTCTCAGGTTCAGTCTTGACTCCCATCCAGAGCAAACAGCCCGGGGTGTTTGGGGGAGATGACCACGGAGGACTGGAGGACTGGGGCTGTCCAGCAGGCCCACAGACGGCACCGCCTCCGGCCATGTCATGACAGCGAGCTGAGGGGACTTGCATGAGTGCTGACAGGACAAATTCCAGTGGATTCCGGCGGAGCTAACCTTTCCTGGCTGCCTACCTGCCAGGCCCTGTGCTGGTTTTAACCAAAAAGTGTCCTTTGGTCCGATGCCTGTTCTCTGAGGCAGGTACCAACAAGGAAGCTGAGGGCAGGGCAGGTGCGTACTTGCATCTCATCGAGGCTGGGCAGAGCTGGGAGCTGAAACAGGGTCTCCTGTTTCCCAGGCCGGGGTTCTTCCCCGCCACAAACTGCAGAAAGGAGGAGAGCTGGCCGTGGGGACGTGGCCACTTCTGTGGCAGGTTCGTTATCCCTGTAACCTAGTGACCATACGCCCTCCCTCCAGGCCCCGAGGCCGGAGAGGCTCAGTGGGCGCCAGAGAGAACGTGCCTCCGTCTTGAAGAAGATGCTTGTCCCCTGGACCAGCCTGCCTCTCAGAAGATGCTTTCTAGCCCGACAGCTGGGGTTATTTTTAACATGTGGGGTGTAGCACAACCCTGAGCTTTTGAATGTGACAAACCTTTCTTTCCTTGAAAAGAGAAGAGGCAGGCATGTCTGGCTCCCTTCTTTGCAGGCGTTAGCTTTTGAGTGATTTTTGGCCGTGCTAATAAAGTGCTAAAGTTTAGACCTAGTCCCAGTGGTCAAAATGTGAAAAATTAATGTCATTCACTTTTCCTCTCCTTGAACTAGCAAATCCCTTTTGCCTATAAATACACTCACCACCTCCCCCTTCTCACCCCGGGAGGACCCTAAGTGCTAGCCACAGTTTGCCAGCAGCCTTCTGCGAGGAGAGAGGCCCCCTACCCCCACCCCCCGACGTCTCTGCCTGAGGTGCGCCTGTTGGACTGTACAAGAGGCAGCGATAAGTGATGGGGGAGAGCCTGGGGTTTGGAGCCAGATGCCTGGTTCAGTTTACTGGCTTTATGATTTGAGCAAATCACTCTTATTTATTTTTAATTGATTTTAGAGGAAGGCAGGGCAGGAGGGAGGAAGGGAGGGAGGGAGGGACATCAATTTTGTTGTCCCACTTATTTATGCATTCATTGGCTGATTCTTGTATGTGCCCTGACCGGGGATTGAACCTGCAACGTTGGATGATCAGGACAGTGCTCTAACCACCTGAGCTACAAGGCACCATTTCTGAGCCTCGGTTTCCCCGTCTATAAAATGCTTGTGTCTCTTCATAAGCACTTTGACTATAACTTTAGAAAAATTTCAGTGTTAAAAACGACAGCTTGCGGAAAAGAACTTAACAGAAACCCTCTGATGTTCTGTCTGTAAGATTTGTGAGGTGGGCGCGACCCTCCCTTCAGGAAGCGCCGTGCCGCCAGGAGGGAACCCTAGTGCTGAACTTGGTGGCAGAGAGCAGAGCCCGGAGAAAGGAGGGAAGTGCTCAGTTTGCTTGATTTTGTTTTTTAAGGCTCGGTGCTAATAATGAATTGTAATCTGTCGTTACAACAATGAATAAAGCAGACTTGGCCCTTTAGGAGCTAAGTCTCCCTGGGAAGAGAGGTCAGCTATATTTTCTTTTTAAGTATAATTATTTTTATGGGTTTCAGAGAAAAGGAGAGAGAAACATCAGTGATAAGAGAGAAACACGGATTGGCTGCCTCCTGCACGCCCCCTACTGGGGATGGAGCCAGCAACCTGGGGATGTGCTCTTGACCGGAATCGAACCTGGGACACTTCAGTTCGCAGGCCAACACTCTATCCACTGAGCCAAACTGGCTATGGCAGCTATGTTTTCCTTACAGCTATTATTAGTACCTGCCATATTTGTTTATTATTTATTGCTTACTCCTCTATCACTAGAATGTAAGCCCATGTGTCTTATTTGTGATCAGATTTCCTGTGCCCAGCACCTCAGTACTAATTGAATAAGGTGAGTAAGAACAGTTATGATAAGAAGGAACGCATGCACAGGGCAGCGTGGGCACACAGAGGAGGAGTCCCAGTCCTGCCCTTTCTTGGGGGGCCAGGTTGAGGGGTGTAGCGTCAGAGTAGTTTTCCAGAGGGGTGACAGCCACATTGGTTCCTGACAGCGGAGTAGAAGTTAGATTGAAATGGGACCAGTGTTCCCGGCAGAGAAAGTGGAGGGGAATTTGTCCCCCAAATGGCACAGTGCACAGGACGAGGATAGTGGCTTACAACAGGGTCCTCTTTGTCCCTGAGGGGATGTTTGCCACAAGTAGGAGGAGTGCTCTAAATACCCCACAGTGCACTGCCCCCCCCAACACACACACACACACACACACACACACACACACACACACGCCAGAACCCTGAGCTGGGGAGGCACCACTTGGGAGGCCTGGGGGAGAGGCTGAGGTGGGAACAAAGGTGAATGGCCGGAGGGAAGAAAGGGCAGCAGTGGTGGGTGGCTGAGAAGTACACAGTGTTCGGCCAGCTCAGTACTTGCAGAACTTGAAGGTGCTCAGTGTCAAGTCGCCCTTAAATAATCCCGCACCGGGAATTCACTGACACCAAGCTGAAGAGCACACCGTGTTGAAGGCGTGTCTGCCATCGCCCGGGGAATGGGCACTAGGAAGCTGGTGGGTTATGCTGTCTGCCATTTCTCCGTTTCCTTCCAGTCACAGCAGAGCAAGCAGGACGTCAGTGAGGCTGCTCAGCATTTTCCTTCTCTTATTAGATTTAAGTGATCGCCTTTCCACATCTGACCGATGGGATGAAAATGCACCCGGCCCTGGATGGTGCTTTCAGAGAGAGACTGTTCCCTTTTTTCCTCTCGGCCGTAGGGCCCGTCTTGCTAATTGGTTGTCCCCAATGGTGGCTGCGGCACAGATTCTCCCCCAGCTGCCTCTCCCAACCGGGGCATCCGGGAGCGGGAACGGCCCTGCCTGCGCCTCCCTCCCCGAAGGCCCGGATTCATGCTCTTCCGGGCGCCTGGCGTGGGCTTGCCGGGACCTGCCAGGAGCCGAAGGTTGTTTTCTTTTTCCCACAGGAAGTAATTTTCCTGGGCACGGCAGCCCCCGCTTGCCAATCCCTTGCTTTCGCGAAAGCTCACGTGTGTGCGACAGTGGCACTATTGTTGGGCGTTCCGGAGTTTCCATCACAGATCCCGTGTTTACCTGCCGCGGCGGTTTTCCTGAGAGGCGTAATTCGAATAGTAGGGCATAAGGAGGGACCGGTTTGAAAAAAGAGAGGGAGCCCGGCTGGTGTGGCTCAGTGGTTGGACATCAACCTACGAACCAGGAGGTCACAGTTCGATTCCCCGTCAGGACCTATGTCCGTGTTGTAGGCTCGATCCCCAGTGTAGGGCGTGTAGGAGGCAGCCGATCAATGACTCCCTCTCATCATTGTTTCTATCTCTCTCCCCCTCTCTCTTCCTCTCTGAAATCAATAAAACATTCAAAGAAAAAAGAGAGGGAGAATATTCTCTGGAAGATGAGGCAGCTGGGAACTGGGGTGAGTGGTTGGTCAGTTTTGGTGGCCAGAGCTGCTTGGTCAGAGCTCTGTAGAGGTTGAAGTGTCTGTCGGTGGAGGGCTTAAGGGGGTTTTGAATGAGAAGGTCCTTTCACCAGCACCAGCTCTGTATATAAAAATTAAAGTTAATTCCACAGAAACTTCCCTGTAGGGTTGATGAGATGAGCCGTGGGAGGATTGGGTAGCTTCATAAATGTTCCGGTTTAGTTAAATGTGAAGTCGAAATGCAAATAAGGATAATTGGTGAAGGCGTGTAGTAAGCACGCCCCATGGGCCAGGCACCAGGCTAAGTTAGACACGCAGGATCCTCCTTTCCCCCTCAACACCCCTGGGGGCACGGGGGCAGCTCCTGAGGCCGTTTCACCAAAGGTCCCTGAGGAAGAGATCCGACAGTGGAGAGAACAGTGAGCCATGCTGGTACCATGAGGTGTTTTCGAGCTGAAGGGTGGTATTGCAGCTACTTTAGAGTCGCATTTAGTTCTGTTTCTCTCACACCTGGCTCTGCCACGGTCAAGTACCCCAGCGTATTCTCCTGATGATGTATTATCTCTCAGTTTTCTGCTTCTTTTAGAGAAGAACTATAAAAGGATGGGGTATGGGAGGAAAGAGGAAGGATACTAAGCCACAGGCAAAAGGGAGGGGCCAGGACCCCAGGGGAACCTCCGAGTGGCCTGGCAGGGGGTTTGCCCACATTTCAGATGTGCTTGTGTGCCACTGTCTGCCACTTACAGTCACATCTCAGTTATGTGTTCCGGTGGCGAGGCATGTGGTAGCACAGGTCATGCAAAGCAGAGGGTAGCTCGTACACAGATCACAACTCAAGAGGCACAGCTGGAAAAGCCACTCTGAGGAGGACTCCTGGGGGCGGGGGGGGGGGGGGGGGATGAGGGGTGGGTGGAGGGGGGAGAGTGTTCAGTCTCCTGAAAGCCAAATGCTTTCCGTGCTCATCTCGGGCTGCTGGGCTGCAGAGATAATCCTTGACAAAGTGAAAACCAGAGACTGAAGACAGCGGTTGAGGCGCTCGCTGTCCTCGAGACCAGGACAAGAGCATTGGGTCCCTCTGCCTCGATCTTCCTAAGAAATGGGGTTCTTCACTTTCTCCCGTAATAAGATTGTCCTCGGGAGGAGACCCCACAGTCCACGCTCACAGGAAGCTCACCTTCCCCGCCTTCCCTCGGGACGTGTGACCGGGCCACCAACGCAGTGGTGCTCAGCCCAAACAGTTTTGTCCTACAGGGACACGTGGCAATGTCTGGAGGCCTTTTCATTTTATTTTTTATTAAAATATATTTTATTGATTTTATACAGAGAGGAAGAGAGAGGGATAGAGAGTTGGAAACATCGACGAGAGAGAAACATCTATCAGCTGCCTCTTGCACACCCCCTACTGGGGATGTGCCCGCAACTAAGGTACATGCCCCCGACCGGAATCGAACCCGGGACCCTTCAGTCCCCAAGCCAATGCTCTATCCACTGAGCCAAACCGGTCTCGGCTCTGGAGGCCTTTTTAATTATAACCTGGCATTATAATTAAATATATATTTATTTTAAAAAAATTTTGAACCTCACTTGAGGATATTTTTGCCATTGATTTTCAGACAGAGTGGAAGGGAGGGAAGACTGGGGTGGTGGTGGGGGAGAGAGACATTTAGTGAGAGAGACACATTGATTGGTTGCCTCTCGCACACACCCTGACTGGGGCGGAGGTCAAACCCTGCAACTGAAGTAGGTTCAGTTCCTTGACTAGGAACTGAACCCATGACCCTTTGGTCTGTGGGCTGACTCTCTAACCACTGAGCAAATCAGCCAAGACATAAACTTGAGCAGTTTTAGGTTTTCAGAAAATTTGAGCAGGAGTACAGAGAGTTCCCATAGACCTTGTCCTGCCCTTCCCACCCCCCACCCCCCAGCACTCGTTCCCCCATCATTCACATCTTGCATTGATGCGTTACATTTGTTACAATTGATGAGCCATATTGATGCATGATCGTTAACCAAAACCCTCCGTTTACTTTAGGGTTCATTCTCTGAGTTGTCCATTCTGTTGGTTTTGGCAAACGCAGGAGGACGCGTATCCAGCATGTGGCGTCATGCGGAATAGTTTCACTGCCCTGGAGATCTTCTGTGGTTTCTGGAGGCGTTTTGGATCCTCACCACCAGGAGGGAGTTACCGGCCTGTGATGAGTCGAGGCCGAACATTCCGTAATGACTCTAGTGTCCCAGAGAATGTCACAGCGTCACAGCTGCAAAACGCTGCGCTGCAGACCGCTTGTGCAGGTGTGGCCGTGGCCTGGGGGGGCGAGGGGGCCTCCAGTGCTGAAAAGGAGCCTGGTGTTTGGATGCTGGGAGGCCTGGCCGTGCAGTGGCAGACGAGAGGCACCTGGAGCATTTGGACAGTCCTGAGGAGAACACGAACTCACATTCAAACTTGCAGGCAGCATTCCTGCCCAAATCCCGACACACATTTCTCTAACTCTCAGCCTGTGAAATGCAAACCCCGAGGTGCCAGCCTGATTAAAATGCCCCAGGTTATAATTCTGGGGCTGTGCATGGTGAGGTTAGCTTCGGTTACTCTCAAGTTAATCCCAGTCTCTGATCCATCCAGAACGAAAAGCCCAAGTCTCAGGTTCGGGTCTAAGCATCGTCGTTATTTATTTATTTGTTTGTTTCTTTGTTTATTTACTGCTGCCTTGGTTTCTTTTTCTGAAAAGGAAGACCGTTGTTCTCCTTGTCTCGCGAGACTTAGAGTGTTTTCATGAGTTGGTATCTGCAGTCGACTCCCAGTGCTGTGTAGTGGGCTGGGTAGCGGCCAGCAGCACATACTGTTGAAGATTTAATCCATTAAAAACTGCCCAAGCAGTTGCAATTTTATGGAAAGGGCTTCTGTGGATGCTGAGGTTTGTGGTTGGGGGTGGTAAGCTACAAGATGACTGCTTTTAAAGACTGGAGATTTATAAGGGGAAAATATGTAAAAGTCAGCACTTCCTGCCAGCGGAGGGCCCACGGTCGTGAAGTGGGCGCTGCAGCTTCCTTTCGCCCCGCAGGCCCCTATGTCCCATACATCAGAGGACTCTCTTCCTCTGACAGGCATAGGAAGGGAATCCAGGCACCGAGCTCACTCCCTCCTAGCACGTAAATATGGATAAAGAGAAATATTCCTTTTCATAAATGACCTCCTCCTCCACCTTCATCTTCCCGAAGTCATAAAACCTCAAGTGCCACGAAAAAAAAAAAAAAAAATCCTTTGGGAAAAAAACACGTCCTTTGTGTGTGCAGCTTTGGGCTGCAGAGGGAAAAGCTTTGCAGAACAAAAAGGTTCCACCGGAGGCATGTAAAACAAGTTTTATTAAAACTTTAATTATCTCCCACCTGCTGGCGCTCTGTGACGTTCAGAGGAGAGGGGCTAATTGAGAACAGCATTCGATGTGCCTGCGCGGGGCGGGGTTCTTGCCTCTTCTTAAAGGGGATTTGTTCTTAATCACGCTGATTTCGTAATAAGTAAGTCCAGACGCGAGTTCACGCTCTCATTTCTGACAGTGTTTAATTAAGGTCCTTTTCACGTGCGGTGTCAGCTTGCGTTACTTTGAACGGGGGGCGTTTTTCTTTACACTCACGGCAGGGGTCTTGAACTGGCCGTGTCCCTGCGTGTTCTTTGTAACAGGGGGTACATGTCGCAGGGCAAGTCCAGCGGGAGTCAAAACAAAGCATTCTGGTGCTTTGTCCTTCCCTCTGAAGTACAAAGGGCTTCGACGTATCCACGACCTTAAACTTGAAACCACAGGCTCCACCCCCCACTTCGTATTCTGCAGCCGCAAGGGTACGTGTCTCATTTATTTCTACCTTCCTGCAGTCTTTGTTTTGACTTGAATTGCAGAGTCACTCCAGGTATCTGGACTCGGAGCTTGTCAGTATGTCGCAACAACAGTCATTTCCCCTCCGAAGCGTTGGAACATGCACAGCGACTGGCCTCAGTGCTTAGTTTGGCCATCAGCTCTCCCCGAATCCTCAGGAAGCCAAGGGTCACAGGGCCCGTGGGTGGGTGGAGGAGCAAAGATTCAAACCTGTTCCCTGACAGAAAGGAACCAAGCCTTTAACTACAGGCGATGGAGCTTTCTCTCTGTGCTCAGAGACTTAGAAACACTCCAAACTTTCTGCTTCTTGGTGTTTTGCTTTTGTGTGTGTGTGTGTGTGTGTGTGTGTGTGTATGTGTGTGTCTGCATATGTTTGTTTTGTTTTTGAGCCTGGCATTTTGAGTGGATCAGTCAGTGTTTGTGTAAATTCCAGCGTATCTGGAAACTTCTCTGATATCCCAGCTGTGTTTTCTTCGTTGTGGTTGATAATGGCATTTGTCAGAAGACCTCAGAATACCCTCGCTTTCTGAAGTTTTTTTTAAATCTTGGCCCTGTTCTGAGATGTGGATTATTGTTTTTTTCCCCTTTATTGAAAGTTCCTTAAGCCCAGTCTTCTGTTCTTTTCTGCACCTACCATGGTACCTGCACTTCCTCCTGTGGATGTAGTATGAGCCCAGCTGAAGGTAAAGAACACTTCCTAAGCACACGCTATGTACCAGGTGCTTTCTGAACATGGATTCTCTCCCCTAGTTGTCTTACCAGCCGATGTAATAGTCATAGACACCTTCGTTTTTACAAATGAACCAACGAGGCTTCCGTATGCTTGCTGTGGACTTCATGACAAGCGGGTTATAATAGGACGAGCGATCATATCCAAACCCAGGCCTCTGTGACCCCAAAGCCCAAGTTCTTTCCACTCTGTGTACTTTCTTTCTATTGAATGGGAATTGGCTTAAATGGAATTTTGCCTTTTCTCAGGAAAAGGATGCAGAGAAGGCTTTAGAAACACATGGACAACCTTTCTGTCCCCACCCACCCCAAAGCCAAAGAGGCCATCTCAAGAATGGGACTTCCATCGAGGGAATGGGAAAACTGGGTCATGTAGCCGCCAGGAGCCTGCATTTCGGTTTAGCTGGCTAGCACACACTCTTTGTGTTTGTTTACCTGTGGCTAGTCTGACAGATAAAAGGGCTTCTCTTCTTGGCCTCTTCACTTGGGAGAAGTGAACTGTGGGACTTGGTGGAAGGAGTAAAGGACTGAAAATGCTTGGGTTTGGAGAATTTCCAGTTATAATTATATGGTGCAGAAGGCATTCTTATTGACTTTGGTGACAAACACGTCTGAATGACAGCTCCCCGAATCACCCTGTTATCACAGAACTTTGTACCCCACCCCCCCTTCCCGGTCCTTCACCGCCATGGTCTCTTCCCCGGGAGAGTGCTGGCCTAGGGGTGTCGAACTCAATCAGAGAAGGGGCCAAAATCTAAAATCCAGCCTAAATCGCGGGCCGAATGGTTTACTGAACAGTCATAAACTGTCATTGTGATGGAAACGCAGCGGAGTGCAGTGATGACAGCGCGGTGCGGGCCACATTGCAAGGCCTGGCGGGACGGATTTGGCCCGCGGGCCTTGTGTTTGACACATGTGTGCTGGCCAGTCAGCGAACCAGTATCTACTGAGCTCCTACTAGATAACAGTTTGTTGTACCCAGGCTGTCAAGCAGAAACGTTAGAATAAATAATAGAGTGAGATCAAGGCATTCTTCCTTTTGCTTTAGGTCAGGATTCAAAGAATCCAGAGGAGCAAGAGCTGTTCTTTCTACACCTTCTTTATGTCACATCATTTCAGGATCACTGGGTTTTGGTTCTCTTTGTTGAACTGAAACTTTCAGGACCTAGCAGGTTTCCTGCAGAGCCTTCAAAGCCATTGATTAACCGGGACTTTGTTTCCTGTCCTCTCTCCCCTCTCTCCTGCCGATACTTTTTGCCTCCCGCCCCCCTGAAATCCCTGGCTGTCCCTGTGCCATCATGACTTCCGGTAGCTTAGCAACACCGATCCTCCTGTAGCGCAGCCCCCTGTGCGCTGCTGGCCGGCCCAGGGACAATGACATGAAGTGTCAGGTATCCGGTGGAATATATCTCCTCGGAATAAATAGCCTTCGGCTTGGTATAGGCAAAGCCCTTCAGTCCAGCCTGGACGGGAGGGGGCTTTCTGCTTGCTTAATTGACTGATTAAAACAAAACAAAACAACCAAACACACACACACACACACACCAAAGCAATGTTAGCAGAGCCAAGAATCATGTTGGCAAGATTCTGAACAAGGACACACCCTCGCATAGCTTCCTGACGGGAGCCCAGGCTGCCTTACTCCGTACCTGGGAGCGGCTTTGATTGCGAAATCCAGACCACGCTCGGAATGCGGGCGCCTGATGGGGGCTGCGTGCAGAGCCTTCACTTCTGAGGGGCCCCTCCTCACGCCCGCCTCCCTCTGCCCTCTGTGTGGTTCTGTGCCTGGGTTTTGAGCTGTATTTGGAACCTTTGTTTAAATTTTTCTGAGGGACATCAAAGGCAGGCATCACAGTCCCCAGGTGGCACAGAGCCTTCCTTCACAAAGAAAAAGAAAAGGCCATTTAATCCTGGAGGCATCTCCCGGCTGAGACACTGAACAGGGAAATGGAGGACTGGAAGGAGGAGCTGGGTCCTTCTCCCTTCTGAGCGCCCACCTCCTGCTCAGACGCGCACATCTTATCCATCAGCCTTCCGCTAAGCCGGGCCTGGTCTTTGTGGGCCCCGACATTCTGACACGAGCCTCTTCCTGGAACCGTCTACCTTTTACCAGTTCATCCCGCGCAGGTCCCCTGGCTTAGGACACTGCATCTTCCATGTCCCTCACCCCTCACTGGGCTGGGTCTTGCCAGGTGATGTGCTCAGCCAGACTTCTCTTTCAGACAGACAGAATTCAGTCATTCTTCCTTGTCCTCAGCTACCTGGGGGGAAAGGCCAGTGTCCGTGCTTCATTTGTGTCGTGTATAGAGTTGGTGAATGTGGGAAGGTGGGCAGCGCTTCCAAGCAGCGAATGACCATTTCTGAGGTGCGGTCAGCCAGCTTCCCACCGGGAGTTCAGTTCACCCGGGGGCTTGATCGCGCTAGATCAGTCAGAGGTGAGATGGAAACCGTGGTTTTGATCTCTGGTTCCTTAGGTTCTACGTTGGTGATGGGGACACAGCTGCTGGAGAACTGATCATTCCCATTCCAGAAACATGTCTGGCCAGAGCCTTCCGAGGTGATGAGCCACTTAGGTTCGGCCATCAGCTCAGGCTAGTTCACGCATTCACAAGGGGCCATCCCTGCCTTTTCTGGTATCTGATCGTTTATGTGCTTCGTCGAGGACACTGCACTTGCCCATCATCTAGGGCCGTGGTCGGCAAACTGCGGCTCAAGAGCCACATGCAGCTCGCAAGCCGCGGTTTGCCGCTCTGTTGACTGAGTTTGCCGACCACTGGGACAGGGGCTTAATCACAAGGAACGACAACAGCCTGTAATTATTGGAATCGAGAGTCTAGGTCAGTGGTCGGCAAACTCATTAGTCAACAGAGCGGCAGACCGTGGTTCTCGAGCCGCATGTGGCTCTCGAGCCGCAGTTTGCCGACCACTGATCTGGGAGACTAGCAACCAAATTAGGAACCACACCGTCTTTTAGAAAGGCAGGTGGCTGGAGTGATGGAGGGGTACTCCCTCCCGCCTGCCCCCAGCTCCTGTGACCCTTGAATTTCGTACTTCTAGAACTCACGTTTGTGCACCCTAATTTTCTCTGCGCTTTGCTGACCACGCCCCACGTCACCCCCCACAGTCCTGCTGGGTCTTTCTGGATCTGTGCTCATCCCCCTGAGCAGACCACAGTCTGTGTTCTTGTTGCTTCCTTTCTGCGCACGGAGCTCTGGGACGGCTCCCCTGAACTCTTACTGAGGGAGCTGACCTTGGGGCTTGTCTTTGTGGGACTTCCTGGCTCTCCCAGGTGCCCCTGCCTTCGGAGGGGATTCCAGAGGGTCTCCTCACAGGTGGTCTCTCTTGAGAGGAGGTTTTAGTTTCTTAGCCAGAGATGTTTAGGGCCAGCTTTCTTCTTTCTTTAGCGCAAGGTCGGGAAGGTGGTGTGGGCAGAGCTTAGAGCTGTGGCTGTCCTGGAAATTTGAAGCCCATGCTGGTTGCACTCCAAGAACAAAGAGGACTTTTACACCAGCCAGCGAGCAGCTTCTGCTGGGGGAACTCTGGGGGAGGAGGAGGGAGAAAAGGCGAGGCTCAACGTGAACAGGGAGTTTCCATGTCTGAGAAAGTAAGATTCACAGAGTCCAGTTCCTCTATCCAGAGCAGCTCTCCTCCCTTCCCTGCTCCAGTCTTCACCCTCCGGCCTTGTTGGCATGGTTATGGCACATGCTGATAGGAAGACAGAAGGAATGGGAAGGAAAGATGGAAAAATGGTCCCTTTTTTCCCATTTAAAATTGGGAAGTTTACATTCTGTGAATTGATGCCCAGACACAGTGAAGGAGGAAGAGGCTGGATTAGTTGCTAATAGATCTTCCTCTCACCCTCCCTGCCCCCCACCTTCGTCAGGAGAGACGAGACCACCCCCCCGGTGCTCCAGGGCCTGTCCCTCCGGACCTGCTGGCTTCATCGTGTGGTTACATGTGGCCAGGCAGGCACAGCACACTCTGCTCACATGCATGTGGGCCCACAGGCTCCGTCCTCTCTGTAATTACAGCTCTAGGAGCACAGTTCTCTGCTTTTGATCACCTCCCCACAGACTCAGATGATGGTAGTCAGCCTCGCCGTTAACACACAGCTCCCCACGAGTGTCTTCTGGATCCTCCCATCTTGCAGCTTCTTGTCCTAGAATTGCCTCCAACACACCACCTGTCCCTTAAGACAGTGCTCTTCTCAGTCCTGCTGTCTTTACCGACGAAGAGTGTGGGTCTGAAGGTTTTTCCTGTTTTAATCCAGAGCCACGAGAAACTGTAAACATATTGCGATCATTTTTCTAGTTCTCTGGAAATTCTAAACGTTAAGCCCCAGTGTCCTTAAACAAAGTTCCTTAGCCTCTCTGAACCTCAGTTTTATCATATATGAACTTGGGGTGATTGTGGCGCCCGCCTTTCCAGGCTGCTTCAGGGAGTAAACACCACTATGTGTGTGAGAGGCCAGGACGATGCGAGGTATACAGTAGGTGCCTCATAGAGGCGGCTGTAAGGATCTTGTAGTTAGAGAAGGCAGTAGAGAAGGCATGGTGAGTGACTTATCCCTGGGAAAATACTTTTGGATTTTGCCTGAGCATGCCAGGTAAAAACCTGAGCATCTCATCTGTCTTAGGTGTTCACTCTGCTTGTTGAAATACAAAAGGAAAATATGAAATACAAACCTGACATTCATTCATTCAGCAAATAGTTAAGCTCGTACCTGTATTCTTCTAGTGCCTGAAAAGTTGAACAAAATAGCCTTTATGGCCCGGCCAGTGTCGACCTATGAACCAGGAGGTCACGGTTCAATTCCCGGTCAAGTTCGATCCCCAGTGTGGGGTATGTGGGAGGTAGCCGATCAATGATTCTCATCACTGATGTTTCTTCCCCTCTCTTCCCCTCTGAAATCAATAAAAATATTTTTTTAAATAGACCCTATGCACAGTTGAGCCTGTTTATTCAAAATAAAATCAATCATCTCTACGCAGAGTGATACTTGCTATTAAATGAGCTAATGTATGTAAAGTGCTTGCACCTGGTCCAGTCATCCTGCGCCATCTTATAAGCCAGTGTTTCCCAAACTTCTCTCATGATGAGAATCACCTGGTGGAGTTGTTATACTTCGGATTCCTGAATCCCAACTAAGAAGTGCTAAACTAGAATTTTTGGGAACATATATAATAGGTAAAATTGCATACTTAACTAGTGCTCTAAACTGAGCACTAGTTAAGTATGCAATTTTACCTATATGTTCCCAAAAATTTCCATTTGGGAAACACTGTTAAGCACTTGAGCCCATACCAGTGTCTGGATGTCTGGAGGCAGAGAGGGCAGAGGAGGGATACAGAGGAGAGAGCCTGTAAGAATAGGTGTTGCTTGATCTAAGACTTAAGGAAGAACAGGGACTTGTCAGGTGGACAGGTGTGAGGCTAGGAGTGGGAGGGGAGTTAAGGGGGAGGTAGGAGGAGGGTGCTCTGGGCAGCTGGAAAGCTAAAGCAAAGTGTTGCTTGAGGCACTGAGGGGACTGGCTGCACTGAGGGGACTGACTGCCTTTGCTTGTCTTGCTGAGAAGTTTGGTCTTGATCTTCAGGTGACTGAGAGCAGTAGGAGGTGTTAAGCCTAGGCTTTTACTCCTGGGTAAGGACAGATATGGGAGCCAGACCGGACATGGTCTGTAAGCAGATACAGTAGAATAACCTCAGACTCCAGCTGATGCCTTTGGGATGGAGAGGAGTGGAGGGGTGGATTGAGGAGCTATCTAGGAAGTGACTGAGGAGAAGAGTGTGGAAGACTCGCAGTTTTCTGGCTTGGGAAACTGGATGGAGGATGCTTGGTGCCACTCACTGAGACAGGAGTAATAAATAAAGAAGCAGGGGTGGAGGGAGGCCAGCTTAATACAATGAAATGCACAGATGTTAAGTGTTTGGTTCAGCGTGTTCGGACAGCTGTTACATAAATATCATCCAAAACAAGATAGCGAACATTTCCATCTCCCTAGAACATTCGCTCATGTTCCTTTTCAGTCAACCATCCCCCCTCCCCACATATCACTGTCTTCACTCACTGTAATTTAGCTTTACCTGTTCTAGAACTTCATATAAGTGGAATCACATGTATGCATTTAATGACTATAAGGTTCATCTATATTGTTGCACATATTAATAGTGTGTTCATTGCTTTGCTGAGAACTTTGATGTTGTTGGAATGAACATGTCAAAATTTCTCCATTCTGTTAAGAGAGGGGTGAGTTGTTTCTAGTTTGAGGTGGGGGAAGGCTGCCACAAACATTCTTGTACACTTCTTTCTATGGAAGTCTTTTTCATCCCCTTGGAAATATTGTACCAAGGAGGAGAATTTTAAGGTTATAAGGTAAGTGTGTATTTACAATTCTTGTTGTTGGTTGTACCGTTTTATACTCCCACCAGCGGTGTATGACGGTTCTGGAGTTCCAACTTCTCACCAGCATTTGGTGCTATCAATCTCCTTTATTTTTGCTATTCTGGTACCTGCTGAGTAGGGTTAATTTGCAATTCCCTAATGACTAATGATATGTTGAACACCTTTTCATATGTTTATTGGCCTCACCACTTTTTTGTCTTCAAATCTTTTGCCTGTTGTTTTTTATAGGTTGTTCATCTTTTTGTTGTTGATTCATAAGAGTTGTTTGTATAGATTAGGGGTGTCAAACTCAATCAGAGAAGGGGCCAAAATCTAAAATCCAGCCTAAATCGCGGGCCGAATGGTTTACTGAACAGTCATAAACTGTCATTGTGATGGAAACGCAGCGGAGTGCAGTGATGACAGCGCGGTGCGGGCCACGTTGCAAGGCCTGGCGGGATGGATTTGGCCCGCGGGCCTTGTGTTTGACACATGTGCTATAGATAGTCTGGGTAGGAATCTTTCTTCAATATATATTTGTATAAATTTTTGGTTTTGATATTACTTGGTTCAACCCATTCTGAGGCCCTATGCATTAGAGAGGCATTTTCAGATTCTTATCAGGAAATTATAAGATGAAAGGTTTTAGTTCTTATAACAATATATTTCTGTTGTAGAAAGATGTGTGGAGCATTGTTGCTGACTCTTGGTCTAAGTGGCGGTTAGAGCTGAGTAGTGCCCATGTAGGAATAGGAGAGACTCTGTATGTTGAGAAATATGTTCATTTGTGGTGCCAGGAACCCTCCCCAGCTATTGGACAACTATTAGAGTCTTCCCAAGATAACGTTCCTTTGCCTTATTTTTAAAAAAGATGGTAAATTCCAAACTTGAAATTTCACAGTAGAGAGAATATTATAATGAACCCTCATGTCTCCCTCCCCCCTCCCCCAACTTATTTTGAAACAAATTCCAGGTGTCCTGTCATTTCCATCATCAATGTTTTGGTATGTGTTTCTAAAAGATAAGGACTCTTAAAAACACACACAACCAAATATCATTATTACATCCTAAAAGTTAATAATTCCTTAATACTACTTCCTCTTGTACAGTTTGTGTGAATGGCCTTTGTTTGCATTTTGATCATCACTCACTGATGGCAGAAGACAAGCCTGCTCTCTTTCATCCTCCCTGGTTCCTTTGGGTCACATGTTCTGCGGGTGCACTCCCATGTTCTGTCCGTCCACCTGTCTGCTTCCGCTTCGCTTTTCCCCCTTAAAACCTTTCTGTCCAGTCTAACATGTATATAGAAAAGTGCACAAGATATAAATTATGAGTTAATTCATTGTTATGAAGTGAGTTCCCTTGTAACCACATCAAGAAATAGACCTTTCAGATTCCTGAAGCCCCCAGTTTCCTGATGACTTAGGGTGTGTACTCACTGAGCAAAGGCCCGGGCTCACCCTACCTGACGTCTCAGGAGCTGAAAGAGAAGGAGAACTTTGGATGTAGTATTTGAGCCACCAGACGGACCCTGGTCTGATCATCCCCTTGGAGCTCTGGCCCAGACTGGGTTTGCAGAGGAGGGCCTCATTCCATGGCTTTCTCCTATTGTCAGACCAAATGTCCTAATTAGTTTCTGGTTGGAGGTGTCTGTCCCTCACAATTTATTCTTTCGGCAAAAGGGAGACTCTGCTCCTAAAAAACATGTAAGGAATTTGATGACCGCTCCCTAGCTGTGCCCACTGGGGGGAGGGAGAGCAGCTTTGCCTCCTTTCCCTGCCTCCTCCCATTAGCCGGGGTCTCCGGGTGTGCCAGCTCACCAGTCGGAAGATTCCATGGCTTTTCTGTGGCCTCTCTATTGGAATCTGATTGTTTGGTTTTGATCAGAAAAAGAAACATTTCTTTTGAATTTTCTCCCTGACCTATCTGAGCTAGGTTCAGGCGATCCCTTTTAACTCGACCACATGTGAATTACAGGAAATGTGTTCCTGTTGGGGAAATGGGTCATTTCCAAAAATTTTTTCTCCCCAGGAAAAGTGTAATTTATTAGTTTACTAAGAAAGATTCAAACAGGCAGCAAAGAAGTGCTTATGGAGACATTTCTTTCATGTGCCCCTAATCACAACCTTATCGTAAACCTCAGGCCTGGTAGTTAATCCAAAGTTATTTAATTAAATTATTTCATTTTACATGTGAGGAAATAAGAAAATATCTTACAACCCCCTCCCACCACGAGCACCAAAAAAGAGGATATTTTGCTCAAGAATTATGCTCTGAATGAGCTTAATTGCCCCCACTACCACATAATGATTTTTTAAAAATGACTGATCTCACTATTCCCCCCCAAAAAAAAATTCTTGTTGAAACCTCATCTTTGAATTTGGTGCATCCGTAGATTTGCTTGGAATAAAAGTGGAATTTCATTCTTAACCAAACAAACTAGAGTTCAGAGATTCTATTTGAAAGATGAATTGGTCTCAGTGTCATTTTGTTTGTCACTTTCCTCCTGGACCAAAGCTGTGCTTCACCATAGTGGCCAGTGTGGTTGAGTTCCACACCTGTGACAGAAGCTTCTAGAGACCTTTGGCTTGAAACACACACTGAGCCAAGTTCTTCTAAACCATCTTTTCTTGCTGCCCCCTGCTGGAAGCTGAAAAGAGACCATTGCAGAACACTTCTCTCTGCTCGTTCTTCCCCGTAAGATGGGACCTCCCAAGATGGGGAAAGGTGAAGGCCAACCAAGTGCAGTTTTCTGTTGGACGCCATCTACTCATCAGTCACCGGTGGTGCCCTTACCTGGTTGCTGGGAGACCTCAGGTTCCATGCGTCCAAAACCAAACTCATCCCCCCTCCCTCCTCCCTCCACCAAGTTGTTCTACTTTGTTCTCTCCTTCTTTCCTCTCTATCTACCCATTCTTTCATTTATTCTGAAAATTCAGGCTTTTCACTGTTTCTCCCTCCCTGCCTTTTTAGATTCTGGTTAACTCTGACAGCAGTGTCATCCTGACTCATTTACCCAAGCGACAACCCTTGGCATTTCTCAACTCATTTCTCCACCCTCTGAATCTGGTTAAGGTCCGGTGCAGTTGGTTCAGTAGTCCCTTAACTTTTCCACTGAACTCCAGTCTCACCCCCTCTACCCAGCTCCCAGGGCTGCCTTTCTGTACCACCAGTTGTGCATGTCGCTGCCCTGTATGTAAACCTTCATTGTCGATGGACTAAATCCCAAACTCCTTGGCATGGACTTCAAGGCCTCCCACCGCCCAGCCTCACCTAGCTTTCTGTCATTGTCTCCTGCACTCACCTTGGACTGCACTCGACCACAGCAATCCGCTCCCAAGATGCTCAAACCACCATCCACCGTCACACCTTTGAGCCTTTGTGCCTGCTGGGCCTCCACCAGGCACGGCCTTCCCTTCTCTGTCTGATGGAGTTGTGCCCAGAAGTAAACAGTATACATTGTCCATCAGATGCCACCTACTCCAAGACCCCTCCCCTCCACTGTGCAGCCGCCATGTGGCTCCACAGACCTGTCATGGCACCTGTCACCTGTGTTATAGTTAGTTCTCTGCTTGTCCGTCTCCCCCTCCAGACTATGTCCGCAGTGTGCAGCCCAGGTCCTCTGGGTCTGGCCTTATTTCCATTAGCTTGTTTCAGTGATGACCTGAGTTAGGTTCACATTTGTCAGCCCGGATGGCTCCAGGCTTGCCGTCATCCATTGTTCCTCAGCCCTCCTTAGCGACTTCCCAAGCTTTATATCCTGAAGTACCGTTCCCCAGTACGCTGGGCTCTGTCCTGCCTCTCCCTCTGACTTGGATGCCTTGCCCTGTTCTACTGGTAAAATTCAGTTCATTATTCAAACAAACAAACAAAACAAAAACCAAACAAACAAAAACAAAAAACAGCTTAGATGCCTCTTCTTACTCCAACTTGCAACAAGACTAACTAATAAAAATAGCTAATGTGTGTGTGTGGCAGGAACAGTACACCCCAGTCACTGTACTGAGCATAAAGTGCTTGCCACAGAGTAAGTGCTCAACCACTGACAGCTAATATTATTTTTATTTTAATAATGAATTGCATTATGTTCATTGCACTGTTGATATATCTCTTCAAAAGTACCCTCTTCTCTCGTCATTTTTGTCCTTTAGTGCAGCTCATGTGTCTGTCCATCTAGAGCAGGGCAGTCCTCTTCCGCAGGGCGCTCTGCAGTCATGATTGGCTGCCTTTGTGACCAGGGACTGTGTTTGAGGGGAGAGAACTCCTGCCGGAGAGGAATAGGATTCTGTTTTAGGAGTGAGTGCTGGGGAGTGAGAAGAAGCTGAGAAGTGTTCATCCTTCCCAGACCCCAGTTTACTCCCGCCTTTAGTTATCCTACACACTAAATGAACTCCTCCTGTTCCCCCCCCACGGAAATGCTGGCTTAACCACTTCCTCTTAATCAGCTGTGGGGGGATTTGTTTTATCTTTGATGAAAGGAGGCAGTTTCCTACAGATGCATTGGATGTTATTATCAGTAAGATGAGCAAAGCTTCTAGCACTTCACTTCCTCCTAAGGAGGCCTAGGTAAGCAGAAGCTAAAAGAAGGTTCCAGTAAGAATCTGAAGTTCCCCCCGTGCTTCATCTCGAAGGTAATAGACTCTCTCTGTGACCTGCAAAAGCCATCAACTTGGACTCTGTATTGGACTGGGTTCTCCAGAGAAACAGATCCAATAGGAGGTGTGTGTGTGTGTGTGTGTGTGTGTGTGTGTGTGTGTAAATATGTGTAAATGAAGAGATTTACAAGAGGATTTGGTTCATGCAGTTATGGAGGCTGAGAAGTTCCAAGGTCAGCAGTTGTCAAGCTGATCCAGGAGAACCAATAGTATAAGTTCCAATTCAAGTCTGAGTCCAAAGCAGAATGGCCTAGCGTTGTGGTCGGCAAACTGCTGCTCGAGAGCCACATGCGGCTCTTTGGCCCCTTGAGTGTGGCTCTTCCACAAAATACCACGGCCTGGGTGAGTTTATTTTGAAGAAGTGGCATTAGAAGAAGTTTAAGTTTAAAAATTTGGCTCTCAAAAGAAATTTCAATCGTTGCACTGTTGACTAATGGGTTTGCCGACCACTGGCCTAGCTCAGAGGCAGGGAGGGAGAGAATGCCCCTTACTCAGCCTGTGTTCCGTTCAGGCTTCCACAGATTGCGGGAGGCTCAACAGCATGGGGTGGGGTGGAGGGCCAATTCGCTTTACTGAAGCTGGTGATGCACATGTTATTCTCATCCAGAAACCACGCCGAGACGCACCCAGAATAATGCTGGACACATATCTGGGCACCCTGCAGGCAGTCTAGTTGACATAAAATTAA
This sequence comes from Pipistrellus kuhlii, assembly GCF_014108245.1. Taxonomy (NCBI): domain Eukaryota; kingdom Metazoa; phylum Chordata; class Mammalia; order Chiroptera; family Vespertilionidae; genus Pipistrellus; species Pipistrellus kuhlii. The sequence continues at coordinate 2,127,149 of NW_023425539.1, read as the reverse complement.
CCAGCACAGTTGCTTGCATGTGCTTTATCTCCTCTCCACCCCCCCACCCTTCCTCTCCCCCCTCCCCCCGTCTCTGTCACAGCCTGTCTGTCTGCTGCTGATGTGGTTCAGTGTCCGGGCCTGTGAGTGAGTGGCAGCTGAGCTGTAGGACTGCAACTTGATACTGGAATTCTCCATTCGTCCCAGGTTCTTCCGTTTACAGCTGGCGTCACGACTTCTTGTTCTGTATTAGAACCACAGCCCTCAACTTATTTATTTAGCCATAGTGCACATGGTGTATGGAATTCCATGCCTGACATACTTCTGCGGGCATGCCCAAATTCTGGCACTTCCGCCCCCTAACCCCCACCCCCATGTTTCCCAAGAAATAAAGCAAGTGAGCTCCACCGATGCCTTGTGACAAGTTGTTCATAAAGGCATTTTACAAGCCTGAGAGGAACTCTTAAGCGTTCACCAGAAATGCGGCATTCCCTGATCAGGGATGGGTAAGACATGCAAATCCCACGGAGCTGGTGTACTTCCACTTGCTCCACCCAAGGGAGCTTACAAAAACAGGTACATGTCCTGCTGTGAGTTATATTTGGAAAATAAGTGATTTGCAAGATTTCCTGTAAGTGATATTAGTAACAGATTACTTGTTGTTTATCTCCTCATTGAGGTCAGCACACTGGACCACTCTTTAACATCGGGGCTGCGGGATCCCGAGAGGTGCACGCTTTTGCGGTTCATGGTGGTTGCAGAAGTGGCCCAGAAATTTAGAGCTGTGAGGGTCACCGAGCTTGTAATCAAAGCTCGCAGCTCCAAAAGTGTGGGTGAGCTCCAGCTTCGCTCCGAAGGAAAGGTAACGGGTGTAGGACTCCTCGTTCATCCTGGCCCTTCCAGAATGTTCCTTTAGGGCTCTTAGCTCTTCCCAGATTATAAAAATGGGACTGTGGAAGCTTGCCCCTGAATCTGCCACGTCACACAGTTAAGTGGAGGGGCTTTCCCTGTTCGCAGTTCGGGGCGGAACCAGTGCCTGGCTGAGGCCCCTTCCCCTTCATTTCTCCAGCCTGTGCTCTCTGAGCCTGTGCTGGAGGATCTGAGTTAGGGAGTGATTCAGGGGCTAAAGAATCCCAGCAAGGACCTAGAGTAGGGCTTCTCAGCTTGGCGCTGTTGACATTTTGAGCAGGGCATGGGCTGGGGTGGAGGTACTGTCCTGTGTATTGTAGAATCCCTCTCTCAGCTACTACTCCATGCCAGGAGCACCTGCTCTTCCCAGTTGTGACAACCAAAAATGTCTTCAGACATAGCCAGCCGTCCCCTGGGGAACAAAATCACCCCCAGGTGAGAACGGTTGGCTTGAAGCAAGCACTCAGCGCCGGGCGCTGTCCCTTCCTTCCTGACCAGCCGGCCTTCCCAGGGGCACGCTGCCTCTGACCCTGGGCAACGGGTTGACAGCGCTTCACAGATCCACGGGGAGGTGAGGCGCTGGCTCCCAGAGGCACGTGGGGGTAGAACTGGCAGGATTTAGCAGGAAATTGTCCATTGGATACAAAGGAGTAGAGGAAATGAAAGACAATGACAGGACTTCACCTGTTTGACACTTTCTCCTTTCCTTTTCACTCACTTCTCCACATCGTTAACAGAACTGAGTGTTTGAAATGATGAGTCTTTTCTCAGTGGGTAGAGCTAGGGAGTTAAGCATTCCACTGAAACCTGCACCCACCAGTTATTCAGCATAGATGGACGTGAACTCCAACTTCATGGGGCAGGAACTTGGCCAAAATGCCTTGACTGGAGTCTGGCCACGGTGTCTCCGTGATTGAGTGTTGACCTGTGAACCAGGAGGTCACGGTTGGATTTGTGGTTAGGGCACATACCCAGGTTGCAGGCCCGATTCCTGATTGTGCCAGAGGCAGCTGATCAATGATTCTCTCTCGTCATTGATGTCTCTATCTTGCTCCCCTCTCTCTCTCTCTCTCTCTCTCTCTCTGAAATCAATTATATATATATATATATATATATATATATATATATATATATATATTTTTTTTTTTTTTTTTTCTTTTTCTTTAATGCCTTGATGGGAAGGTCCTGTCTGTAGCTGGGGGACATGTCGAGTGGCTCGGAGACCTCCCTATGGCTTGTACTCTGTGTAGGCGTGAAGCCCGGTTGGATCAGAGCAGAGATGACTCAGGCAGCCAGTTGGAACTTAAAGTCGCCTGATCAGAGAGCAGGAGCTGGTGCCTGGTGAGTCAGAAGCTGGGACGCTCCTGGGTCAGTGTCGGGAGCCGCAGGAACAGCCGCCAGCGTGGGTTCTGGCTTGGCCTCCTCGAGGCGCCTGGCCTTTGATGTGAGACCGTGTGTGTCATGCCTGTCTGCCCTTTAAAGAGAAACAGATTTGTGGTGGGAAGTTCACAAATAATGAAATAAAAAAAAGAGATGCGAGGAAAGGAGCAGTTTGGTGAACGGGGTTCACCCAAGCCTCACGTTCCCCTGTGAGAAGGGCCAGACTGGGTACAGGCCTGCGCAGTGGGGTGGTGTGCCCCCTGTCCTGCCTTGAAAGCCCCATGAGGAGTCGCAGACGGGGCTTCTGTGTGCTCTGCACCTCTCCCTTGTGCAGTGACTTGTGAAATCCAAGGAAAGCGTCTTTTCCTCTTTGTCCTCCTGGGCATTTCCTTTTCTGCAGACACGTGCTGAGCTGCGAGCCCGACGCAGGGCTTACTGGCACTGGGTGACCGTGGTTTCTGCTGCGACCCCATCATAAACGCCACAGTTCTCTGTCCCCGCTGACACCGGGGCGCTTAGTAACATGGCACAGGCTGCCGGTGGCCGGGTTGGGGGGTGGGGGGGGATGCACAGGGAGCCCCACAAGCCCTGCCCACAACATACCTCCTGTCCTCCACTGCGCCCCACAAAATGGTCCTGGTTCCTATAGCTCCAGGTCTTCACTGACAAAGCAGAATCTTCAGCAGCACCTTCCCTACACGTGCGCTGTTCTGCCAGTGAGTGGGCTACTGAGACACTGGTCCCAGCTCCCCAGGTAAGCTGTCTGTCCTCCTCTCGCTAATCACAAACTCGGTATTAGCCAGAGGCCAAACGGCTCTTCTCCCTGGCTACGAGTAACAGCCAATTAGTGTCTCGTGGCTACATACGTGCATGCACGTTTTGTTAAACTTTCCCTTCCACAAAGGAAACCCGACCCCACACACAATGGAAGGCACTGGAAAGAATTCCCCGGAGAGGCCCGGGAACTTGCTGATGGGCAGGCATCGGTTTTCTTTCCCGTGAAATGTTTCCACTCAAACGTTCCGACTCCAGCCGGAGCCTGGCACCGGCAGAGGGTTTGCAGCAGCGAAGTTGCGGAATGCTGGCCTTGCCCTGACCCATGTTCAGATCGTTTGTTTCACCAGAGTATGTATTTCGAGATAGCAAACTCGATTAGGTCACATCCACCACTTTAATTGCTGATTCAGTTAAAAAGTCTTCACGTGATGGGGCCTGGCCTGAGGTAGGGCTACTCCGAGGCTGCCAGGACTTTTCCTGAAAGAAGAGGCCGTCCCCATTTTTTTTTCTTTAATTATAAAAGCAGAACTGTATGCACATGGTGAAAAAATTGTAAGCTGTCCTAAAGGAAGTAACAGAGATATAATTCAGTAACCACACATCCTCTTGGAATATGAATATATATAACATTTTCTCTATGCATTGATAATCATGCATGCATGTATGGGAAATTTATGTCTTGTTTGTTAAAAATTGACTTGAAAACTCTATACTTGACTATATTTTCCTTTCAGAACACACAGGGCAGCATTGTAATCCATTGAATGGATAATAACATAATTTACTGACCCAGTTCTCTATAGTTACTCATCCATTCCCTAGTCTTTTGCTCTTTCACGTGACAAACACTCCCGCACACATATTTTTGCACGTGCATGCATATAAGTACGGTAAACTTCCAGAATTGGAATTGCTAGGCTAAAGGGTAGCTGCATTGTGCACTTTGATAGACATTGCCAAGGTCCTTCCTGCAGGGGACAGAGCTGGGGTTGCTTCATAGAACATGTCAAACTGCAGCTGCTGACAGCCAGCCTCCAATGCTGCTAGCTTCCTCTTTCCAGACACTGCTGCTGCTCCTTAGTGCAGAGTCTATAAGCAGGTGATTACAGAGCACAGGACAGCCCTGACAAGGAGCAGGAATGACAGTTGGCAAGACAGATGACCCCTGAGGTCCTCGGCCTCTCCTCTGTTCCGTCATGTGGGCAAGGCGATTTGTATAGTCACACCTGTGACTTTACCCGCTGCAGCTCTGGTTCGGAGATGCGGAGGCCTGGCTTCTGGGAGAGGCTTCAGCGGAGGCAGCGAGCCAGAACCAGACTTTCAGTTTCTAGATCATTAGCAGAGTGGGAAGGCTCCGGGGCAAATGGCCCTTCCCTGGGCAGGAGACATTTTCAGATTTCATAGCAGTTTACTTAGCTGTGCATCATCCTCTTGGCTCCTTTAATGCCAAATACATTCCTAATTAGAAGGGCCTCGGAGTGAGGGATGGGGTAATTATGGTTTCCATTACAATTAGCTTGGAAATGGCCCCCGGGTGCAAGTCTGGTAAGAAACACACACACACACACACACACACACACACACACACACACACTAACCTTCTGAAATGTTGGACCAGAAAATTGTCTGGAGAGGGAAGAAATGCAAGATGCAATCTTCCAAAGTCCCACACTAAGGTTAGTCTAAGCCAGTGGTCAGCAAGCTCATTAGTCATCAGAGCCAAATAGTAACAGTACAACGATTGGCATTTCTTTTGAGAGCCAAAAACTGACACCTGCGCATGGGCCAGGAAGTTTCAATCGCACTGTACGTGTGCGCCCACACGTGGTGTTTTGTGGAAGAGCCACACTCAAGGGGCCAAAGAGCCGCATGTGGCTCGCGAACCGCAGTTTGCCGACCACGGGTCTAGCCCTGTTTGCCAGGGGAAGCAGCCTGGTCATATGGCAGAGCCAGAATGGGTCCTCTCTTTTGTCTTTTTCACATCCGCCCCTCCGCCACCTGATGCCTCTGCGTTGGCGTCTTTGTCCCACCTTGTGCGGGACTGAGAACACGGATCCGCCTAATGTGGCACTGCCCAGCTTTTTTGTCCACTCACGAATCTATGCCAAGAAGAACCATGGCTTAGATTTCCCAAGAAGGAAATGGATTAAGATTCATTTTCTCTATTCCCAACCTTTTATTTTGGGAAATCTCAAACCTCCAGGAAAGTTAAAAAGTAGTGCAGTGAGTGCCCATTATATACCCCCTCATCTAGATTTACCAATCGTCAGCATGTTGCTACATTAAGTTCCTTAAGTGATGCTGCTGGTGGTCTGGGAGCTTATTTTTCAGAACCTCTGACATAAATCTACACATATGTATGGATGGTGGGTTTACTTTTTTCCCCTCAACTATTTAAAAATAGGTTGCGTTCATCATATTTCACTGCTAAACATATCAGTGGATCTCCTAAGAACAAGGATGTTCTCTTCGGAATAATAATAATAATAATAATAATAGTATCAATATAATACCCAAGACATTTAACATTGACAATGAAGGGTATAGGTCAATTTTCTTGTTGAATTTCCCAGTCTGAATTTGTCAAATTGTTACCTCATGATTAGATTCAAGTCAAACATTTTATCAAGAATACTCCCACGGTGATACGTTTGTCCTATTGTGCTTCACCAGGAGGCACACAATAGTTTTGTTGCATTATCAGTGTCTAGTCTCTTTGAGCTTCGATAACAAAATGCCAGAGACTGGGTGGCTTAAGGAACAAACATTTGTTTCTCACAGTCTGGAGGCCGGGAAGTTCTAGGTCAAAGCACCAGCAGACTCAGTGTCTGGAGAGAGCCGGCTTCCTGATTCATAAGTGGCTTCCTCTTGCCGTGTCATCATGTGGCCGTAGGAGGCAAGGGCACTCGCCGGGGTCTGTTGTCTACAGGCATAATCCCATTCACGGGGGCTCCACTCTCGTGACGTAATCACATGTCAAAGATCCTATCTCGTGCTGTTATCACACAAGGGTTAGGATTCAACACAGGAATTTAGGGGGGGGCACAGGCATTCAGATAAATCTGGTGAAGGTGCTGTCTCCTAGATATCATCCTTTCAAAGGGTTTTCATTTAAGTTTGTAATTAACAAGCAGTCTGTGGTGTGGTACGTTAGGACCGGCCATAGGCATGTTCTGTTCCCGACTTCTTGTCTCCCATTGGCTTTACCATCCTTTGGTCCTTACCTGAATCTGTTTTCATATTGGTCATTGCAGAATGTTGATCTTTAAATCGCTGCTCCTTCTACATTTATTAGCTTGTGTTCTTTTACAGAGACCCTTACAGAGTCCCCTTGCTTTTTAGTATCCTTCAGACTCATGGATTTAAAAAAAAAAATTTGATTGCTATAGTCCACTAAATTCATTATTTTTATTTTATTTTTCTAGAGTTCCAATTATTTAAAACTCAGTAAATCAGAATCTTCCAAGAAGGCTCTCTCGGGTCCTTTGAACATGTCCCCAATGCTCTTTGAGTATTCCTTTGCTTTTTTGACCCTCTAAGACACATGTGTCAAACACAAGGCCCTCGGGCCAAATCCGTCCCGCCAGGCCTTGCAATGTGGCCCGCACCGCACTGTCATCACTGCACTCCGCTGCGTTTCCATCACAATGACAGTTTATGACTGTTCAGTAAACCATTCGGCCCGCGATTTAGGCTGGATTTTAGATTTTGGCCCCTTCTCTGATTGAGTTCAACACCCCTACTCTAAGATGTTTAGGCTCAACATGTCTTTGCCCTGCCCTGGTCTTGAAATCAGCTATTTCTCCAAGAATCCCTGCTTCCTTTTGGTGCAGAAATAGAATTTAGAAGCCAATATATAGGCATAAAGTGTGCTTGTTGTAAGGGTGTCACTACTTCCAGACGCTCAGTGGGAAGAACTAAGAATTTTAAATGTTTTTTAAAACCTTGACCTCACGGAGGTATGTTCGATTCACGTCACAGGGCACTTGTTGCTTTCCCATTGTATATTTGTGTCCTTTGTCCCACAGTGAGAACTTTGTTTACAGATCTGCAACACTGATATCATGACCAACAATAAACCTATTAAGTCAAGTTCAGGATTTCTTTTTGGTTTCCTTTGTCCTTTGACTGCATGTAGATAAGGGTGAACACCCAGAGGACTGTATCCAAGCATTGGAATGACTTCACTCTTTTGTGCAGATAATGTAATAGTTATCATATATAGTTGGATTCACATTCAACTCCAGGATTTGCTTTCCCTTCATGCTTTTTATGTGGTTTTATTAGTTGAATATGGAAAATATTTAGCCCTGGCCAGTTTTCTCAGTGGTTAGAGTGTCAACCTGCAGATTGAAGGGTCTCGGGTTCGAGTCCCAGTCCTGGTAGGGGCACTTGCAGGAGGCAACCAGTCCATGTGTCTCCCTCACATCGATGTTTCTCTCTCTCTCTCCTCCCTCCTCCTTCCCTTCTACTTTGTCTGAAAAATCAATGGAAAAAATATTTTGGGGTGAGGATTAAAAAGAAAATATTTACATGGTCCCAAAGTCAAAACTGTATAAAACAATAAGCCAAGAGAAGTCTATCTTCTACCAGAAGTAACCCTTTTCATTGCTTTCTGATTTGTCCTGTCTTCCTTCTTGTGAAAGGCCTACCTGTCTGGCCTCTTCTTTATGCATCTACAGGAATGGCCTGAGTTGTTGGTACTCAGGGTCACCCACCTTAGAAACAGTGAAATGTGGCATTATCTTTCCTTGCTCTGTTAATTTGCTTCATTTTTGTCTATGACAAATGGCAAAGCACTCATAGGAGAGTAATTAACCAGTGACTGGGAGGACCTGAGGTACAGGCCTTTCAATGAAGATGTCTGAGTTTGGTGTTGATGGTCCATTTAATTGCTTTTGACGGGAATGGAGCTGACTCCGTATCCCTCCAGCAGATCCGGGATCCGTAAAACAGACTTTGACTAAGCAGATAAGCTGCTTTTCTGGCGGGCCTGCGGGTGCAGCTGTTATTTGTGCCGGAGTCATTTGGGCTTCCCTTCATCCCCTCCTGCATCAGAATTACAAGGAACAAGCTTTTTCTTCGGAATAAACATCTTGGGGAAGTTAACTTTTCACATTTGTTGTTGTTGTTCTTTACTTGACATGAAGGAGTTTGTATAAACAATTAAACTAGGAGAAAATCCAAACCAAAAATTCCCCTAAACTCCCAGTGACCCCCGTAGGAATCTCTTCCAGTATTTCTGGTCTGGACTCCGGTGGTGAACCTAGTGAGTGACTTTCTATCCCACTTCCAAGTGACAGCCTGCGAGTTATTGGTGACCATGGATAAACACGTCTGATAGATTCCATTAAACCTGGTTTGGGGTCAGACTGAGAAGAGTTAACCTTCAAACGATAGCTGGACAGGAAACTGGCTCTGAAGGTATTTCCTGGAATGACCAGGTCCTTTTCTTGGCTGGGGAATGTTCTCAGTAAAGAAACTCTCCCAGGCAGTGGAGGTGGGGTGGCCTTTGAACCAGATCCTTCTAGTATTAAATCATTCGTCAGTTCTTCCTCGGAGGATAATGTCCATTTTGACCAGGTCAGGTGCTCAGAGTAGAGAAAATAAACTCTGGAAATGGGTCACTGATAGATAAGGGGTAGAGAGGGAAGCGTGAGGTTTTCCCTGATAGTTTCCATGCCTGTCATGCCACTCACGGTGGTTTTGTCATGTCAGAACGCCAGTTGTATTACCATTTACTTAATATTTTTCTTTGCGTGTACTCATTTTTAGAGTTTAGATTTATACCATTAAAAAGGGAGCTGAACAGGTGTCTGAGAAATGTTAATCATTCATTGGCATCAAACTATGACTTTCCCCCTGAAGTAATTGGAAGGATGAAAAGAAAACTGAAAAAGGAATTAACATTTGGTGACTATTTGATTTAAGGTTATTTAGTGGGGAATACTTGTACCACATAAAACAATATCTCTATTGGGTATAAATAAGGAATTCCAGTGACGTTTTTAAAAAATATGTGTGGTGTTTTGTTTTTTTTTAAATTGATTTCAGAGAGGAAGAGAGAGAGAGAAAAACATCAGTGATGAGAGAGAATTATTGGTGGGTTGCTTCCTGGACACCCCACACTGGAGCCCACAACCCAGGCATGACTAGGAATTGAACAATAACCTCCTCAACTATGAGCCCTGCCGGCTGGGCCCAATGCCATATTTGACTGCCCTGGTGATATTCAGGGGGGTGGTAACCACTGGAACAGAGAGGTTTTATGCTCAACTTTTTAGAATATCCTTTAATCTAGTCTGGCATATGTTTTTAAAGCTTCAGATCAAGACTCTGAGGTTTCTATGGAAACAGAATACATGTGTCATACCTCAATCTATGTTCAAAAGAGGATTTAGGTTGACTTATAAGGAAGTATAAAATGCATCAGGATAAAATAAATTAAAGGCGAGTCAAAATAAGTTGAACAAGGAAATAAAATCTATAAGAAAATAAGGAAAGGGAGGACAAAATAAAATTATCATGAGACTAAAAACGTGTCTCATGGTGACCTCTGTACCTTATGTCTGCTAACTGGGGACATAAACCTTTGCATGAGCGGAATTCCTAGCGGCCAGTGAGGAAGGGGAACTGTCTATGCCATGGCTCCTAAGATGTATAAGATGAAGTAAAACCCACCGCTTAAGAAAAGCATGACCGTTTCTTCCAGAACCCTCAGAGAGAAGAATTTATATTTGTTGAGAGATGCCTTCAACAGTTTCTTATTGTGAGTTTATAATTTTTAAAGATAGTCACATGTAGACTCTAATGGCATTTCACCAACGAGAAGTGTAGTAAAACTGCTCTGGGAGTGGTCCGTATGAAGTTTAGCGCCCTGCTGCTCTGCCTTAAAGTGGGCACGTGTTTTAGATTACATAGAAGTGTGTTCCTCAAGCATTCCTCCCTGAATGTGGTTTCTCTCACTCAGTAGAATATTGTACTTCCTGGATTTGCCTGGACCATGGGTGAACTGGAGGTAGGTTGGCACCCACGTGTGAATGCCAAGGTGCTCAGTAAGAACAGGCTGGGGGGGGGGGGGGGGGGGGGACACCAGAACTCCTCTCAGAAACTCATTGAATCTGCTCCTGTAGATAGAGAGATGGGTAGTGGCAAGTGACTGAGTTTCCAAGTCCCACTCAGCATGGCGTGGTTTGAGACTGAACAGAGTTTAATATGGGTAAAACCAGTCAGTCACCTTGGCCAAGAAAGGAAACCCTCAACAAATCCCTCACAGACCACCTAGCTTTGATCCTGGCTCCTGGTGAACTCTGTGATGTTAACTGAAGGAAGCAGCTCGTCACATGGGGTTGTTCCTTAATCCACAAATCCGCTGAAAGCTGGGAAATGGAAGTGTCTACCAAAAATAACAACTTCAGCTTTAGAATAATAGCTGGTGTTTAGTCCTTCAGTCAGTTGTCCATTCAGAAGATAAACTTGCATCATAGCCGGTGAAAGAAAGGCTGCGGGTGCGTTTTGTTGCAGAGAGGCACGTGCCCAGCTCATCCAGAAGTGGCGTCCGTGATGGGATCATTGGAAACAAAGAAGAGAGGCCAGAAGGGAAACCTGTTCTAATCTGATTGAAACTGCTGCCTCAGGAATGCATTTCGCACTGTGACTGTCACACGGTACAGTCCAGGGTCCCAATGAGCCTCAGTAGCCCAGAGTTGAGTTCATGCCCTTTGCCTATCACCTTGTCCAAGCTGAGGAACCACAAAGGTCCATCAAAGCCACAGATCTTCTGATGTTTCTGGTTAATTTTTCCACATAGTGGTTAAAAAGTATAACAGGTTTGCCCTGGATGGTTTGCCTCAGTGGATAGAGTGTTGGCCTGTGGTTTGAAGGGTCCCAGGCTTCATTCCAGTCAAAGGCACATACCTTGGTTGCAGGCTCCATCCTTGGCCCTGGTTGGGATGCTGCAGAAGCAATGCCTCTCTCATATCGATGTTTCTTTCTATCTATCTCTTCCTGCTACTCTCTTTTAAAAAAGAATAAGCCTGCCGAAACCGGTTTGGCTTAGTGGTAGAGCGTCGGTCTGCGGACTGAAAGGTCTCGGGTTCAATTCCTGTCAAGGGCATGCACATTGGTTGTGGGCACATCCCCGGTAGGGGGTGTGCAAGAGGCAGCTGGTTGATGTTTCTCTCTCATCGACGTTTCTAGCTCTCTATCCCTCTCTCCTCCTCTCTGTAAAAAATCAATAAAAAATATATTAAAAAAAAAAAAAAGAATAAGCCTAAGTGACTGTTATGACCGAACAACCTAAACAACTGGTTGACCAGTCATTATGACGTGCACTGACCACCAGGGGGCAGATGCTCAAGGCAGGAGCTGCCTCCTGGTGGTCAGTGCGCTCCCACAGCCAACCTTCCTCAGCCAGCCAACCTCCCCCAGACCTTCTCCCCATAAACCTCCCGCAGTCCCTCCCGCTGTCCAGCAGGCCCTGATTGACCCGGCCTGATTGGGACTGGGCTTGACGGGTCTGATCGCCAGCCAGGCCTGGGAACCCCACCCATGTACAAATTTCATGCACTGGGCCTCTAGTAAATAAAATAATAATCAATGAAAAAATATCCTCACCTGATATTTTTTGTTTTGTTTTTTTAACAAAAAACAAACAAAAAACTATAACTGATGTGAGGTGGCCTACCCCTCATGTAAAATATTGGCCTGAGAAACCCCGACTGATCAGTGCTCTCTGTTGCCTCTTTTGCCGGCACTGGGTCAGTCTCACTTTACTGTGGATGATATAGACTAATTCACTAGACTCTATCACATGTGTCAAACACAAGGCCCGCGGGCCAAATCCGTCCCGCCAGGCCTTGCAATGTGGCCCGCACCGCGCCGTCATCACTGCACTCCGCTGCGTTTCCATCACAATGACAGTTTATGACTGTTCAGTAAACCATTCGGCCCGCGATTTAGGCTGGATTTTAGATTTTGGCCCCTTCTCTGATTGAGTTCAACACCCCTATTTGGTCCAGGTGAACTGGCCATCTAGATTTGGGGCAGGCTCAGCCATGGAAGGTGGACTCTCCAGTGAAAGGAATACTTAGCAGGACCAATGGAGCCATATTGTAAGACCTGGTAGGTTCTCACCCAATGGCTTAAGATTCTCCTCCTGTGAGAGCATGCCCATTCAGAATCTTAGTGGTAGGAACCTCAATGAGAAAGCTTTCCCAAGGGTTTAATGCTTTCACTGTGCTCACAAAAGCCTTCCTTTCCACTGCCATCTCCTCTTACGTAAGGTGTTGGGCCTTTTCTTCCTTCGGCCATCGTGGCAAAGAACCTTGGCAGATGCAGGCTGGCTCGGGCCCCCCTTATCTCCGTCTCCCCTAGGGACTGCAGTTGAGTTGCCTGTCTCATGTGACAGGAACGGTTTTCTGCTGGTTTTGATTGAGCTCTCTGGCACGCTGGCTAGGGTTTGTTATGGCACTTGCATTCCCCCTGCCAAGGTACACAGTCTTTAGACCCAAAGGCTTGTTTTATGATTTCCCCCCCTCGCTAAACTTAATTTATTCTACATATCCCATGGCAGAGCTAAACGTTTGTGGGTGTTTGGCTGCCAGAACTGCTGGTGGATCAGATGGGCCGTGTCGGTGCTTGTTGGAGAATAGGAGGATCTCTCCCTTGTGGGGCGTGTCTTCAGAGAGCGGATTCACACAACAAGCGGATTCCTGCATAGAACGTAGGGGAGAGATGGATCCCAGGGCAGCAGTCCAGTTTTGTCAGCCAGAGGGAAAATATTTTGGATTGGGCAGGAAGTGGTCCCTTCCCTCTGCTCCCCTGGATCTCCTCATGACGCTTTGGGACCCAGGAAGTTCAAGGGCTGAGAAGAGCAGGGGCGACTGTGAAGGCTCTCAGCCCCTTGTGTTACTATATCAGGATAGAGAATGGTGTAACTTCTAAAACTCCATTCAGGTGAGCAGATGAGATTGTTTAAAATCCCTTTGACTGAAAAATATTTCAGCATCAAGATTCCCTCTTCCCAGGACCTGCCCCGATTAGGACTTTCAAGTGTTTGAAAAGCTGTAGAAGAGTGAGGCATGGCGGGAAACGAGAAGCAGAAACAGCTCTTCTAGATTCCCGCATTTATTCGTTGGATGCCGACTTTGCGCCAGGCACTGTGCTAGGAGCTGGGGCTACAGCGGTGAGCAGTGTCAGCCCTGGCCTCATGGGGCTCTGCGGGCCACTGGGGAAACAGGCGTTACTCAACATGTCACACACATGTGTAATGAGGGTCACCACCAGGGCTAGGAGAGAGAGCCAGGGCTTGGACATACTAGTATAATGGGGCCTGTTCTAGACGTGGGGTGGGCAGACACGGCTTCTCTGAGGCAGTGATACTTCATCTGAGATCTGCCGAGTGAGTAAGAAAGAGCCGGGGAGGGAGAGGGCAAGGTGGGGAGAGGACCGCTGTGTACTACAGCCTATATGACTCACGTGTGAAGGGACATTAGCGTTAACCGGGAGCCTCCTTAACAATTCCATTTTGGCCTCTTACTCCAAACAGTCAGGATCAGAGGGTCAGAGGTGGTACCCAGAAACCTGTCACCCAGCAGCTTTGGCGCAGGTCTCCCTGGGAATACTGCATTGCTGGCGAAGCTCTTGCCTCCCAGGGAGCAAGCAGCTTTCGCTGCAGAGAACTCCAGGCCCCCTTCACCAGGGTAGACGCAGTTAGGTTTAGCTTAAGTGTAACCCAAACTGCTTACGGGGACCTTGCCAACACCTGGTCGCAGTGAGTTTTGTTTCCCTGATGGAGACAACTCTGGCTGTGGCCCCGCCAGGTTCTCATCAGGGCGAGAGCCACCGCGATGCCCCTCGGTGGCAGGAGGCCAGAGCGGAGCCAGCACGGCTTCCCAGCTTCCTCCCGGGGCGCAGAGCTTTCTGGAGGCCCTGGGGCAGCCCCGCCTCAGGAGTGAGCTGGGTCCCACCCGGTCCTCACCCCCTTTCTCAGCACTGCCTCCCCTGGCACAGGACCTGGAGGATTTAAGGTGGCAGGAATGGTACCGGGATGGGAGCCACTGATTGAGCTACATCATGCGTTTTCCACCCTCCATTTCAAGTCTCTGGAGAAAGTTGTGACATGCACGCCCTTAAGCCTCTGGAGCACTCGCTAATCTCCTTCGCAACAGAGAACGCAGACCTCAGAGCCTCTGCCGGCAGCGGCAGCGGGGCTAGATCAGGTTTAATAATTGTTTGGGTTTCGTTCTTTTTATTTTGACACTCACCCGGTAAGCGGCCTTGGTTTGCCATTTACAATAGCAATAAACAGTTTTCTTTCCAAATAAATTTGTTTCCTAAAAAAGAGTTCATCTAAAGAAAAATAACTAAATAAGAGAGTCAGAGGCACAGACTGTAAATGATCTTTGTGAACGACCGAGCTTGGGAAATGTGGGCGCTGGAAGGAGCCATCTGGATTTTCTATCTCGTTTAATCCTCATAGCAACCCTGTGAGGCGAGACGTCCTCTTCCCAGTTTACAGCAGGAGTACATTTCTCCGAGGAGGGGAGTAACTTGTACTCAGTCGTCGGCACCACTCCACTCGCTCCGCCTGCTCTTGGCTGTGATGAGGGTGGGGGTGGGGGCTGGGAGGGGGCACAGTGCCCCTCACACTTGTCTGGGACCTTTGCCCTTCCCCGCTGGCTCTGCCTCCTCTGGGCATGCTTCTTCCTGTCTGTCTGCAGCTGCTCGGAGGGGGCACAGGCAGCGTAAGCGTTCACCTCGCCATTTGCCCTGGCCTTCTTCTTCATTGTGGCCTGGAGAGCTTGGGGTCTTGGTTGTTGCCAAGCCAGGAATAGAGCTGAAGGCCCCGGAATCCAGTTTCTTGCTTTTAGACACAGATTATTCTGTGGCTCATCTGGAGCCCAGTTTTAGACTAGACATTTAACAGTTCAGATCTGGTACAGGTTGATGGATTTATTGTGCTTTTGAAAACGGTCAGCATGGCCCTCACTGGTTTGGCTTAGTGGATAGAGCGTCAGCCTGCGGACTCAAGGGTCCCAGGTTCGATTCCCGTCAAGGGCATGTGCATGTACTTTGGTTGTGGGTGTGCAGGAGGCAGCTGATCGATGTTTCTCTCTCATTGATGTTTCTAACTCTATCCCTCTCCTTTCCTCTCTGTTAAATAAATAAATAAATAAACAAACAAACTATATATAAAAAAGGGGGGGGAAATGGTCGGTGTGCCCCAGAAAGCCCTTGTACTCCTTATGGAGAATCAGTTTGCGTGGTTTCTAT
Organism: Pipistrellus kuhlii; assembly: GCF_014108245.1. Taxonomy (NCBI): domain Eukaryota; kingdom Metazoa; phylum Chordata; class Mammalia; order Chiroptera; family Vespertilionidae; genus Pipistrellus; species Pipistrellus kuhlii. The sequence continues at coordinate 2,111,828 of NW_023425539.1, read as the reverse complement.
TCAGAAAGCCTCAGCATTTTAAGTTTGCTAAGCAAGTGATTAGTGGCATAGTCAGGGTCTGATTCACCGGGACATTTCTGTCCTAGAAGAGTCAGGCCAGGCGCATCCTCAGAAACTTGACACTCTCCCTGTTCTGGTTCCGTGGCCCCGGAGCTTCTGGAACAGCCTGCGGGAAGGTGCCCGGACGGCCAGCGGGAAGGGGCCTGGTCAGCCCGCGGGAAGGGGCCGGGACGGCCCGCGGGAAGGTGCTGGCACACCTGGCCTGGAGGTGGCCACAAAGGACTTGGAAAGCTGAAGTTGCTGGAGACACGCTGTGTCTGCCTCGGAATGCCACGCATGCTGTTATGCCCGGGGAATGTGCTGTGAAGGGTGTGGGGTTTGTAAAAAGTGGCCTTTCCTCTTGTCTGTAGAAGAAACCACCGACTTTCGTCCTTCCTGGCTCAGCTCCGGGCAGCGTGTCCTGGTGCCAAGAGGACGCAGGCCCTCCTGTCCTTGGAAATGCAAAGGAAAGGGGCGCTTTTCCCTGCGGGTTTGTAACAGTTCCTTCCCAGCCACCTCCCCTTCACCGCAAGTCGGAGACACAGGCTGACTTTTCTCACATCTGCGTGTAGTAGTTTGGGCTCACATTTCAGAAGAACCGCATTGGGAGGGTTGGCGGTGGGTAGAGAGCAAAGAGGCCCTGGTTCTACTTTGCTCTGTCATCTTAGGAGAGTCACCTTGCTCCCATCCCTGCATCCATGGCACACGGATGGGTTTCCTCCCCAGTGTTCCAGGGTCCTGTGAGGACAACAGAAGAAGGATATATGAGAAGGAACCTTGAAAGGGCTAAGAGAATAATGTAATTTGCTTTTCTTCTACTGGTGTTTCAGGCAGCGAGGACCTCGTGGTGCGACAGGCCCTCCAGTCACACGCGTCCACACATCTGCCTTGGTTAGGACTTGTTCTTCAAGGAACAGACATTTACTCGAGCTGGCATAAATTGATGGGGTCCGGCTCCCAGAGCACAGCTGTGAATCCCACGGGTATCCAGATCCAGAAGTAAAGTTCAGCTGGGGAACAGCAGAACCAGAGTGGGATTTCAGAAATGGGTCCCTCTTGCCTCCTCAGGGCTACACAGCTTCTCTGACTTGCTTCTCTGTCTCAGACTCTGGTGTCTGTCTGCCTCCTTGTTCCTTCTCTGTCAGCTCTGTTTTTCTCTGCTTGTCCCTGGGCCAGTGCAGCTACTCCTGCCTCCACTTGACATGAATTTTTGTCCCCGCCTCCACTGCTGTCTAATTCAGGGGTGGGGAATGTCCAGTCTGCGGGCTGTATAAAGCCCTCGAAATCATTTGGCCTGGCCCTGCCAAGGCATTAGAAGTGAGTGAATAAGTGTTTGACCAAAAAGAGCAGGCTAATTAAAATAAATAAATAAATTATATATATATATATATATATATATATATATAAAATAAATTTCAGAGAGGAAGGGAGAGGGAGAGATAGAAACAACAATGATAAGAGAGAACCATTGATTGGCTACTTTCTGCACACCCCCTACTGGGGGTCGAGCACACAACCTGGGCATGTGCCCTGACTGGGAATCAAACCGTGATATCCAGGTTCAAAGGTTGACGTTCAACCACTGAGGCATGCCAGCTAATTTTTAAGTTGATTATTTTATATGGCCCTGGAATTATGTTATACATATCCAAATGGCTTTTAGCAGAAAAAAATGGTTCCCCACCCCTGGTCTAAACAGCACTTCACCTTTTTCACATTCCCGTCACATGTAGAATATGCTCATTGTCTTATGGGGTAAAGAGACGAGGTAGCTTACTATCAGGATCAAGGACTAGTGGAGGGGACTCGAGCTGCCCAAAGACCAGGATCAATGTGGCCTCTGCCCTCACCGATGTAGAACGCTAGCTGGGAAACTAACCTAGAGGTTCTCAACCTTTCTAATGTTGTGACCCTTTAATACAGTTCCTCATGTTGTGGTGACCCCCAACCATAAAATTATTTTTGTTGCTACTTCATAACTGTAATTTTGCTACTGTTATGAATCGTAATGTAAATATCTGTTTTCCTATGGTCTTAGGCTCCACCCAACCTGTCAAGACCCACAGGTTGAGAACCGCTAGCAGAGTCCCCTAAGACCATCTGAAAACACAGATATTTACATTACGATTCATAACAGTAGCAAAATTACAGTTAAGAAGCAGCAACAAAAATAATTTTATGGTTGGGGATCACCACAACATGAGGAACTTTATTAAAGGGTCGCGGCATTAGGAAGGCTGAGAACCACTGCTCTAACCGAACTGAATCTATCTTTGTATCCAATTTCTAAATTCCAAGGAGAGTGTATGATTGGTATCAGACCAGGAAAGTGTCCACACCCACGGCAGTCACCTGTGGCCCAAAGCTGGCACCTCGGGAGCTAACGTGCCTTCAGGCTCACGCTGTGCGGGTGGGGTGAGTGGACAGTGCACCCCAGGTGGAGTGTCCAAACAGCAATCAGGCTCAGGTACTAACCAGCCTCCTTTCCTCTCTTGAAGGCAAAGGCCTCTGTCCTAATGTCTGTGTCCCGCACCATATGGCACAGATACTTGGCAGGTTTTAGGTGGACCATAGATGACGGTTGATGAACAAACAGCGAGGCGTGTGCAATGTGGAGCCCTGATGGTCTGTCCAGCGGCATCTTTAAATGTGATACTTGACTAAGGTGACCAGACGTCCCGCTTTTGGCGGGACAGTCCCGATTTTTAACCTTATATTTGACCCATCTAGAAAACTCAGTGACCTTCCCCACCCCGAGTCACGTCCCTGGACACGGCCTCACCCCGTTTCTCAGCACATCTAGCCACCGGGCACTCCCCCTGTCTTCCTCTTTCTCGCTGCCCTCTGAAGTCCCCGGCTGAGAGCAGCAAGACCGGCACCCCTGTTTTCTCCGCACAAGGCATTCAGAACCAATTGCGCGGCGGCCTCTTGGCGTTAGCTGCTCAGCAGTGAAACAGCACACCCCAACGCTGCCTTGTGAAAATGGCTTTCCGGCCAGCGTCTCCAACTTTTCTTTTTTTTTTTTTTTTTTAAATCCTCACTTGAGGATATTTTTTCTTTTAAATCAATCTTTATTGTCCATATTGTTACAAAGGTTCCTCATTTCTTCCCCCCTCCACCAGGTTCCCACCCCACCCTCTGCCCCCTCCCCATCCCCCATTGTCCTCATTCATAGGTGCAGTTTATGTTCAGTCTCTTCCTCCCTCCCTTTCCCCGATAGTAAATCCCTTTTCAGATAATAAATCAGTTACTTAGTATTTTCTCATATCAATAATACCACCACATGCCCAATGATACATTTCACACAAAAGACATTTCCAAATAGGTCAACCAGCCTCATCCAGGCCCCACCCAAGGCACTCATAGATCAACACTCCAGCCCTATACTAACTCAACACATCCAGATCTAAGCCTTCATCACTTGATTGAGCAGACCCTCAAGTTCCCACAAAAGTTTCCAGCCATGTCTGAGAGGCAGCCGTGGGGCAGGGGCAGGCGAGGAGTGAGCTGTTCCGGGCCTGGCTGCTCTGGGCCTGGCCTCTGTTGCTCTGGTTCGTTCCACAACCAGCTGCTCCGGGTCTGGTCACTGTTGCTCCCGACCTAGTTGCTCTGGACCTGGCTACTGCTGCTCCAGGCCTGGCCGCACCCGACCCGGCTGCTCTGGGCCCAGCTGCTCCGGGCCCGGCCACTCTGGGCCAGGCCGCTCCCAGCCTGGCAGCCGCTGCTCCGGGCCTGGCCGCACAAGACCCGGCTGCTCCGGGCCTGGCCGCTCCCAGCCTGGCAGCCGCTGCTCCGGGCCTGGCCACTCCCAGCCTGGCAGCTGCTGCTCCGGGCCTGGCCGCACCAGACCCGGCTGCTCCGGGCCTGGCCGCTCCCAGCCTGGCAGCTGCTGCTTTGAGCTTGGCCGCACCAGACCCGGCTGCTCCGGGCCTGGCCGCTCCCAGCCTGGCAACCGCTGCTTTGAGCCTGGCCGCACCAGACCCGGCTGCTCTGGGCCCAGCTTCTCCGGGCCCGGCCACTCCGGGTCTGGGTGTTCCTGGACTGGCCACCCTGCGCTTGGCTGCCTCCGCCTCAGGCCTGGCTGCCACTGCTCCAGTCTGGCTGCTCCAGTGCTGGCTGTTGTTGCTCTGGTTCTGGCTGCTGCTGCTCTGGGGCCTGGCCGTTGCTGCTCCAGGCCCGGCTGCCACTGCCTTGTGCCTGGCCACTCTAGGCCTGGCCGCCACTGTTCCAACATTCTGTCCTTTTTTTTTTAAAACGCATTTATGTTGCAATGTTGGCTGGTGAGTTGAGTTCTGACTTAGTCTTTGATTTTTCAAGATCTTCTTTGTATTCTTTCTTAAGTAATTTTACTATCTTTTGCTCTCACTTGATTTCTTCACATTGAGAACTTTGGTTTCTTCCTCCTTGTCCTGGAAGCTCAGCAGGTTGGCCTGTGGCACCCCTTTGTTCTCCGCGAGCTCCCGCGCTGCTCCAGCCTGTTTCTGGGGTCAGCGCCGCCCAGGAAGCAGCCCCCAGCCTTGGCTCCGTTGCCTGCGCTCAGAGGTCGATGGCTCAGGGGCACCCCCCCCCCCCCGGGGGCCCCATCGCCCGGCTCCCTGCCGGCGCCCGGCTGCCTGGTGTCCGGCAGGGGCTCCTGCTCCCTGTCGCATTCCTCCAGTCTGGAGCTTTTTTTTTTTTTTTTTTTTCTCCTTCCCGCTAGGGGAGTCCAGGATCAGAGTCAACAGACTGTCCTCTGCGCGCAGTGCACTCGACTCTGGGGGCTCCGCTTTTCGCCACTCCCCTGGGATTCCGCCTCACAGCCCCGTCTCCCCCTGCCCGAGCCTGGGTCCCCAGGGTCTGGTCCAGGACTGGGGTTCAGAGCAGTCCGGACTGAGGCTCAGCGCCGCCGGAGGCTTTGTTTCTTCACGCTAGGGTAATCCAGCATCAGAGTCAACATTCAGTCCTCTGCGCGCAATGTGCGTGCGACTCCGGGGGCCCTGCTTTTCACTACTCGCTCGGGATTCCGCCTCACAGCCCCGTCTCCCCCGCCGGAGCCTGGGTCCCCAGGGTCTGGTTCATAACTGGGGGTCAGCGCTGCCGGTTCGGGGGTTCAGCCCAGGCTGGGGGTTTTATTTCCTTCCTGCTAGGGAACGCCAGGCAGCACCCAGCCCTCTCCTCCTCTCCGGCTGCGACCTCTCCGTGCGCGCGCGTGTGTGCGAGCGCGCAGCGTGTCTCCGTACCTTAGGCTTTTTTTCAGCTCCTCTGATTTTCCTTCTGGTTTTCTCTTTCCTTCTTGTTGTAGAATTTTCAGTCAGTCGACTACCTGTAGCTCTGGGCGATGTCCACTCTACATTTTAGTTGTATTCCATTGAAATTGTTGTGTGCTGCTGCGGTTAGGTGTCTACCCGAGCAGCCATCTTGGATCCTCCTCTTGAGGATATCGCGTCTCCAACTTTTGTGTTTCTGTGGAAACGCCCATCTGAATTTCCTGCTGGATTTTTTCCTTAATGACCGGGCACTACCCTGAGAAATATTACACAGCCTTTTTAAAATTCTGCTGATGTGGCCGAAACCGGTTTGGCTCAATGGATAGAGCGTCGGCTTGGGGGCCGAAAGGTCCTGGGTTCGATTCCGGTCAAGGGCATGTACCTTGGTTGCGGGCATATCTCCAGTAGGGGGTGTGCAAGAGGCAGCTGATCAATGACTCTCTCTCATCGATGTTTCTAACTCTCTATCTCTCTCCCTTCTCTCTGTACAAAATCAATAAAAAATATTAAAATGTAAAAAAAATAAAAAATAAAATTCTGCTGATGTGAAGCAAGCAGCAGCAGTCCCTTTGGAGATGAGAAACCAACAGTCGATAATTGGAAGTAAATTGTTGGCGGCTGATGTCCCGTGGGGAGTGACAAGAGACCACGGAGAACCTTTGCTTAACTAATAGCTCCATCTTGGACCCGTCACTCAGCCCGTGTTTCAGCAGCTCCGTTTGGCCGAGAGGGAGATGTGAATGGATGTTTCTTTGTAAGCATAGGGAATGTGGTACTTTGTTTTGTATCTATCCCCATATTTACTTCTATATTGGGTATGTAGCTCTTTTTTGCTTATTCTACATGAATTACTTGGATGCATAAAGTCAAGGACATATGTTTGTGGCTCTCACACATCTGTCTTGAATTTCATCTTTTCCACCCTGTCTTCTGCTTTCCAAACAATTTACCTCTCCCTCCCTGCCTCCCTCCCTCCCTCCCTCCCTCCTTCCCTTTCCCTGCTGTTATTTATTTCACTGTGTTGTGGGACCCTTTCATTCCAAGAGCTGGCAGAGGGCATGTGCCATGCGAGCCTCGGTCTGCTTCTGTACGAAGGCATCTTGGAGCCTGGCGACCTCAGTGTCTTAGTATAGGATGCGATGCCTCTCACCCAGGACACAGCTGGTCCGTAGCAGACTGGCTGGTGCTGGTTTCAGGGCTGTCGAGGAGCCCAGCTTGCCGGGCTGCCAGCGAGGTAATGTTCCCATCATGGACCAATCCAGTCCCATTTACAGAGGGCCTTCATGTGCCAGGCTCTGTGCAGAATGGCCCCTTACGCCTTCCGTCTTTGATCTTTTTCTTCCAGGCTGGGAATTTTTCACATCATTGTAAATGTTTCCTTTCCTCCCCTTGTCACTTGGCTGGGGCTCAGTGGGACTTCCTGAAGCAGGAAAGCGGTCACCAGGGGTTTAACTGGGCACTCGGGAAGTTCTGCCAAGAAAGTTTTCTGTGCAGCCAGGCCATGGGAGGAAAAAAAAAAAATTAAAAACCGCCCTGCTGAAATAACCATCAAGTAGGAAATTGAAAAGAGTGCTCTGCTGAGTGCTAAGGGCTCCACGGTGGGACAGGCATGGACGGCGCGGAAATGATAAATTGCTCTGTAATTCTCACCAACCACACTTCCTGCCCCCGTTTTCATTGGGCGAGGGGACATGGGAGAGCAAGCCCACCCCGCTGACTCGTCACTCACAGCATTCGGGGTAGGAGGTGCTGGGAGCTGCAGAGTTTGGAGCCCGCTTGTCTTTCGTTGCCTGATTGCTTTTCTGGATAGCAACTCGCTTCGCAGCTACTTGGGACGGATGATGGTGTGTGACAGTCAACCACCAGCTTGCTTGTGTGTTTCTCATCCTGCATCTGTAGAGTCCATTGTGAGAAGCAGCTAGTAAGTGATTCGTCCTCAGCCCGACCGTCATTGCCATCGCTTACCAAGTGCCTACCCTACGTCACAAAAGCAGCGCGAGTTTCAGTTCTGGGGGGTGGGGGGGCTCCTCTGATCAGGAGATGCGACAGTCTGGGCTCTGAGCCCTGTGAGGATGGCAGTGGATGCTCGACGGGCGGGAGTCTCTCTTGCTATGGACTCGGTGGATCATGAAACATCCTTGCTCCCGTGGTCTGGGAGACCTGCCCCTTTTTGTCACCGGAGCTTTTCGCTCTGGCCCAGCGTCCTCGGGGACCCTATGGCTCTGGTGGGCAGTAAACCCAGATGTGTGCCATTCGGCGCTGAGTCTGAGAGCCATAGGAAAGCAGAGCCTGGAGCCCCACGGTCACGGCCTGTCAGCCCGCCCAGAACCGCCGTCCTTCCTCAAGAACCTGAGCTAACCCTGTGTCCCAGGGGAGGTGTGTTTCTAGATGAAGGTGTCTTCCATGGATTTTTTAAATTTAAATTTTATTTTTAAAATATATTTTTATTGATGCTTCGACAGAGGAAGTGAGAGGAGAGAGAGGAAAAAAAACATAAATGAAAGAAACATGACCAGCTGCCTCCTGCACGCCCCCTACTGGGGATCGAGCCCACAACCCAGGCATGCGCCCTGACCAGGAGTCCAACCAGGGACCCTTTGGTGCATGGGACAACACTCAATCAACGGAGCCACCGGCCAGGGCTGGGTTTTTATTTATTTTTAAAAAGAAAACAAAACCGAGCCGGCATGTTGCTTTTCAAAGTCCCTTCATCAGCTGTGGCCACTTCCCACATGTGCTCTCCTTACGTTTTGTATTGAGCCGCAAGAGATGGATGGGTTGGAGTGAACTGACGGCATCTGCCACCTCCCGGCTCAGGGGAGGGGGGAGGGGGGAGGGGAGACAGCGCTGCCCTGACAAGCAGCTCCCTCCAGCCAGACCCCGGGGCTGCAGAGAGCGGCCCCTTCCACACGGCCCTTGTCCCTGGTTCCTTTCTTTATGGTTTTGTTTCAGCCTCGCGGGCCCTGTGAGAAATATGGTGTGCAGATGCTCAGAATTTACTTCTCTTTGGTATGAGCTTCCCGTTCTGGTACAGCTTGTACGGCGACACGTCCCTCGGAGGAGGGGGCAGATGGAGGATCCCCGTGTCGGAGGGGGAGTGCAGGGCTCAGAGCGAATGTGGGCAAACTTGAACTCTTCCCCATCTGTCATAGCAGCAGAGGGACCCACAGGGACAGAAACCCTCTTCCCCACCACAAGGGAGTGCCTCGGGAGCTGGGATTCGGCCTCTCAGATCGCAGCCCAGTTCTGGCTTCTTGTCCTCTCTCTTATACGAAAACTCCAGCCACCTCTTTAATTCTTCTTCCTTTGTAGCAGTTAGCCCTGGTCTGTCATTACCAGCCGCCCCCTTGCTGTTCCAAACCGCTCTGCCCAGGGGGGGTTCCCATGCCAGATGGCGCTTTAGGAAATCCCTCTCCCAGCTTCTGAGAGCTTCAGCACTGGAAATGGAGCAGCCTTCCACGCCATCTGTGGTGTCGGCCAGAGAGCTTGGCAGCCATATGTCGCTTTGTGCTCCCAACAAACTGCTCGTCCCCTGGCTTGTTGCGTCACTGGGGCAGGAAGCTGGATGGCGTAGCCAGGGAGCCTCTTTCATTGGCATTACAAATGATACCAGGTCCCACGTGTCTGGGACTCTCCAAAGCCACAGTGAACTACAGTGATTAAGAACTGTTTTACGGCCTGGCAGGCGTGGCTCAGTGATTGGGTGTGCATCTATGAACCAGGAGGTTAGGGTTTGATTCCTGATTAGGGCACATGCCCGGGTTGTGGGCTTGATCTCCAGTAGGGGGCGTGCAGGAGGCAGCCAACCAATGATTCTCTATCACCATTGATGTTTCTATCTTCCTCTCCCTTCCTCTCCGAAATCAATAAAAAAGTATATTTTTTTAAAAACACTCTTAATGCATTTTATCATTTTTGAAAGGGTGAGAAGAAAACATTTACATTTGCCTTTATATTTGTTTTGGTTTTTTAAATATATTTTATTTATTTTTTTTACAGAGGGATAGAGAGTTAGAAACATCGATGAGAGAGGATCATCAACCAGCTGCCTCTTGCACACCCCCTACTGGGGATGTGCCCGCAACCAAGGTACATGCTCTTGACCGGAATCGAACCCAGGACCTTTCAGTCTGCAAGCTGATGCTCTATCCACTGAGCCAAACCGGTTTCGGCTGCCTTTATATTTGTGGGCATCATTTTTTATCTCCTTCACTTGCTGTTGACTCAAGGCCGTCTGAAGGGGCAGCCCTGAAGGCAGGTGAGTGAGGCCGTGTGAGGAAGCGGAGGCCCTGGTGGCACAGAACGTGCTCCGGTCCCGCCGGCTGCCTCGGCTGCTGGTTGCAGCGTCTTTCCGAGCTCACCCTTCATTCCCTCCGGCAGCCCATGGCACCGTTGTCACAGAGTCACAGCACCGCAGCCCCCTGCCGGCAGCCGGCAGCCGGCCTCTGAGCCATGTGGACACCGCCTTTCTTTTCCTGCCTTTCAGGTCTGGCTGCTTGGACACCGCCAGGAGCTTGTTGTCAGATTAGCGGCCATTTCTTCCCTGCGTTCTGCCCCTCCCCCGTTTTGAGAGAGAAGCAGCCATAGGCCCGGCTGCTAGTTGGATGTTAGTCTAGGAAGTATCATCGTTTCCATAACATAGCGGAGATGGTGCACCCTCTCCCCCTTCCCAGAGCCACTGGTGGGGCAGCGGAGACTGCTGGGCTCTCCCCTCCCGCATCAGGACTGGCCTGTGCCTCCTGGTGGGTCTCCTCTGAAGTATTCTGTATTTGTTTGTGAGGGTTGGTCTGGTGCCAGCCGTGGCAGGGCCCGGTAGCTCTGTGGTGTCCTGATCACCATAGTCAAACACTGCTCACGGAGGGTGCCTGCGGTTTGAGGACCATGCGCAGGGCCCGTGGCCCTAGGAGGGCTTTCTGATGTGGGATCGGGAGAGGCGCCCATTAGGAGTGTTCTCGTGTGCGCTGGCTGTGTGCGAGTGATGGTTCTGAGCGCTTCCTGTGAACTCTCCTCCCAGCAACACCAGAGGGTAGGTACCAGGGACCGTCCTGCAGTTGAAGAGAGTGAGGCTTGGGAAGCTAAGTAAGAGATAGCCGTGGCAGGATTCAAACCCAGGCCATGTGCCCCAGGGCCCGTGCTTTCCCCGCTACACTCTGCTTTTTGTCTGGGTGCAGCGAGGATTGGGGGCCCCTTCAGAAAGGATGAGTGGGCAGTGATCGCTTTGTGCCCACAGCCTCATGGCAGCATACAGGGTGCCATCCTCTATCCGGTGATCGCCAGTGCGTTTGACAGCCCCTGGGAGTGGCCAGTTGAGGAGGAAGCCTCCGTGCTGTGAGCGGGCGAGGCTGCGGTGGGAGGCTGGCCGCGGCCGAGGATGGACATCTCTTGGGTTAAAGAGAGAAAAGGAGGAAGTAGCCTATCAGATCCTCCATCTGTCGTGCTAGCAGCACGTTGATTTCTGTTGCAAAAGAGTATCTTTCGAAGTGAAATGGATCTCTTAAGAACTTAAGGAGTTCCCACACCACCTGGTAGGGAACAAACGGTATTGCATTTGTGGTGGAAGGTTGCCTCCTGGGCTGGTTTCTCTAATCTGCAGGTTCCCAAACTGTTACAAAGCCCCTCTGCCTCGCCCTCCCCCTACAACCAGAATGGAAATCTGTAGCTGATGTGGCCCTAAAGGGGGTTTAGGGAGTCATCACATTTTCCACTTACGGTCAAGAAGTGGCATTATTCTTTTTAGTCATCATCACCTCTAACATTTATTGAACACTCATTGTGTTCCAAGTTCACTGTAACAGCAACAGTATGAAGCAGGTGTCCTTATTATCCTGATCTCACGAGGAGACTGAGGCTCCGAGAGGTGGAGTAACCTGGCCAAGGCCACCCAGCAGGTGTGTGGTAGAGTTGGTATTTGAACCCCGGCAGCCTGGCTCCAGAGCCCTGTTCTTCATCCTTTTCCCTGCACCGTGCTGCTCTCTGATCAGCAGAATTAGAGACCTGGCTGGCTATCAAGGACCAAACGCAGCTGTGAGCTGCTGGTTCTGTGGCTTCTGGAATGAAAGTGGTTACTGGTGGATGTTTGAAACATTGTGTGTTTCGTTATGTGTTTGATTTAACATTCCTGACGTGTTCGCTCAACTGGCACGGAGCCAGTCTTCCTTGTTGCCCTTTTAAAATATATGTCTATTTTTTATTGATTTCTGAGAGGGAGAGGTGAAACATCAATGAGGAACATTGATCGGCAGCCTCTTGCACGCCCCCTGCTGGGGATCGAGACCACAACGCTGGGGTCTAGTAATAATTAATGTCGTTTTTAAACATTCGTTTAAAATCTTGCTTGGTGTTGGCTTGTATTGACATAACCTTCAAACACGTGGTATCTATAGAACATGTGAAGTGCAATTAACAAGTTTTGCTTGAAAAAGTTTGTGTTTGGTTTGATTTTTGTTGCAAAACTAGGGCTAAGAAGATGGCTGATGAAGAGCATATTCGGCACTGCATGCTTTACGAGTTCCAATTAGGAAGAAAAGCAAGTGAGGCTGCAAAAAACATCTGTAGTGCTCTTGGTCAAGATGCAGTTAGCGCCAGAAAATGCCAGCGTTGGTTTGAGAAATTTTGCGAGGGAAATTTTTCGTTAGATGACAAGAGTGGTCGAGGCCGTGTGTCCAATTTTGATCAAGAAGCTCTTCAAGCTCTTTTGGTGCAAAATCCTCAAATTACCCAACAAGAGCTTGCGACAACTTTAAATTGTTCACAAAAAACAATTTCCAATCAATTGCGTGCACTTGGCAAAGTCCAAAAGTTTGGAAAATGGGTTCCTCGTGAGTTGACCGACAACAACCGTAATCAAAGAGTCACAATTTGCAGTTCGCTCCTCTCTCGTCAAAACCGTTTGCCGTTTTTAGAGCAAATTGTTACCGGAGATGAAGAATGGGTGCTGTATGTTAATTTGAAAAGGCGGCCTCAATGGTTGGACAAAAATGAGGCTCCGCAGCCCACGCTAAAACCTGACTTGCATGCGAAAAAAGTGATGTTGTGTGTTTGGTGGAATTTTAAAGGAATTCTTCATTATGAACTTTTACCATCTAACCAAACCATTACAAGTGCAGTGTATAGTGCCCAATTGGAAAGGTTAGCCCAAGCTTTAAGAGAAAAAGAACCCGCGCTGATTAATCGGAAGGGCGTAATTCTTCACCACGATAACGCACGACTGCATACTGCAAGAATCACTGCTGAAAAACTGCGCCAGTTGGAATGGGAAGTTCTCCCTCAACCTGCATATTCTCCTGATATTGCCCCTTCCGATTACCATTTGTTTCGTTCTTTGCAAAACTTTCTTCTTGGAAAAAAATTTAATAATGAAGAATGCCTCAAAAATGCATTGACCGAATTTTTTGCATCAAAATCACAAGAATTTTACAACAGAGGGATTAAAATGCTTCCTGAGCGTTGGGCACAAGTAGTAGAAAACAACGGCAACTATATTGTTGATTAAATTTTGTTGTATTGTTTAAATAAATTTGATTTTAAAAAGTATTAGAAAACGACACTAATTATTACTAGACCTAATAGTTCATAGTTCTGCTGAGCCACACCGGCTGGCCTCTTGTTGCCCTTTCTGCTCATCCCTCCTGGTAGTGGCCACATCTGCCTCGTGTTACGCCTGTACATATAAACTTGTCTCTCCACTTTTTTTTTGTTTTGTTTTTTGTTAATCTTCACCCAAGGATATTTTCCCATTGATTTTTAGGGAGAGTGTAAGAGAGAGGGAAAGACAGAGAGGAACATTGATGTGAGAGAAACACATCGATTGGTTGCCTCCAGCACGAGCCACAACCTGGGAGGAGCCTGCAACCGAGGTACGTGCCCTTGACCAGAATCAAACCTGGGACCCTTTGGTCCACAGGCCGACGCTCTATCCACTGAGCCACACCGGCCAGGGCGTATCTCCACTTTTTATCAATGTGGTAAAATATATAAAGCGTAAGGTTTACTACTTAAAGCGTTTTCCACTGCTAATCCATGGGGCCCCTGAGGGCAGGCACAAGATGTCTCCCCTCCCATCTCCTTGTACACCCCGGTTGCTGTTGAGGCCCAGCACACCGAACAAAGCTCTGCTGAATTTCATAGCCCAGTGAGGTCCGCTATAAATCAGTTGGAAAACTTACTGTTCGGAGGCTTAGAGACACGAACAATAAATTTTTAATGTCCCTCCTCCCCAGCCCTTTCCTTTCTCGGAGCCTGGAGCAGAGTTGGGCCCTGAAGGAGGGCATGCGGCGTGCTTCACTCCTGGTGCTTTGGTGTGCAGGAGGCCGAGCGGACACGCTGTTTTCTAAACCTTACTCTCTCCTGACCCCGGGGGTAGGTCTTCCTTCTGAACCAACCGCAGTGAAGGGGAAATTGATTGTAAAGCGGCTTCATAACTCTAAGTCCACCAGCAGGGCTTTGATTTCTCGTAACCAGTGATGGCTCAGACCGGCCTGGCCCGGCCCACCGCGTCTTTCCTTTGGTCTCACGCGCGTGCCGGCAGGTTCTCGGTGTTGGCTGCAGGCAAAGCATAGACGGGAAGGTGAAGAGGACGCAGGGGTCCGAGGCGCTGTCAGATAAAGGGACGAGAGCTCTCAGCCCACTGGCACTTGTTTGGGGGAATGTATCCTGCAATTGAAAGAGCCTTGTGGGCACCTCGGTGTGGCAGGGAATTAGGAAGAGTCTTGTCTTAAGGAAGCCCTTTCAACAGCTGAACCTGACCTCTAGCTAGGCATGCCATCCGGCTGATCCGTTCACAGTGTTCCTTTCTCCCGTCCTCCACTTATTTCATCCCTCCCTTCCTCCATTTGTTCACCCAGCACTTACTGACTATGGGCCAAGCCCTGGAGTTGGCCAACAGCTGTACCAGCCTCTGAGAACTCCAGTCGCGGGTCACATCACGCAGTGGGAGGGAATCGTGCCTCGGAAGCAAGACGTGGTCTTAACTCCGAGGATAGCAAGGCAAGGTTCTGCCAGAGCATTTGGTTCTGGGATAACAACAACGATGGGCATTAGGAATAGCAGCCAACTTTAATAACACAACACCTGGCCTACGCCAGGCCCTGTTCTAAGCACTTCATGTCACACATCAGATCTTCACAATAGTCCAGTGAAATGTGGGCACTGTTATCTCATTTTACAGATGAGAAAACCGAGAGAGAGAGGAATTAGGTAGCTTGTCTGAGGTCACCAGCGAGCAAATGGCTGAAGTTAGGCACAGGCAGCCCAACCCGTTCCAACTCACTGCTCGTGTATGAACTGGCCTAGCATTGGAGGGCGGGACCAGGGGAGCTCTCACTTCGAGGCTGGCTTTGGTTGTGTTTGGTCAGGAAGGGGGTGTTGCCCGTGGTCAGCATCCTGGAAGGACAGGAGTGGAGCTCGCCTGAGAAGGCCCCGGCAGGCCTTGCCAAGGTAGATTAATCCTGCATCTGTGTTAGCATTGGCTCAGGCCCACGGATTCGCGGCAGCTATGGGGAAATCAAAACTCAGACCCCCGGTCAAGTGCAAGGCCTCCTCAGAAAGGGAGGCCAATTCCACGTCCGCCACGGGCCCGGGGCTTCTCGGAGAGGGCCAGGCTGCTTTCCCCTGTGGTGTCTGTGGGTGCTGACTCACCCGCCGGCCTGCAGATTAGCTGGGCTCCGCAGCTTGCATTTTTACAGCCGCCAGCTCCCCTTCTGACGTTTGCCTGCTGTTTTGTGGATCGCTCTCTGTAAAAGCCTCCCTGACCGGCATTCCTGGGACGATAGCACTCCCACCACAAACTGGGACTGCTAACCAGGACCAGCCGCCAGCTGGGGAATCGGAACTTTTAAGTAACCCAATAGCCCTTTCGTCATCCTTTTTTATTTCTGCCAAGTTTCGCCTCTTCTTCTTATTCTTCTCTTTTTAAAAATTTCATCTTTGTTGCCTTGCTTTTGAACTCGGCGAACTAATAATTATAAACACTTAGATTTCTGGGCTTTGGGATTTTTGCTGTTAATTCCCGGTTCAATTCTCAGGTCAGGGCCCATGCCCGGGTTGTGGATTCCATCCTCAGAAGGGGGCGTGTCAGCCTATTGATGATGTTTCTCTCTCAACATGTTTCTGTCTCTCTATCCCTCTCCCTTCCTCTCTCTCTCAAAATTAATAATATAAATATAATATATATATATATATATATATATATATATATATATGATTTTTTACAGAGAGGGAGGGAGAGGGATAGAGAGCTAGAAACATCAATGAGAGAGAAACATCGAGCAGCTGCCTCCCGCACAGAGTTCCCTTAAGTAGAGAGACAAGTAAAATCCCTAGAGTCTGTTTTTGTTTTCAAATTCCAGATGCCCCTTTAAAATCTGGAAATCCAAAATGTGAGGGAGAGAGGAAGAAGAAGAAGAAAAAGGCAAACAGAATACAAAAAATATGTATGTTTTTGCAGAAGGAGCTTATGGTGAAAAGACTACTTTTTGCAGTAGGAAATCTCCCTTTTTGGAGCTTTCTGTACCCCTTACTCACGATATACAGTTGATGGATTGAATTTAAAATAGAGTTGACAGGAAAATGCTTTTTGAAAAGGATGCTGTCAAGAAAAGAGGAAAATAAGCATAAATTTGATTCAGATATTAATAATGAGCCCCATGTGTACGGTGCTTTCGTTTTCAGAGCGTCTCCGCACACACCACCTCACTGAAAGCTCACGCTCGTCCCGGGATGTGGGGGTTACGCGCCAGGTGAGAAGGCACGGCCTGCCCACGCTGGTGCCATGTCACCCACGGACACTAATAAGATGACAGGGCTAAGGTGTCCACCCAAGCCCCCCAAATTCTGCTTTCTTTCTGCACTACCATGTAGGGACTTTAAGATCATGAGGAAGTATGTATGCTCCCGACTTTGATGAAATGCCCTAATATTGTGCCGAGGGAACATATAAACTCATTTCTTTGGACCCTTAAAAGTAAGTGCATTTAGTCCTAGCTGGTTTGGCTCAGTGGGTAGAGCGTAGGCCCACGGATTGAAGGATTAGATCCCGGTCAAGGGCATGTACCTCGGTTGCAGGCTGGATCCCTGGCCCTGGTCAAGGTGCATGCAGGAAGTAACCAATTGGTGTGTCTCTCTCGCATTGATGTTTCTCTCTTTCTGTCTCTTCCCCTTCCACTCTCTCTCCACTCTCTCTAAAAACCAAAGGAAAAATATCCTCTGGTGGGGAGTAACAACAACAAAAAAGGAAGAGCATTTAGTGCTCAGTCCTGGGTGGTTTTGACCTTCACTCCCCCAGTGGCGAGGGGTGGTACAGATGCAGGGAGTAATCAGCTCTCAGTGGGCTTGGAACAAAGCAGCAGCGCTAGAGGGACTGTTGATCATCTTCGAGTTTAGGCAAATGCTGATTTTTTACCAGAGGGATTTTCACAACAGAAACTACGGTGGGGTAATATCGTAGTTCTCCCAGTTAAATCATGGCAAGCTATGCTCTAAAATGAACTCTTGAGACAAGGGGTCTCCATGTAGGGTCTGTACAGGGATGGGATCAGACAGCTTCAGGGATTCAGGAACTCTGAAATTCCACAGAAACTTGTTTGTGCGTGTGCCTTTTTCTCTGGGGGAGGGATCGATATCTTTTATCCACAAAAGTGTCTGTGACCCAAAAATGCCTATGAACCCACTCTTTTTTAAGAGGCCCTTTTAAGAACCGTTAGAGGACTTCAGATGTCATACACTTGAAAAGGCACAGAGGTGAATCTTGGTGACCATTTCTTCAAGCTCAAGCGTTCCTTATTTCCAGTCAAGATAAGAAACCCATCCTCAGAGCGGACCTATAATGGGACTTTTCTCACATAAATCTGGCTTGAGTATCAAAACTGACAGGGTTGGTGTGCGCATTCTGGAGCCTTCTGTATTGCCTCTAAGCGGAGTAACTGTGGTGCTACCACCCGAGAAAGGTCTTCCTGTGCAAATGACATAATTTCCTAAACAAATCACTGTTGTATAAAATTAGAACATGATGTGTCAGTCTACGACAGGATCAACTTTTCAGTGTCAAGTGTAATTCTAGAAGCCTTTATTTTTTTTTTCTTTTAGCTAAACCAATGGACCTTTACTTGGAAACAAAAGATTCAACAACCATAGATAAAACATAAGCTAAGACCTCTTGTCTTTCCCAGTGGGAGGGAAGATAGGGGTCGTGGGTACTATAGCTCCCTCCCTCTCTGAGGCAGATCCTGGGGGATTTGAGGTGGAGCAGGGAGACATGTTACCGACCTTCTCCCTACATGAGGGACCCAGAAAAAAAAATGAATTATTCTCTATTAAGGGAGAAGTCTTAAAAAGGTCTAGCCTGATGCCCTCAGGCTATCCCAAGCAGGCTAGCCTTCAGGGCCTCCTTTATGACTCATGCTGAGTGGCCAAGCATTTAGGGACTAGTTTGCTCACGTACCACAATTCACCATTAAAAAAAAGAAAAAAGTTTAGTCAAGAGCCAATCATATGCTTCCATTTCAAGTATAATATGGGTGCTACATTCAGACTGCTCTATTTAAACAGATTTTTAAAAAATATATATTTTATTGATTTTGTACAGAGAGGAAGGGAGAGAGATAGAGAGTTAGAAACATCGATGAGAGAGAGTCATCGATCAGTTGCCTCCTGCATACCCCCCACTGGGGATATGCCCGCAACCAAGGTACATGCCCTTGACCGGAATCGAACCCGGGTCCCTTCAGTCCCCAAGCCGACGCTCCATCCATTGAGCCAAACCGGTCCCGGCCAGACTGCTCTATTTAATCAGGTTGTATCTGCCCTCTTCATATTTAGAGCTCACAGGCTGCAATTTACATCTACCCAAAAAGAGGGTCTTGTTACAAGATGCCAATTGGTTGTAGGAGCCCCGGCTCCAGGGACGATATGACCGTAGTGACCCCTTCATTCATGTGGCCAGGGAAGAGTTCTTTCAGGAAGGCCAGGGCGGTTCGACCTCAGAATGACTACTGAGGAAATACACCACAGCAGGTCAAAAGAAGAACCAAAAAGTAACCGCCTATCCCTGATGGAACTTTTGGACAATAAGTTATGGAAAGCTTTTTGTGTGTGTGATAAAATTTGCCATCTTAACCATTTTTTGTTGTTGGTAATTCTCACCCGAGGATATTTTTTCCATTGATTTTTAGAATGGAAACTGTGTGTGGGGGGGAGATAGAAAGAGAGAGAAACATTGAGTTGAGAGAGACATATGGATTGGTTGACTCCCACACGTGTCTCGACCGGGGTGGGGATCCATCCCACAACCCAGGTATGTGCCCTTGACTGAACCTGGAACCCATTAGTCCTCAGGCCGATGCTGTAACCTTAACAGCAAAACTGGTAAAAATAAATAAATAAATAAATAAATAAATAAATATTAAATTGATTTCAGAGAGAAGAAGGGAGAGGGAGAGAAACATCAATAATGAGAGAGAATCATTGATTGGCTGTCTCCTGCACGCCCCACATTGGGGATTGAGCCTGAAACCCAGGCGTGTGCCCTGATCGGGAATTGAACCATGACCTCCTGGTTCACAGGTCGATGCTCAGCCACTGAGCAACCACAGCTGAGCCCATCTAAAATAAACCTTCTTTAAGTGTATAGTTCAGTGGTATTAAATAGATTCACATTGTTGTGCAACCATCTATTCCTGTAATTCTTTTCATCTTGTAAAACTGAAACTCTATATCTATTAAACGGTAGTTCTTTCTCCCATTACCCCAGCCGAGGCAACCAGCACTATAATCTCTATCTTTAGCCTGCTCTGAGTACCTCACATAAGTAGAACCACGCAGTACCCATCTTTCTGTGACTGACTTCTTTCACTTAGCATGATGTCCTCAAGGGGCTTCCATGTGGTAGCATATTGCAAACTTGCCTTCCTTTTTAAGGCCGAATAATATTTAAGACTATTTTGTTCAACATGCTAAAGACTGTCTCAAACCAGTGGCTAATATTACATATGAAGATAAATATTACAGATCTATATCCAGGTAGACGATAAGGATGCTTGCTGTTCAGTATTGTCTGTCAGCCAATATAGCTCACTAAGAAAAGGAAATAAATGGTGTAACTGTTGAAAAAAAAAGTTGTCTCTTTTTTTTAGCCAGTATGTGCTGTTCTTTTCAGACTGCAAACCTGTTTTAAAGTAAGAGGATATATATTTTAAAATTAGCTATTTTTACAACTCCATCTTTTCATTTGTGACCTAGATCCTATTCTTTTGCCTATTCAAGGACTTTTTCTTGCATTTTTTTCTTTTCATTATTATTTTTTTTAATCTCTCTTCTGGATTCTCCCCAACAGCATATGTTATAGTATCTCTCACCTTTAAAATATCCTCCCTCTGACCTCATCTTTCAAATATTCCCCGTCTGACCTCATCGTGTGTTTCTCCAGCTACGGTCCCATTTCTCTGCTCCCTTTACAGCCAAACGCTTAAAGAGAATTGTCTGTAGTCCAACTCAGCCCCTTGTCTGCCATTTTCTCTTTCTCTTTTTATAACCTTTCTTTTTAAAGTTATTCTCCTCCAGATATTGCACATGTTGGCAAGAGGATTAGAATTTGTTTGGGTCCAAGGCCCACTTTAGGCATGTGGGCTTCCCTCCTCTGCAGGCCTGGTCACCCCTAACTGCCCTCCCCTGCAGGGTTGATCACCCACAACTGCCCTCCCCTGCTGGCCATCTTGTGGTGGCCATCTTGTGTCCACATGGGGGCAGGATCTTTGACCCCATGGGGGCAGCTATCTTGATCTTGTGTGTTGGAGTGATGGTCAATCTGCATATTACTCTTTTATTAGATAGAATATATCAATAAGTAAAAAATAAGCAACAAACATGAGGTATCTTTTTTTCCCTATTCAATGGGAAAAGTTAATGTTGGTGAGAGGAAATGGGTGCTCTCATTTGCCACTGGTGGAAATTGTCTAAGCTTTCATAAGCGGTGAGTCATGGGTGATTTTATCTCAACTTTCTTGCATGCTGTGCTGTCTCCATTTTTTCCAGTAATTACTCCCCTCCCCCCGCCTAATATTTAAACCAGAAAAATCCAATCATCTTAATCTTCCTTTTCGTGCCTCTTTAAGATAAAAGTGTGTGAAGCTGACGCAGCAGCAGATGGCCTTGTTTTGCTGTTGCCTCTGCTCTTAAGAGTGGTTCACCTGCCCCCGGTGCCAGGCAGCCCTGGGACGATGCGGTGCCGGCATTGAAAACGATGTGCAGAATCGCGCTTGCTCTGGGTCCAGGGCTGGCTTGGGGAGCCCATCGCACACGCGGGGCTGGGAAAAGCGTGCAGCTTGCAGGCGTGGCCACCCAGTCTGAGGTGGAGTCCCACAACCCTTCCCGCCAAAACCGAGGTCTCCACAGACCGGGGGAGCCTAGCATTCCTTGGCAGATCCCCTGCCCTCCCAGCTGCCTCGCTGCCTGGGATTGAATTAA
Source organism: Pipistrellus kuhlii (assembly GCF_014108245.1). Taxonomy (NCBI): domain Eukaryota; kingdom Metazoa; phylum Chordata; class Mammalia; order Chiroptera; family Vespertilionidae; genus Pipistrellus; species Pipistrellus kuhlii. The sequence goes on along the minus strand of NW_023425539.1, from coordinate 2,091,087 downwards.
AAGCAATAATAACCACAGCCACACCTGCCTCTCTCTCTCCTGTATGCAGCTGGACCTCTGATGCCAGTTTCCTTAGACATGCCGGGCCCCGCTCTGCCCAGGCCCCGGTGGCCAGCCCCCTGCCCAGGCCCCGCTCTGCCCAGGCCCCAGTGGCCAGCCCCCTGCCCGGGCCCCGCTCTGCCCAGGCCCCGCTCTGCCCAGGCCCCGGTGGCCAGCCTCCTGCCCCGGCCCTGGCCCCGGAAGGGAAGCTCGCAGCTGAATCCCCAATGGGCCGTTCCTGTCTCCCCGGCTTCTTTCTGTCCTGGAGGTTCATCGGTAGCTGGACATTGCACTTAGTTATGTTGCTTTCTGGGCTCAGCAGTTACATTCCCGAGCACCCAGTGGCTCACCTGAACGGTGTTCACCCAGACAGCTGCATGTACTCGGCTCCTGTATGTTGCATTCACATGTCCTCAGCCTTGTCCCACTTAGATCTGGCCTCTGACAGTGTGTGCAGTCAGCCTCAGGACCTGCCAACCATTGTGGATTGTTTAAAGTAGCATCAAGAGTTAAGGGTTGAGCCTTAGCCAGTTGCTCAGTGGTTAGAGCGTTGGCCCTTGGACAGAAGGATCATGGGTTGGATTCCAGTCTAGGGCATGTATCTCAGTGTCAGGCTCAATGCCCGGCCCCAGTGCAGGAAGCAACCAATCAATGTGTCTCTCTCACATCGATGTTTCTTTCTCTCTCTCTAACTTGACTCCTCCCTTCCACTCTCTCTCAAAATCAATGGGGAAAACATATCCTCGGGTGAGGGTTAGCAAAACAAAGTAACCAAAAAGAAAGTTGAGGGTTGGGGCTGGCTCAGGATATTGCTTCCCTGGTGTTTGCTGGCTGAAGGGCACACAGGGACCTGGTGAGGCAGTGAGAGGGGCAGATTGTAGCTACTTGTCTTCAGTTCCCTGTCCCTTCCCCGCTGGGGCTCCGGACACGGGAGCACCTGCCTGCTGAGAGGGTGGAGAGGAACCAATAAAAAGCCTCCCTTTTTGTCTTTTAAAAAACATGTATTTTATTGATTTTTACAGAGAGGAAGGGAGAGAGAGAGTTAGAAACATCAATGAGAGAGAAACATCGATGAGAGCTGCCTCCTGCACACCTCCTACTGGGGATGTGCTCACATCAAGGTACATGCCCTTGACTAAAATCAAACCTGGGACCTTTCAGTCCTAAGGCCAACGCTCTATCCACTGAGCCAAACTGGTTATGATGTCCTCTTTTGTCTTAAGCACTTGTTCTGGTTGAGTTCAAGATGCATACATAATCCACCCTAGCTGGTTTGTCCTAGTGGATAGAGCATCAGCCTACAGACTGAAGGGTCTCGGGTTTGATTCTAGTCAAGATCACATACTTGGGTTGTCAGCTCAATCCCCAGTGGGGATAATGCAGGAAGCAGCCAATTAATGATTCTCTCTCATCATTTATGTTTCCATCTCTCCCTCTCCCTTCCTCTCTGAAATCAATAAAAAACTGTATTTTTTAAAAATGTGCAGAATCCATCTTCATCTTTATACCTGTTTGAGAACGTGCCTGGGGGAGGGATAGGAGAGAAGAATTCTCCTGGAATAAGTGTCATCTAGCCCCCATCGGCCTCTGCCATGGCTTGAGCCAGCTTGGGACTCAGACTCAGGGTCCCTGCATCGTTACAGGCTGCAGGGGCCAGGGGGCTGCAGCCTCTCCTGTCCATGTGCCCAGCCAGCCCTGCTCTCCATCAGCTCCTAGGCCACCCCTCCCTCATGCCTGAAGGCTTCAGAAGAACTCTGCAATCAATCTAGTTCGAACTTAACCACCTTCTTTAACTTTTCTTCTTGCAGCTTAAACTTTGGAACAAATACCGAATTTCCAACATTCCATCACTAATATTCCTAGACGCCACCACCGGGAAGGTTGTGTGCAGGAATGGGCTGCTGGTGATCCGTGATGACCCAGAAGGTGAGACCGTGGCATGTCCGTGCTGTACCCACCTCGGACCCTCTACCCTGCCCTCCTCCCATTGCCATAGGGTGTGTAGATGGAATACAGCTGACCCTTCAACCGTGTGAGGGTTAGGGGTGCCAACCCCCACACAGTGGAAAATCCATGTGTAACTTTGACTCCCTCCCAAACTTAACTACTAATAGCCTACTGTTCACCGAGAGCCTTGCTGATAACGTAAGCAATCAATCAACACACATTTTCGTACCATGAAGTAAGCTAGAGAAAATAGAATGATACTAAGAAAATCATAAAGACCCCGGCTGTCGTAGCTCAGCGGCTGAGCAGCGACCTGTGAACCAGGAGGTCATGGTTCCATTCCTGGTCAGGTCACATGTCCAGGTTGCAGGCTCAATCCCCAGTGGGAAGTGTGCAGGAGGCAGCTGATCAATGATTCTCTATCTTTATTGATGTTTCTCTCTCTCCCTCTCCTTTCCTCTCTGAAATTAATTAAAATATGTTTTTAAAAAATAAAAAGAGCCCTAGCCAGTTTGGCTCAGTGGGTAGAGCATCAGCCTGCAGACTGAAGGGTCCCAGGTTCGATACTCGCCAAGGGTACATGCCGAGGTTGCGGGCTCAATCCCCAGTAGGGGGCATGCAGGAGGCAGCTGATCAATGATTCTCTCTCATCATTGATGTTTCTATCTCTTTATCCCCCTCACTTCCTCTCTAAAATCAATAAAAATACATTTAAGAAAATCATAAAGAAAAGGAAAAAATCATAAGGAACAGAAATGAAATTTACAGTACTGTGTGTTTTTATCAATGCTGTACGTTTACAACATCATCATTTTTAGCTATGTGATTTATCTGTGAGTTTTTTCAAATTGCTGGTTCAAAAAAAATATCTGTGCATAATGGACCCAGGCAGTTCACCCATGTTTTTCAAGGGTCAATTGTATACGTAAGTGGGTTTACTTGGCTAAAGATTATTGTCTTGATGTAATTATGGTATTCTCCAGGTCATGGTTGAGGTTTTTAAAGGGATCAGAATGTCCCTCCCGGGAGCTTTAATTCATGGGCGAAGGATAGGGAGCTGAGGAAGGAAGTCAGTGTTGAGGGCGGAGGAGGCTGTTGAAGGCAGCTGGAGCTCCGGTGCTCCCCACCAGCGCAGTCCCCCTAGCAACGCTGCAGGCACTGTTCTCCCCCCTCGTGGTGAGTGCACCTCATGTCCTGGTGCAGGCCTTGGTCTGGCCACACTGGGCAGGTAGCTCTGATCAGGGTGCTCAGTGCTGTCCAACTTTGGTTCCTTTCCCCTTTGCCCTGGAGTCATAAGATCTTATCCTTCACTTATTGATCCAACTAGAGCCGTGGTCGGCAAACTGTGGCTTGCGAGCCACATGCAGCTCTTTGGCCCCTTGAGTGTGGCTCTTCCACAAAATACCACGGCCTGGGCGAGTCTATTTTGAAGAATTTTAAGTTTAAAAAATTTGGCTCTCAAAAGACATTTCAATCGTCCTGTTGATATTTGGCTCTGTGGACTAATGCGTTTGCCGACCACTGAAGTAGAGGCTTCAAGCCTGGTCACACACTTTCCCAGTTGAAACTGCACCTTGCCTCAGAATTGCCCTCAGTCAGAACCAGGGCATCAAGTTTTTCCTTCTCAAATTTAAACACACACACACACACACTCACACACACACTGAAGCTTGCTAAAATGCCAATCCTATTTCCCCCTTTCCCCCCAAGATTCGTGGGTCCATTTGTTCAGGGTGGGCTCCATCCCCTGCATTTTCAGCCAGTCTGTGCTTCTCCCAGCCTCCCCTCACCCCGGGCGGGTGTGAGGCAGTGGTCCGTGGACCACCCTGTGAGAAAGCACTGCCGGCAGAGCTGGGAGCATATTATTTGCTCTTCCTGCCTGGGGCTTAAGTGTCATCAGAATGCAGACCATCTGGGTTGAGTGGGTTTGACTCTTTCCTTTCCCTAGACTCAAATTGTTATCTCACTCGCTTCCCTGGGCCCCAGCTCATTCTGGGGGCGGGGCCCTGGAGCATCATATTGTAAAATTCCCCGTGGATTCTGACTTGCAGTCAGAGTTGAGATGCACTAGGATCCCAGGGTTGGAGTAGAAGAAACTCACGGTTAGTATCTGAGGCGGTTAATATCCCCACCCTGGCTCGCCATCTGTTACCCAGGGAGTCGGTTTTGCTGTTTGGGGGTCGGGGGGGAGTCATACAGCTTCGGCCCTGGATCCTGGGCTCTGGGGTATGACCTGGGCTTCCGTGTTCTTCAAAACGCCCCAGGGGATGGGCCCTGTGATCACGCCAAGTCGGAAACGATTGCCTGGAGGGCAGGTAGGACTCTGTCAGGGACGAGTCCTGCTTTTATTCCTGCGTGTGGCTGCGGATCCTGTGGGTGTGCTCACAAACACTGTGGGGTGATACCGCTGCCATGCTCTGCAGCCCCGAGGCCTTGGGTCAGAGGCCACACTGAAGAGTCTTAACCTTCTCCCATCTGTTGCCTGTTTCAGGTTTGGAATTCCCCTGGGGACCTAAGCCCTTCAGGGAAGTCATTGCAGGGCCCTTGCTTAGAAATAACGGGCAGTCCCTGGAGAGCAGCAGCCTGGAGGGGTCTCACGTGGGCGTCTATTTCTCCGCGCACTGGGTGAGTGTTCGCTCCCCCCTCAGCCCAGACAGAGGGGCGCAGGGAGATGCCGCCTCAGCCAGCCTGGAGGAGTGACCGCCGGGGCCTAATTTCCAGGTGTCCTTCCTTTCTCCTGTGCCCAGTGCATTGTGGTTGGCATGCAGTGAGCGCTTGTTATTAGGAATGATGATAGCAGCAAGAAAAGGACTTCTTTTGGCTAAAAGGACAGCTTTCTTAAGCCATTCTGATGAGGCTTCTCGTGGTCCCTGAGCGGGTTTGACTGCTGCCTGCTGACAGGCCGGGAGGGGGCGGGGGGAGCCTGTGCTGGATGCAGGGCATCATGCTTGTGTCTGCCTCTTTTATGGACCAGGTTCTCCCAGCCCAACTGTACGTGGGCCTTGCTTAAGGTGACCAGGCGTCCCGCTTTTGGCGGGACAGTCCTGATTTTTAATAATATGTCCTGCGTCCCGAGGCGTTTTAAAAGACTTTTTTTTTTTTTTAATATATTTTTATTGATTTTGTACAGAGAGGAAGGGAGAGAGATAGAGAGTTAGAAACATCAATGAGAGAGAGTCATCGATCAGCTGCCTCCTGCACACCCCCTACCCGGGATATGCCCGCAACCAAGGTACATGCCCTTGACCGGAATCGAACCCGGGACCCTTCAGTCCCCAAGCCGACGCTCTATCCATTGAGCCAAACCGGTCTCGGCTAAAAGACTTTTTTAAAATGCCACGGGACGTGGGACAAATTTTTAAAAATTGGGACTTCTGGTCACCTTAGGCCCTTGCTGGCCTCCCTGTGATGGCAGGTGGCTGGGAGAGGGGATGCTGGGGGTGCCAAGCCACGCTCAGGACCCTGTTCTTGTCTTTCAGTGTCCCCCGTGCCGAAGCCTCACCCGGGTCCTGGTGGAGTCCTACCGGAAGATCAAGGAGGCAGGCCAGAAATTCGAGATCATCTTCGTTAGCGCAGACAGGTAACGCGCGCCGGGCCCGCAGCTGCAGCCGGTTAGCGGGCCTCGGCCTCGCCTTCTCACGCCTCTTCCATGGGGCAGAGCTCGGAGGTTGGGGTTGGGGGAAGCGTGTCTGGGATTATTGGCAGAGGAACGGATGCACTTCCCCCGTACTCAGGGAATTGTCCGAGGGGAAGCCGAGAAAGCCTTGTTCTTGCTGTAAATAGGTTGGCAGGTCCTAATTCAGGCCGGGTTCGTTTGAGATTAGGATGCATTTTCCTGATTTGTTCAGCTTTTGGGATTATGGTGAAAGGATATTTGGGCCCAGGATTAGGGGAGGTGGGGGGATGAAAAGAAAAGAGCAGAGGCTAATGGATTGAGATGCCTGTCTTAGCTGGCTGTGCAGTCACCTTCCTTACCTTTGGCCACAAACTTTGTCTGGGGTCATCATAAAAACCAGAGGGGCAGACCTTTTTCCTGGACCTTGTCTTCCTCTGCCTCTTCCCTCTCCCTGGCTTTATTCATCAGCAACCCTCCTACATCACAAAGCTCTGCCCCAGTTCAGACCGAGCGCCAGGGGCTTCTGCCTCTGAGCTCCTGTTCACAGAGGGCTCTCTCAGAGCCAGCACAGGGAGAGCGTGTTACACGCTGAGGCAGCCTTGGCGTCTGTGCTGTTTCAAGCCGTGGTCCCTCCCCCTGCTCCCTGGCTTCCATCTCAGCGCCTGTGAGTGGGGACAAGCTTGAAGCATGCCAGGTGGAGTAATAACATGTTTAAAGCTTTTTAAAAAATCAACTTTACTGCAGAATAATTGACATACAATGAAATGCAGACATTTTAGGTACACAGTTCAATGCATTTTGACAAATGTGGCCGTGTAAGCATCACAATTACAGCAGAGAGCATTTCCAGCACTCAAGACTCCCATGCCTCTCCTCGGTCAGTTCTCACCCCCAAGCCTCCTTTTCAAGGTCCCCCTAATCTGATTTCTTGGCTGTTGCTTAATTAGATTGGTCATTCCTGCAGTTTCTAATATGTGGCATCATAGTGTCTATGATTGGTTAAAAGTGTGGCCCTGTACACACCACTGTTACTATGCAGAAGTGTCACAGGAAGTGCAGCGTCTGAACATCTTGGTTTCTTATAAAAGTGTGTCAAGACCCACCTGTGTTGAGCATGAAAAGTTGGGTTGGGTGCAGTGGCTCAGTGATTGAGCATCCACCTATGAACCAGGAGGTCACAGTTCAATTCCCAGCTCGATCCCCTGTGTGGGTCATATAAGAGGCAGCTAATCAATGATTTTTCTCTCATCACTGATGTTTTTATCTCCCTCTCTCTCTCTCCCTTCCTCTCTGAGATCAATAAAAGTATACTTTAAAAAAAGAAAAGTTGGACATGAGTAAACTAGTAGGATGCAGGGGAGCAAGCTGTTGAGATGGCCTGGCATTGCAGTTTGGTACCCACCAGCCCTATGGAGGCACTTGCTTCCCGACGTGCACCAGAGTGGACAGAATGACCCTCTGTGTCTGAGCACGCTCAGATGCCTCTGCATCTGCAGAGCCCTGGGCACGGCTTGGTGGAAGGTGGAGAGGACCCAGCAGTGGTGCATTCGGGGTAATAGAGCCTTATTTCCATGTGTGTCTCTGTAGGTCAGAGGACTCATTCAAGCAGTACTTCAGTGAGATGCCCTGGCTCGCTGTCCCCTACACCGACGAGGCCCGGCGGTCACGCCTCAACCGGCTGTACGGAATCCAAGGTAGGCATTCCCACTCCGGGCGCTTCTGGGAAACCTGCTCATCCGGCTCACCACGCCGTGGGCCTTCCTTTCAGAGGGAAAAGAACTTTTTCCTTTCCAGGAATGTTCACTTGCTTTACCATCTTCAGAATGACGTGTGGTGAACTTTACCTTGTGCAGGTTAGACCTCATTGAAGCTGTTTTTTAAGCAAAGGACTTTACAGGGGAGGAAGCTACTCCTCCCCAGTGACTTGGCCACAAACCCATCCCATGGGTTTTACTCTCAAACAGACCTAAGCGTAGTCTGGTTCCATCACTCAGATGCTTTGAGCCTCAGTTTCCTCATCTGTGAAATGGGTGTGCTAAATCGTTGCCACAAGACTTGCTGGGAACACTTACAGGATAACGTATATAAAGCACTTCTCGTGATTCCTGTAGCGCAGTGTTTCCCAAAGTGTGGGTACGGGAAGAGTTTGGTGGGGGTACGCATTGCACCGGAGTTTGGTGGGGATATGCACTGCACCGTGCTTAGCTGCGCCTAATTCTACGTTCTCATGAGTACAAGGGGTACTCAGCGTTACGAAAATTATAGAAGGAGTACACATATGTCAAAAGTTTGGGAAACACTGCTGTAGCGTAATGGTGCGGGCTGAGTGGGTATTACCTTTTAGGTGAGACAGTTGATTTCCTGAGAGTGTTGCAAACTAGGACTTGGGAGAATTGATCATGTTTTTCAGAAACAATGATTATTAGTGAGGCAAACTGGGTTTTTGTTCTTCGCTATGTGAATACCTCTGTCCAGCCTCCACCCAGCCAGGTGTTTTCTTGGCAAAGCACTTAACCAGCCTGTGAAGAGTTAAGTTCATTCTCTTTGTATCAGCAGTGCCAGCGCCTGGCCTGGCCAGCCCTCGATGGGTGCAGCTAATGTTTGCATTCTCAGTGCTCCTGGTGTCACATGGGGAGTGGGGGAAAATTCCTACAAATTCCACAGCTTATGGGGGAACTCATCTGATTCTTTCATGTTTTTCTTCACCATTTACAGTAAGCATATATGGCTTTAGAGCTAAAGTTTCAAGAAACATTTTATTTTAAATCAGTGCTTCTAGATTTCAAATGTGCATAAGAATTGCCTGGGATCTTGGGAACGTACAGATTCTGATTCAGTGGGTCCGGGGTGGCCCACGTTTTTAGGGAGCCCCAGGTGGTGCTGACATTGCTGTCCAGGACCACACCTTGGGTATTAATAGTCTAGATCCATGGTCAGCAAACTGCGGCTCACGAGCCACATGAGGCTCTTTGGCCCCTTGAGTGTGGCTTTTCCACAGAATAACGGCCTGGATGAATCCCGAGTTCGATTCCAGTCAAGGGCACATGCCTGGGTTGTGGGCTCGGGCAGCCAATCAGTGATTCTCATCATTGATGTTTCTCTCTCTCTCTCCCTCTCCCTTACTCTTTGAAATCAATAAGAAGGGGGGGGGGGAGGAATCCAACATGAGTTTTGGACACACCACTGAGACTAGAGGGGTGTCTTCTGTGGACTGGTGGCAGGACACACGAATATTTAAGTAGATTAAAACAAATGAAGTGGATTCTTTTCTGTCTGCCTTCAGAAAGCAGAGAAGGGAACTCTCCTTTCGGATTCTCCAGCAGCCCACATGTAAATATTACAGATGGAGGAGCCTCAGTTGTTAGGTGTGGCCGAGACAGCCAGAAAGTGGGTAACCACAACTGAGGAGGAGAATGGAGGCTTTTCGGAGACGCATTTGTTTCGCACAGACTCTGAGGGCCTCGGCATGAGAAGCACATTTGTGGTCCCCGCCTTCTAGGAGCCTCCTCTGAGGATCAGACGCCGCTCTGAGAGGCTCTGTGCCCAGGCAGTGGCGGCCGGCCAGCCGTGCCACCAGGCAGGAATGTGAGGTTCATGAGGAGCCCGGTTCCGGCCAGGGAGCCTGCACTGCCGCCCAGCCCTGCACCTGGCCCACCCTCTGCTCCTGGCTGCTGGCTCCACGGCCCACACTCCTCTGCCATCTGATCTGGTCTCTCTTCCGCTTGGACCTGTCAGCTCTCCCAGCCCCCCCGCCTCCTGCTTCCTTGCCCTCAGGTTATAGTCTTTGGCACAGTGTTCTGTGCCGATTGCGCCTTGATCACTGATCTGTGGGATTCATTCCTGCAGGCAGCCTGTCTGACACGGCCTGCTGACCTTGATCTGGCTGCCCCCAGTCTTGTCAAACCAGGGATGCACTCAGGCACAGTGAAATATGAGTTTAGAAGAGCAGCACATCATTCTTATCAAGGTGACATTTAATGAAAGGCCACATGATGGAATAATCTGAGTTCGGAGGAGACTTGCTTGGAAGTGTTGAACCAGGAAGACTTCCTGGAGGAGGCAGTTATGGAGTAGGGACTTACAGAATGTATGTGGTTTAGATAAGAGTTTGGGACATTTCAGGGCAATGGCCAGAGCAGATTGCCCATGGTGTACTAGGAGGAGAATGGGCAATAGGCTGGTGATGCCATATTGTATAGCACTTTGAATGCCATGCCGAGATCCATAGATTTGATCCATAGATTGTGGACTTTTAGAACCTTTTGAAATTTCTTTAAAATATATTTTTATTGATTTCAGAGAGGAAGGGAGAGGGAGGGAGGGAGGGAGGGAGAGAGAGGGAGAGAGAGAGAGAGAAAGAGAGAGAGAGAGAGAGAGAGAGAGAGAGAGAGAGAGAGAGAAACATCAATCATGAGAGAGAATCGATTGGCTGCGTCCTGCATGCCCCCTGCTGGGGATGGAGTCCGCAACTCAGGCATGTGTCCTGACCAGGAATCAAAACAGTGACCTGTTAGTTCCTGGGTCGATGCTCAACTACTGAGCCATACCGGCTGGGCCTTTTGGCATTTTTGATTAAGGAGAGATCAGTGCAGAAGTGACATTTAAGCTAGACTGGAAGAGAAATCCCAGAGACCAGTTTTCGGATACTTTTTTTTTTTTTTTGGTAAATTTTTAAAAATTGCCTTGAGAAAGAGAGAGGAAGGGAGAATGAGAGAGAGAGAAACATTGATTTGTTGTTCCACTTACCTATGTATTTATCGGTTGATTCTTGTATGTGCCCTGACCGGGAAGCAGACCGACAACCTTGGTCGATAGGGACGATGCTCTAACCAACTGAGCTACCCAGCCAGGGCTATTTCTTTTTCTCTTTTTCTTTTCTTTTAAATAATATATTTTATTGATTTTACACAGAGAGGAATTGAGAGGGATAGAGAGTTAGAAACATCGATGAGAGAGATACATTGACCAGCTGCCTCTTGCACACCCCCTACTGGGGATGTGCCCGCAACCAAGGTACGTGCCCTTTGACCGGAATCGAACCTGGGACCTTTCAGTCCGCAGGCCAATGCTCTGTCCACTGAGCCAAACCAGTTTCGGCCAGGGCTATTTCTTTTTCCTTCCTTTTTTTAATTGAGGTAAAACTGGTATATAACATGATAATAGTTTCAGGTATACAACTTAATTCAGTATTTGTACACCGTACAAAGTGATCACCGCAGTAAGTCTAGGTTCCTTCTGTCACCATACAATTGACCCCTCTACCCATTTTGCCCACCTCTGACTCCCTTCCCTGCTGATAACCACCAGTCTGTTCCCTTTATGAGTTTTGTTGTTTGATTGTTTATTTTGTTTTTAGATTCCACATCTAAGCAAAAAGAACCAACTATATTATTGCAAATGGCAACCCTTCCTTCTTTTTTATGACTGACAGTTTGTGTGAGTGTGTGTGTGAGTGTGTGTGTGTGTGTGTGTGTGTACATACACACCACATCTTTTTACTTATTTACTAATCCATTGGCGGACATGTAGGCTGTTTTCATATCGTGGCTGTGATAAATAATGCTGTCTTGAACATAGCGGTCCATATCTTTTTTTGAGTTATTGTTTTGTTTTCTTCAGATAAATGCCAGTATTTATCCATATGCTAGGTCATATGGTAGTTCTACTTTAATTTTTTTTTTTTGAGGAACCTCCATACTGTTATCCACAGTGGCTGCATCAATTTATATTCCCACAAACAGTTATTATTCCCGCTCAGGGCACAGGCCTGGGTTGTGAGCTCTGTCTCCAGCAGGGGGCGTGCAGTAGGCACCCATCAGTGATTCTCTCTCATCATTGATGTTTCTGTCTCTCTCTCCCTCTTCCTTCCTCTCTGAAATCAATAAAAATATTTTTTAAGAAGAAAAAAGTATACTGTGTGTTGAGTTGCCAGTGTTATAGTTAAAGACAGAGCAAAGTAAAGGAATTGGGAGTAGAGGGTAGGGTTATGGGTCCCACTTGCAAACTTAGCTAAACTCCTTGAAACATTTTAAATTGCTTTATACATTTAAATATTAAAAAATACTTACCTGAAAGACAAAATGTTCCCAAGTTCTTAAGTCTTTTAATTCCAGTAAATTAAACAACAAATATGGCTATTCTTAAGTTCTCCTAAATGGAACAGTACTGTTAATATGATTTTAACTTAAAATCATAACTCCAAAATCAGTAACACATTTTAATATTGTAATCACAGGACTGCCCTATTATTCTATTGGGCCACTTTGCTTAAATGAAAGCAAAATGCAGAAGTTAGATACCAAATATGTATGGAAGTGTTTTTTTTTTAATAACCTACTTTCATTTATTTATTTTTTAAGAGAGAGAGAGAGAAAGAGGGGTGGGGAGAGAAAGAGGGGGAGGGAGAAAGAGGGAAAAGGGGAGGGGGAGGGGGAGAGGGAGGGGGAAAGAGAGAAAGATCCACTCTGTTGTCTTCCGCATGCACTCACAACCTGGGCATGTGGCCTGACTGGGAATCCAACCAGTGACCTTTCAGTGCACAGGACAAGGCTCAACCAATTGAGCCACACTGGCCAGGGCTGTGTGGATGTATTGACACACAAAACACATTAATATCATGGGTTTAATTTAGGTTTCTAAACTTAATTCTAGATCTTCCTATATTGGAAAGATGCTCACTTATAAAGGAGATAATCGTATCCTTCCAATTACATCATTTTGGAAGTCTCTTCCCAGCTCATTGAGGTTGCACGTGTGGACGGCCCTCGTCACAGTGCTGCCTCTTTGCCCTCCCATTAGGACGGTCTTCACCTTCACCTTGTAGTTCCAGTCCCCGGTTTGGGATCCTTCCTGGAATTCTCCTCTCTAGTCTTAGAAATCAGGGCTCTGCCCTAGGCTGCACTATCCCTCAAGGGAATTTTGCTTTTCTTTACCTCTGAGACTATTTAAATGCCTCCAGCCTAGCTGTAAATACCTTTGAACTTGAAGGAGTTGTATATTCTTTCATACTCTTCGTAGCCTCGCAAAACTAAAAACGATTTTTTTATTGAATTCTGAACTTCCTGAGCTTTGTATGACAGTGGTTACAACTTCCAAAGACATTCTACTAGTGTGTTTATAGGTATGTGTTATAGTCGGAGCTGTTTTTACTCACAATACTTCCGATACCAAATGCATGGGGTTTTTTCCCCTACACACCAACCAGTTCTTTGACACCTGTGTCACCCACATACACTTCAGTTCAATGCGGTTCAGACACCAGGTCCCTGGAGTTCGGGTCAGACCCCACAGGACCACCTGCCTCTCCCCCTCTTCAGATGCCAGTTGCAAGTCCCAGTCGTTTTGACTGATGGGCTGTAAACCAGATTCCCTGTGGCCCCTCCTCTGCATCTGTAATTTGCTAGAACCAGCTCACAGGATTCCGGAAAACGTTTTACTTACTACTGGTTTGTTATAAAGTATATCACTCAGGAACAGCCAGCGTAAGAGCTGCGCTGGGCAAGGTCCCTAGGAAGAGGGTGGACCTCCATGCCCTCACCAAGCACGCCGCACTCCCAACCAGCCTCCGTGAGCCTCGCCAGCCTGGAAGCTCCCTGCGCCCTTCACGTGGAGGTTTCGTTATAGAGGCATGTTTGGCCGAATCACTGGGCCTTGGTCATTAATTCAGCCTCCAGCTCTTCTTCCTCTCCAACGGATTGATCTTCGGGAGGGTGAGGGAGAGTTGAGGGGGGAGTGGAGCTGAATGTTCTAGCCTTCTTTCTACTCATGCCTTTCTGGTGACCAGCTTCCATTCTGAAGCTCTTTAGGGGCCCCGCCCCAGGCGCCTCTTTAACATACAAAAGGACACTGACCACCCCTAGACCCAGGGGTCTTAGAAGCTCCAGTGATAGGATAGTAGAACAAAAGATGCCCCAATCACCCTTTATCACACAAGAAATTATAAGGGTTTGGGGAGCTCTGCGCCAGAAACTGGGGATGAAGACCAAACATTTATCTAATTATTTATATTACACTGCCCGGCGGGCGTGGCTCAGTGGCTGAGCATGATTTATGAACCAGGAGATCAGGGTTCGATTCCCGGTGGGGCACACGCCAGAGGTTCAGGCTCCATACCCAGTGTGGGGCATGCAGGAAGCAGCTGAACAATGATTCTCTCTCATCACTGATGTTTCTCTCTCTCCCTCTCCCTCTCCGAAGTCAATAAAAAATATGTATATTTTAAAATCTCTCTCTCTCTCTCTCTCTCTCTCTCTCTCTCTCTCTCTCACACACACACACACACACACACACACACTCACACACACACGAGTCAGAGGAGGGTCTTGCTGTTTTGAGCATCTGGTCTTCAGCACCTCCTACCGGACTCCCGCTCGCTCTTGACTGTCCTGGGCTCTCACTGCCCGTTCTGTCTCCTCCTGAAGCCTGTGATGGGGCGCTTTCTCAGAGCGGGGCCAGGTACATTCCCCACCCGCCCACGGTGAGCCACCCCCCTGGCCGGTCTCAGTGCCTCACCGCAGGCCCGCAGCCTATCTGACAGCCCCTGTGTGTATGGAGGCACTGAGGGCAGAGCATCCTGTGTTGTCCCACAGGCCCGATGAAAATGGTTAATGCAAAAAGAACTCGGACTCCCGCGTTGCGGGAGCCAGGCCTGGAGCGGGCCTGAATCCGGTGTCCCCTGAGGGAGGCCTTCATCGGGGCCCAGTTTGAGACCGTCGCCTCAGTCCCCCTCTCACAGAGCAGCAGGGCCTGCTGAGGCTCACCAGGTGGCCGGGTCCTGCTGCTGCTGGTGCCAGTCCCTGGCTCCCTCACAGCTCTGGCCTGACCCGCACTGTTAGCCAGCAGCCCTCGGCGGCCCCCTGAGTTCGGTGGCCCTGGCGTTTGGCCTCCATCCACACCCTTTGTTTCAGGGGAGTCGCCAGGTTGCCCTGAGTTGGAGGGCCTCCCGGCTCCCAGCGCATTTGCAGGCTGCGGGCTGTGCTGCCTGCAAGCTGTTTAAAAGGCCTTTCTGATAAAGGGTTTAGACTCACTTCGGAAAAGGCAGATCCCACCAGCAGTTGTCTGGCCCTGGCTGCCAGGGACACCGTGCTCTTTGCAGGGAGGCTGGGAGCCCCTTCCCTCCTGGGCCTGGAGTGGGCCTTGGCCCTGGCACCAGGGCAGCCTGGAAGGCAGTGTGTGAGGGCCATTCGCGCTCCCACGCCTGTTTGTCTTCCATTTCTCTGCTGCCTGCTTGTTGTTCTGCTTTTCCTCTCTCTTTCCTGTCCTCTCCTTCCTCTTCCATTTCCCACCTTTCTCCTCTCTTTCCTGCCCTTTCCCCTCTTCCCTATCCCTTTCAAAAAATAGATTTGAGGCAGAATCTATCTTTTATACAAGTGAAGCATATGGAGACTGTAATGCTCAGTCAGTGGACGGTGAGGGGCCAGTGCTGGTGTGTTTTGTAGGGAGAGCTGTGTGTGCAGAGGCCTCCGCGTGCAGAGATCTCCGGGTGCAGGGGCTCCGGGTGCAGGGGCCCCGCGTGCAGAGGCCCCGCGTGCAGAGGGGGGGGGGCCCCGCGTGCAGAGGCCTCTGGGTGCAGAGATCTCCGGGTGCAGAGGGCCCGCGTGCAGAGGCCCCGCGTGCAGAGGCCCCGCGTGCAGAGGCCCCGGGTGCAGAGGGCCCGGGTGCAGAGGCCCCGCGTGCAGAGGCCCCGCGTGCAGAGGGCCCGGGTGCAGAGGGTCCGCGTGCAGAGGGTCCGGGTGCAGAGGGCCCGGGTGCAGAGGCCCCGCGTGCAGAGGCCCCGCGTGCAGAGGGCCCGGGTGCAGAGGGTCCGCGTGCAGAGGGTCCGCGTGCAGAGGCCCCGCGTGCAGAGGCCCCGGGTGCAGAGGCCCCGCGTGCAGAGGCCCCGCGTGCAGAGGCCCCGCGTGCAGAGGGTCCGCGTGCAGAGGGTCCGGGTGCAGAGGGCCCGGGTGCAGAGGCCCCGGGTGCAGAGGCCCCGCGTGCAGAGGGCCCGGGTGCAGAGGGCCCGGGTGCAGAGGGTCCGCGTGCAGAGGGTCCGGGTGCAGAGGGCCCGCGTGCAGAGGGCCCCGCGTGCAGAGGGGGGGGGCCCCGCGTGCAGAGGCCTCTGGGTGCAGAGATCTCCGGGTGCAGAGGGCCCGCGTGCAGAGGCCCCGCGTGCAGAGGGCCCCGGGTGCAGAGGGCCCCGGGTGCAGAGGGCCCGCGTGCAGAGGCCCCGCGTGCAGAGGGCCCCGGGTGCAGAGGGCCCCGGGTGCAGAGGGCCCCGGGTGCAGAGGGCCCCGGGTGCAGAGGGCCCCGGGTGCAGAGGGCCCCGGGTGCAGAGGGCCCCGGGTGCAGAGGGCCCCGGGTGCAGAGGGCCCCGGGTGCAGAGGGCCCCGCGTGCAGAGGGCCCCGCGTGCAGAGGGCCCGGGTGCAGAGGCCCCGCGTGCAGAGGGCCCGGGTGCAGAGGGCCCGGGTGCAGAGGGCTGGGGCCCGTTATCTGGAGCTGCCCATGGACCATGGAGGGAGCTGGCCTTGTCCATGGGCAGAGACTGGGGGCTGCCTTGGGACCTACTAAGCAGCATTTGTGTTCTGTTTTGTTTGTCCTGCTTTATTTTGAGAACATTAAAAAATTAAAAGAAAAAAGAAATGAGAAAGGACAAAGAATAATGTAACAAGCACCCACCTGGAATTGTCACTTTTGCTTCAGGTATTTCACATATAAACAAATGGGGGCGTTGACCCAGACAGAGATGGGCTTCCTTTCACTCTGCGTGCCTTCTCCTTATGTGTATCTTCATAATACGTTGTCATATTTTAACAGCACATGTGTGAGTCCCTGAAAAACAGGCAGTCTGCTGGGTGTGTTAGAAGCATACTTACACGCTGACATGGGGTGGTATCATTCTGCAGCTTGCCTTTCCTGTTTAACGTCACGTTCCCAGGATTGATCCCTGCTGGTATTTCTATCTGGTTCCTTTCTTTTCAGTGCCGCTGGGGAGTATCTCATTGTTCGGCTGTGCCATGGTTTGTTTATCTGCTCGTGGGTACTTGGTGGTTCCTGGCTTTTCTGTGTTTCAGGGACATCGCCATACCTGTCTTCAGGTCTGTCTCCCGCACAGGCATGTGCCCACACAGCTTTCGGGCCTCCCGGGCACGTTCTACTAGGCCCAAACCCAACCCCCCCCAAACCTCCCCCTCCCCCCGCTTGGAAACCCTTGGGTTCTCTGAGCTCCACCCTACAAACTGCTGCCTCCTTCCTCTCCGTGGTGCGCTCAGCAAAGGCCTGCTTTAGGGGAGCCAGGAGGGATGGAATCACCCCACCCCACCGCCCTTTGGTTCTCATTTGGTTTTTATTTCCTGTTCATACATTTATCATAGCACCATTTAAGGAGACTGAAACGTATTTATTTACCCCCCCCCGCCCCCCCCAGCACAACTGTTTCCACTTCTGAGTCCCTTTTGGTCTCTGTCCACATGCATACTCATCCATAGCTGTTTTTGTACGTGTAGCATGGCATGTTCTGCGCTGCTGTGTAACGGTACATCCCAGACACTTCCGCCCCACCACCGCCTTCACAATGACCATTTCCGTGGCCGCAGAGTCTTCCCGCCCACGCCCCTGACCTGCTCTCCGGTCCCAGGGCCTGCTCTCCTCCCCGGTCTCCTCCCGGCTCCCACGGTCTCAGCGATTTCTCCCAGCCCCTCAGATCATCCGGAAACAGAAAGGAAGCTCCCTGGGCTGCCACCTGCCCGGCTTCTCTACCCCAGACGTCCCAGCCACTGCCTCCTCCTTGAAAACTCCCTCTTTCCCCCTGGCCAGTGCTGGTCAGTGTTAAGTGTTAACCTATGAACCAGGAGGTCATGGTTTGATTCCCCATCAGGCCAGGTGCCCAGGTTGTGGGCTCCATCCCCAACGGGGGGGAGGGGGGGAGACAGGGAGAGGGTGCAGGAAGCAGCCGATCCGTGATTCCCACCCATCACTGATGTTTCTGTCTCCCTTCCTCTCTGAAATAAATGAAAGCCACATACCTACAAACGCCCCGCCTTTCCTTGGCGGTAGGAACGCAGCCAAACCGCAGGGTGGGATAGCCGTGATGTGCGAGGCTTGGAGATGGTTTTCAATACAAAGAGGCTCCTCCCCGGAGGAAACTTTTGGAGGGGCTTCCTGGGCCTTGTCCTTCCTTCCTCCGCGGATCTGGAGGGAGAAGGTCAGGGCGATGCTTGGGCACCACTTGGGGTCCGCACAGCCCGGGGCAGGGGCTCGGGGCTGATGCCCTGGCTGGTGTCGAACACCCGGAAGCTGAGCTAAGGACGCTGCACGTAAAGACGCCAGCCTCAGCGGCCAGCCCACGGTTCCAGCCCGGCTGCGGTGCTGATGCCGCTGTCTTCTGTTTCTTTAACTGCCCCCATCCCCACGCCCTCCAGCCAGCCGGGAGGTCTCTTTCTCCTGCTAGAGGGAGGCACCAGTCCCTGTACCTCTGCCCTCTCACGAGCCAAATAATCAATCTAGGGCTGATAAAAAATAGTGACCAACTTATTTATAACAAGACCTAATATTTATGGCGTACTTACTGCTTACCAGATACTCTGCTAAAAAGCATTTTATGTCGGGCTGGCCTGGCTCAATGGTTGAGCATCAACCTATGAACCAGGAGGTCACAGTTCGATTCCAGATCCGGGCACATGTCCGGGTTGCCAGTTCCATCCCCAGTGTGGGGCATTCGGGAGGCAGCCAATCAGTGATTCTCTTTCATCATTGATATTCCCCTCTCTCTCTCTCTCTCTCTCTCTCTCTCTCTCTCTCTCTCTCTCTCTCTCTCTCTCTCTCTCCCTTCCTCTCTGAAATCAAATTTTAAAAAGCATAGGTTTCTTTAAAAAGCTTTTTATACTTGTCATCTTATTTATTCTTCACAACAACCAAATAAGATAGGGAACTATCGCTCCCCCCCCGTTTGGCAGCTGGGGAAATGAGTCTCTCAGAAGTTAGCAACTTGCCCGGATCTTCCTTAAAATTCTAGCCGTATACCCCCCAGCCACCCCAGCTGGGAGGCAACGGCTTTAGTGAAGCCGAGATGAGCGGCCCCCTTTCACTCCCTCCAGAGAAGCCCCTTGCTGGTGTGGAAGTTATTTCCTGTAAAGGCACCGGCTAGAAATGTTCCTTTTCCTTTCCATTTCCCAATCGAGGCTCTGCCCTATTTCTCCTTAGAAGTCTCTGCTTCAAGGGGGGGTGGGGGGGCAGGAGGGGCAGGGAATTCGTGGTGGGGGAGGAGGGGGAAGAGGGGGATGGGCGGAGCAGCAGCCTGTGGATCAGGGCCCTTCCTGGGCCCTGGCCACCAGAGTCCCTTTCCAGGTGCTGTGAGAGCCCCGCCATCTGGCGGCGCAGTGGATAGAGCAGCTGCTTTTACAACAGGCTCCAGGGCTCCTGTCCCAGCGCGGCCCCTTGCTGGCCGGGTGGCCTTGGGTGGACAGCCGAGCTTCTACCATATGCTCTGGGGCTTGAGCCCTGGGCGGGGGGAGTGTTTACTGAGCCTCAAAGAACAGATGCACCGGCTTCCCCTCTCCTGCCCCTCATTCATCCTGGGGAGAGCACACGCCCTTAGGGCTCTCAGCCAAACTAATCAAGATCTGGTGATGGGCCCTAGCTGGTTTGGCTCAGTGGATAGAGCACTGGCTTATGGACTGAGGGGTCTCAGGTTCGACTCCACCCAAGGGCACACGCCCGGGTTGCGGGCTTGATCCCCAGTAGTGGGTGTGCAGCAGGCAGCCAATCAATGATTTTCTCCTATCATTGATGTTATATCTCTCTCTCCCTCTCCCTTCCTCTCTGAAATCAATAAAGATATATTTAAAAAAAAAAAATCTGGTGATGGGAAGGGGTCTGGCATGGTGCCAGAAATGGGCTCCTCCACATTGAAGTCTAATTGTGGAGATAGTCACATGCACCTTGTTATTTGGGGCTTTTATGTATGAATGTATGTATGTATGAATGAATGTATGTTTTTATTGATTTTTAGAGGGATGGAGAGAAATATTTTTTAAAAATATATTTTATTGATTTTTTACAGAGAGGAAGGGAGAGAGGGATAGAGAGCTAGAAACATTGATGAGAGAGAAACATCGACCAGCTGCCTCCTGCACACCCCCCACCGGGGATGTGCCCGCAACCAACGTACATGCCCTTGACCGGAATCGAACCTGGGACCTTTCGGTCCGCAGACCGACGCTCTATCCACCGAGTCAAATTGGCTTTGGCAAGAGAGAAATATTGATGAGAGAGAAACATTAATTGGCTGCCTCCTGCATGCCCCCCCTAGGGACTGGGCCTTCAACCCATGCATTTGCCCCAAACCGGGAATAGAGCTGGTGACCTTTTGGTTTATAGGTCCACACTCAACCACTGAGCCACACGGGCCAGGCTAATGGGGCTTTTAGACTTGGGCTTCAGGGCTTGAAGCACCAAATACAAGAGGGACTTGCTTTCCTACCGTTGGGGGGTGTGGGGGGTAGACACAGGCCCAGTGGGGCGGTTCCTTCTTGGAATCAGCTGATGGCTCCCCTGCAGCCTGCTGGGGGCTCTGAGTCCTTGCCTTGCCACCCTGGTCCCCACAGGCATGGCTGCAGCCAAGGGAACAAAAAAGGCCCTTTAGAGTAGTCCCTTGGAGAAACTGAGGCACCGAACCAGGAAGTGGACTTCTTTGCCTTCAGATTTTATTTTTCCTCCCTTCTCTGTCCTCTGGGACTGCTTGCCCTCCACAGACAAACTGGACATCCCACGAGTGGGCCACAGACGGGCCGGCAGCTGGTCTAATCATAGCAGTGGGGGGCCCCAGAGTAGCCCAACACTAGCAATTGCCCGATTTAAGTAATACTCCGATTCTCTGATTAAAGAGCGTTGCCAGAGCATCCTAATAGGGCCTGGCGATGGGGCGCACCCTCGGGGGGCCTGGCCTGCTGTGGCCCCAGCCCCAGCCTTGGGAAGGCAGCTGACTCAAAGCCCAGCCGATCCTCAGGGATGGGACAAACCCCGGCTGGCAGCGGGGGGAGTGGGGAGATAACGTGCAGCCGGGAAAATGAGACGGTCTCCTGCGCTCCAACACACGCTTCCCCGGGGGCTGGACAGCCCGGCACCCTAAGGCCGTGGGAACCCGCTGTGCTGCGGGGGGATGCCGCCTCCGAGCCTGGCTTCCTCGGGGCCCGTCCCGCACACGCTGAGCCTCGTTCATCCGGGCGGACAGAACGGATCCGTTCCCTCTGAAGACAGGCCCGCCGCCGGCCGCCACGGCAGGTTTAAAAAACACCAGGGCCGCATTTCTGGTAGCTCAGTGTACCCCCCGCGGAGAAGGAAAATGTCAGTGGAGCAGATTACCCGCTGAATGCATTGGGATCTATAAATATTAACTTGCTCTGGCTTTCACCTGCCCGTGTGCAATTAAAGCTCCGGTCGGCTCCGGGGGACAGGAGGCTGGCTGGTGCGAGCTGGGCTGAAGAGGCAGGTGTCCCCAGTGGGCAGGGCTGAGGCTGGCCCTGGGGGCTGTGGGCCTGGGGGTGGGCCTGGCTGGAGGAGCAGCAGTGGGTGCAAAGAGCAGGGAGGTGGAACACAGACGCAGCTGGAGCCTAGCATGGGGTTGCTGTGATTTTCTATTCGCAGCTTTATGGGTGGGGTGTGGGGGCTTGCAGGGGGCTAGGTGCTGCGTTTCTTACCCCAGGCTTGCTCCCTCCAGGGACTGGCCCCTCAGAGCAGATATTGGGGGACACCCCCTCCCTCGCCGAGGCAGCAGGGCTGGAGCTGGGCCACGGGCTCCCGGGCAGCCAGCTGTCCTCCTCCTGTCCCGCTGCCGCCCCTGCCACAGGCTCCTCCCCGACACAGGCCCCACCTTTGGGTGACCCCGTGGCAATGGCTGATTGGTGTGGGTTTGGCATCTGTACCCTGCCAGGGGGCGTGTTTTCACACCATCCATTACGTTGAGACGCCTGGCAGGTGGGGGCAGCGCCTCCTGCTGCTTTGGGATCCGTTCGGGATTTATCGACTGCTTCCATGTGCCAGGGCCCCGTGCGATGTCCCATAAATACACAGATATCTGCACAGCGGGACGAGGTGACAACTGCAGGGCATCCTCCCCGGGCGGGGCACAGAGGGGAGAAGGGACTTGCTCAGGGTTCCCTGGGGAAGGTGTGTGGCTGATCAGGGGCCGAGCCCGATGCCATCCCGGGCCCTCCAGTGAACGCCGAGCGGGAGCCGCCCCTCCCGCGGGCGGTGGCCACCAGCTCTCTCTCTTGCAGGCATCCCCACCCTCATCGTGCTGGACCCGCAGGGGGACGTGATCACACGGCAGGGCCGGGTGGAGGTGCTGAACGACGAGGACTGCAGGGAGTTCCCATGGCACCCCAAGCCCGTGCTGGAGCTGTCCGACTCCAACGCCGTGCAGCTCAACGAGGGCCCCTGCCTCGTCCTCTTTGTAGGTATGACGCTCGGCAGGCGGGGGGCTGGCCCACCTCCAGTGGGAGCGTCTGTCCCAGCAGCTTCTCTCTGTCACAGAACAATGCCAGCCTGGGCCTTTGTCTCTCCCTGCAGCCCTGCCTTTGACCCCAATGATTTATTCATGGCTCCCCGCCATAGGAGGGGTTCGGGAGCCTGCTGTGCTCTCCTTCCTAGCTGCTCCCACTGCCAGCTGGAAGCACAGGCCGGGCCCCGGCCCCGCGAACAGGCCCGTTGTTGGAAGGGGGCGGGGCTGCACCTCTGCAGCTGCTTGGGGCTCAGGCTCCCGTGGGGCTGCTGCCCGCTGGTCACCTGTGTTCTGGCCAGCTGGACGCGGCTGCTGGGGCTCTCCCAGCCTCAGGTGGCATCTCTGTGGCCAGCTGCCCCTCTCGGGCTCCCCTGACTGGCTCACTCTGGTGCTCGGTGGGTGGCGGCCGTGAGGAGCAGGAGGGCACAGGAAAATCTCGGCTCCCTGCAGCCCCCTGAGGTGACTTGATTCCTTTTGCGAACAGAGCAACTGCTGCCCAGGATCTACCTCAGCCCCTCCCGGGGGCTCGTTGCTCAGCTCCAAATAATGTTGGGTCCCCGGAGCGCGGCTGAGATGCTGCCATACCCACTCAACTTCCCACCCCTGTTCTCTGGAGGCCTGGTGATCTGAGGTCACGGCGTCTCATTCTGTGACTGAGAGGGAATCTACCGGGACCGGGGCCTCGGGTCCGGGCTTCGGGGAAGCTTGGCTCCCCAGGTGGGTTTGTGCAGAACTGAGTGAAAAGTCTCACTTTTGCGGGGGCATTAGTGCCGCTCAGCGAGGCGCGCTGCCCTGGGGAGCGCCGTGCAGTGGGCGCTGTGTGAGCAGGGACCCCCCTCCTGCACCAGGAGGCCAGGCCGTGCCCCAGGGAGCCTCTGCCATTCCGGGCGGCCCAAGTGGACGTCCCAGCCTGGCCCCCGGCGCCCTCGGGGGGCGCCGCTCGCTGACCAGCCCCGCGCCCCGTGTCTCCCTCCCATCACAGACTCTGAGGATGACGGGGAGTCCGAGGCGGCCAAGCAGCTGATCCAGCCCATAGCCGAAAAGATCATTGCCAAGTACAAAGCCAAAGAGGAGGAGGCGCCGCTTCTGTTCTTCGTGGCGGGGGAGGTGAGTGCCTGCCGGGCTGACCTTCAGCACGTGCGGGACGGGCTTTCGGGGATGTGACAGGGGGCCCTGGGGTCAGGGGTGACGGTGCTTCCGGAAGAGCTCACAGACGGGTGTGGTGTCTCACGGAAAACCACCTCCCGCCTGGCTGCTTCCTCCTTCCTTCCTCCTCGCTCCGCGGCCTCCGCGCTGCAGGGGGCACTCCTGGGCCGAGCTGGCTCTGCAGCCACCGGGATCGCGGTTCACACTCCCTCCCGGGGGCGGGGGCGGGGGCGGGGGCGGAACAGGCCCTGGGTGCTTTCGAGCGTCTGTGAGGTCAGTCCGCCTCACTGGTGAGCGTTTCCGTGACGGGGATCCCGCTGGGGCCACATCTGACCTGAAGTGCCAGCTGCCAGGAAGGGTGCGAGGCTGGAAGCTGCCCACAGCCCTCTCTCAGGGCCTGGCTCATGAAGGTGGCTGGACGGAGCAGAGGATTTCACTGGTGAGAAGGCAGGGCCCGTCAGCCGGGCCTCCTCCAGCAGGCGCCCGCCTCCTCTGAGATATCGGGGAGCCTGCCCTGCAGGCTGGGACTCTGCCTGAGGGGGTCAGCGGGGTGCTCTGCCTCGGCTCCCATCCTCAGGAGCCACCTCTGCACATGCTCCACGCCACCCCGTCCAGCCAGGCACCGGCCATACTCCGGTTATTGAACTTTTTGAAGCCCCGGGGCCTCCTTCCACCACCGGTACCTCCAGCTGGTCAGAGCCCATGTTTATTTCATGCTGTATCTGGATCCCAGGAGAGGCAGCGGTCGCCAGACTCCCTGAACCAGCACCCATTCATCACCCCTCAATGGCCTCCTCAGCTAAGCCCTGCGGGCCCCTGCCGGCATCTGAGTGTGTGTGTGTGTGTGTGTGTGTGTGTGTGTGTGTGTGAGTGTGTGTGTGTGTGTGTGTGTGTGTGAGTGTGTGGTGAGTGTGTGTGTGTGTGTGTGTGTGTGTGTGTGTGTAAGTGTGTGTGTATGTGTGTGTGACTGTGTATGTGTGTGTATGTGTGAGTGTGTGTATGTGTGTGTATGTGAGTGTGTGTGTGTGTATATGTGTGTGTGTAAGTGTGTGTGTATGTGTGTGAGTGTATGTGTGTGTGAGTGTGTGTGTGTGAGTGTGTGTGTGTGTGTGTGTGTGTGTGAGTGTGTGTGAGTGTGTGTGTGTATGTGTGTGTGTGAGTGTGTGTGTGTGTGAGTGTGTGTGTGTGTGTCCGCTCAGCTGCAGGGTGGAGGGAACAAAGCGGGTTCACAGGCCCTGCCGTGGGGTTGCACAAGCCCACTCCACACAAAGCACAAATGCAGGCTGCTTCGAGTTTATTAAACTCTGACCCCGTTCAGGCTGCTCAGCGGGGAGAGATGGGGGGAGAACAGAAAGGGCTGGGTTGGGTGGGGGTGGGGCTGGAGGGCTCCAGGAGCTGCGGTAGAAATGTGGCTGAAAGGGGGACATTTTGTGGGTTTTCTACATACCGGGCACCAAGCCAAGTGCTTCCCCTGTACAGTCCCATCTGTCCCCCCTCTCTGGCTCGAGAGAATCATCGCTGTTTCACAGATGAGGAGGGCGAGGCTCGGGAGGGTGGCGGCTGGCTGGATACCGGCTGCTCTCACGCCTCACCTAGCCCCGTGGGCCCTGGTGGTAAATCCATTTTACAGGCAGGAGGCCTGGGCTCAGAGGAGTGCCTCGGCAGAGTCACACATGAAGTGGGCAGCAGAGAGAGGAGTGAGCGGGAGGTTGGTGCGACTTCAGAAGCAGTGCCCTGCTCCTTGGTCCCCGTGGTCCAGCAGGTGGGCTGGCCCACCAGGGGAGGATGCTGAGACCAGGCAGCTGGACAGAGGGGCGTGGCCATCCACTGCTCTGTTTCCCTACCTGCCCGCCCCCCCCCCCCCCCCGTACGTGTCTCCTGAGCTCCTGGCCTCGGCAGCTCCCTTGGTCCAGTCTCTTTACGCTCAGAAGCAAGGCAGCATGGGATGAAAAGGGGCACGAGGCACTGGGCCATCAGGCGTGGACCGAGCACCTCTGAGCTCAGGATTCCCACCCCCTCACATTGCAACCAGGGCTAAGGGGGACCCCTTGTTTGTCTCCATCCTGTCTGCTCTGGCAGGCAAAAGCCATCCCTTCTGAAGCCTTAATAGCCATTAAAATGCATCTCTTCGGGGGGGGGGGGGGGGGGGGGCATGGGAACTCCATGTACAGCAGTTGTCCGGGGTCTCTCTCTCTGAATCATGAAGATGGTTTCCTTACTCATGAGGAGGGCCTGAACTGGGTAAACAGTGCCAGAGATGTTGAATCACCGAGCAGTGGGGGTGAAGGTGGGGGGAGATGATTATCAATAATCTTCCTAAAGATGTACCCTTTGAGGAAGGAATTCTTTTGGTCTCAAACTGGAGAAGTATAAGTTTATGCCTCTTGCTCAGCGGCACAAGGCCAGGAATACCCCACACGCTTTCTCGGCAAGGTGGCCCCGGTCTCCCATTGAGTTTAGAACACTGTGCTGTCCATTGTACAGCGAGACCGCCTCAGGATGGGTGCGTGGGGCCGTATTCTGTTACCTGCCAAGTGAGGGTGGGCAGCGTAAAAGGTAATTCCAAATGGTTACCTTGCAAGTCTTTCTCCGGGTCTTTGGATTTCTTGGTTTGCCTTTCTACCTAATAAGGCTGCATCTGATGCCAGAAAGATTCTCCTGGCCCGCCCCTGGGCATGGGCGGTAAAGGTCAGCCTCCTGCTCAGATAAGTGCAGCAGCTCGTGTAAACTTCAGCCTGTTTCTGCAGCCCCATCTTCCCACCCAGCTCTGGGGTGCCTGCCCCCTGAAACGCAGTCAGGGCCGAAGCCCAGACTGGCCTCAGCACGGGGGGCCGCAGACGACGGAGAGGTGACTGCAAACGCAAGTAACCAGAGGGCATCACATGTTGGCAAAGCAGAGGCTTTCATGCTAAGAAAGAAGACAGGCCTGGGGGCTTGGGTGATGCAGAGAGAGTTTTCGGAACCGGCCTCCCCCTCTGCAGGGCAGGGCCCACCGCTGCGCACTCTGAGAGCCCGTCTCTCACAGAGGATGGTGGTGATGGAGCGGGTCCATCCCGCCATCTGGGGAGCGTGGGCCCCGAGAATCTCAGCTCTCTCTGGAGAACTTATGGGTTGTCTCTCCCTTGTGGTGACTTCCAGGATGACATGACCGACTCCCTGCGAGATTACACCAACCTGCCCGAGGCTGCCCCCTTGCTCACCATCCTGGACATGTCGGCCCGGGCCAAGTACGTGATGGACGTGGAGGAGATCACCCCTGCCATTGTGGAGGCCTTTGTGAATGACTTCCTAGCGGAAAAGCTCAAGCCAGAGCCCATCTAGTGGGGCTCCAGCCTCATGAGACATTATTTAAAACTCAGTCTCCCCCTCTCCCTCCCCCTCCTCTTCCCCTCCCTCCCCTCCGCCCATGGACTCTCCCGGCGTGTCCCGAACACACAGCCCCGGCGTCCAGCCGCTCTGTGGTGCCTTGTTTTCCGCATTAACTCCTCACCAGCCCCCATGCGCGTCCTCGCGGCAGCGGGAGAGCCGCCGTGTTTGGAGACGCCGCTCGGGATTGGCAGGGTGGCGGTGACCCGTGACCAGCTCCCGGCGAAGTGCCCGCCAGGTGTCCTCCCGGGTGAGCCTGCGGGCACAGCGCACGGTGCTCGGGCTCACGCAGCCGAGCGACACGGTGGAGCGGGGACAGGGCCACCGCCTCGCTGGGCCTTAGCTTAGCGCTCCCGGCCTATGAGAAAGCCTTTCTGGATGACTTTGCCTCGGTCCAGGGAAAACGAGCTTGTCCGCTGGCTCCGGGGCAGGGGGTCTCTGATCTCAAAGGAAGCTTGTGTGCTTTTCTGGCGGGAAGAAAAAGATGGCTCAGTAACGATTCATGTAGTAATTGCTTAATTTGATTGGGCTCCTACCATGGGGAAGAGCTTCTCATTCCTCCCTTATCTCCCTCCCTTGATCTTGACCTTCTCTAAGCTGCCGCCTTCTCATATGAACAGCCCCCTACGAGCTTGGAATTTTGTTAATAAATTCTTCCCCCTTGGGCATGTTCCCAAGAAGACACACTTGGCCTTGGTTCTTAAAGGAGCCCTGCCTCCCATGCAGACCTCCGACTCCGCCCGGCCCTGGGCCTGGGACCCAGGGAGCTCTGTTGAGGTGCCCATGCCCACCTTTGGTTACCCCCGTCATTCCCTTTTCTTTCCAAAGCAGAGCTAAAAGGAGGCAGATGACCAGAAGCCTTGCTCTTCCCTAAGAACCTGCAGAAAGAGCTGCGCCCGAGGGTGGGGGTGAGGGCAGAGGACATGGCGATGAAGAGCAGGCCTCGGACCCACTTGGCTAGACCCTGGTAGTCGGCTCCTTCTCCGGGCTGAACTGACCACTGACAGGAGAATAACCTCTGTGTGCTCGGGATTTGTGATGGAGGGTTTGCCTGGGGGCTGGCAGGGTTTTAGCCCCTTTCAGCCAGACGTCTGGGTCTTTACAGCAGCCCCAGACCTTCCCCGTGGCCCCGCTCACGGCACTGCCAGCCAAACCGTGGATTTGGGAAACCCAGCCCCCAAATAGCTGTCACACTGCTCCTTACCGAATTGGATTGTTGCTTTGTAGCTCAGAGGTACAAAATTAGTTGGTAATGAGACTGTTACTCGATGTCACCAGCCTGATATGCCATCACCTCGTCAGCAATAAAGCAGGCATCTCTGGACGTTACCAACCACTCGGCCGTTCCTGTCCTTAATAACAAACATCTTTTTGCTTGTGGTGCTATGCTTGTAGGAGGTGGGCAGTGGGGGATGGGGCATAGGAGATCCCCTCGTCATTGGACACCTGGTAGCTACGTTAGAGAATCGTCAAGAACCCCGAGACCCAACGGTGTCATCTGTCAAATCCTCCAGAAGCCAGAAAGCTCGTTCGGATAGAGCACTAGAGGCAGATCCATGCCGGAGGCCTGGCTGCCATCGCTCTTGGTTTGACTGGCCCTCGCACACAGCGGGTTCTCAGAGGAGACAGCCGTGTGGACACGGTGCTCACTCCCTCCCTACAGGGGAGCAGATGCTCGGAAGCAGGAGAAGTCCAGGGTGGGAAGCACAAGGAATCCTGCCCGTGTCTCCCTGTGGTGAATGGGCAGTAATCGGAGATCCTCGCACCCAGCTCTGTCTTAGGGCCAGGTTTCTCTGGGAGCCCTGCCAGCGTCTCCCTTGGGGGGGTGGGATGGGGCGTGGGGACAAGTTGAGTTTCACCTCCCTTGGAAGACGGGCAAGGTTTCTGCCTGTGCCCTATATCGTGATGACCTGGGAAGAAGGTGGGCTCATAGCAGCTACTTATCTTCTGGGGTGGAAGGAACAGGGTCCAGTGAAGAGTCCCTGTGAGTCATTGCAGCAGGAAAAAACAGGTCCCCTGAGGTCCTTCTGGGTCCCGTCCAGGGCAGATTGAACTACTTACCATCATGTCACCTGGCTCCTTGACGCCAGGATCCCCTTTCAGAGAGGGTGTGCAGGTTAAGATCGGCGCGAAGCTTCACTAGAAGGGTGCTTTAGGGTGATAGAATGGCGGCTTTGGGGCCAGCGCCCATGAGACATCCCTGACTTGACAGCGCAGGCGACCTTAAAGGTTATTGGTGCCGACGAAGTGGGTGGCTTCTTAATTTCCACTGGGCACCTCCAAAATACCTTAAGATCTTGCCGCTAATTGGAAGCAGGCTGAAACACCAGCTGTCGTGTATTCGGGGGTTTCCGACAGCAGCTAAGGAGGACCATGCCCTGCAGCTTGAGGCAGGATGGCGGTTGTAAAAATGCCACCCCCGGGTTCCAGATTTGTGTTCACCACAATGACTTCCAGATTCGACTCGATCTGTTTTCACAACAGAAATGAGGGTGTGTGTGTGTGTGTGTGTGTGTGTGTGTTTTAATCTGTCCCCAACAATAAAGATCTGCTTCTTCTGGATTGGTATTACAAGGGGCAGTTGCAGATGCCAGAGGGTGACTGACACCAGCTTCCTTTGTCTCCCCCCGTCCCGTCCCCTCACACACACTGGAAATCAATGGCGCTCACTTCCCCGAGCACCGGGAGCCAGGACTGCTCTTTTGGCATCAGCCAAGCTTCAAGTGGTAGTTTCCAGCCAGACTTTGTTTTTTCCTGTTGCCTAATTAAAGACACCGAAAAGCTGTTCTCTCCTCCTGCCGCCGTTCTGCAGGGCAGCGCAATGAATTCCGCAGTGATGTAAAGACACTAGGATCCGGTCCAGGGACCCATCCGCCGGGACTAATAAGCTGTTGCTCTGTCACCTGAGGAGAAAGCCACACATGTGTGCATGGGCGTGCGGAAGGCTGTTCACTGGGATTACAGCGCGGAGAGGGGCGGGGCGGGCCGAGGGAGTGTCTGGTCCGTGTCCCTCCGGTCGTGCAGGCACGGGCACACACGCGTTCTGTTCTGCCATCGGCCCTGGTTGGCGTGGACAGGCCCGTGCTTGCCTGTAGGACCCGGGTGCCACCCAAGCACGGACGGTAGGGAGGCTCAGCCGCGCCCTCGGCCCCTTTCCTCAGGGGGGTCTCTTGGTAAAACAAGGACGGCCAGAGGCCCAGGCTCCGGAGCTTTCCAGGCCACTCTGGAAGGGGTCAAGTGAGCGCTTAGCCCCTTTCTTTCCCTCTTTGCTGGTACGAACGGCAAGAGCACTCCCCGCTCTCCTCCAGGCAGGCAGGCCGCTCAAGGGGAAATTCTTTGGGGACAAATGGCTGTTGTTTATTATTATAGCTTCATTATTGGTGATAATAGTGCCTGTGCAAAGGGTGAACTATTTCCCAGGAAACAAAAGGCTTGTATGTAGGGAGATTTTTATATTGGGTCTGCTTTATGGCCAGGGTTTCTCCTACCGGGGAAAATGGGAATTAGGGTACGCCCCTTGCATGTGAAAGCATGACGTAAATATGCTTCATTTTCAAGACATAAATACGTCTCACCCCCTTGGTGTTTGGAGCACTTCCGAAGCCAGGAACCGTGCTGTTAAATTTGAGTAGGAGTGTTCTGAGGCGCTGTTGGGTTTTCATTCAGTAATGAGCCAAAGCCTCCGTCCCCAGGCACCAGGCCGGTGGGAAGGAAGCGCAGAGACAGCCCCCAGTCTGGATTTGTAGGTGCTGGTGCCTCACACAGTTAGGTTACCCACATGGGCTAGAGCTAGGATACAGCAGGAGGCAGGACCCCAGGAGCAGGGCCGTCAGAGGGAATGGGAGTGCCTGTTGCAATCATTGGTAAGGGGTGTGAAGGAGGCTTGGAAGCCAGACCTGCTGCAGCCAGGCTACCTCCCAGCCTTTGTTCCCTTCTTGCATTTTGAGGAAGCAGCAGCTTTGGTGATGGTCCTCACCGAACAGGAAGCTTCAGTTTTAAAAAGCAGCTCTTCCCTGCAAAACAAATGCAGTCAGAACAGACCTGGTGCTATTTGCCACACGTTCAGGTTTTCCCAACATAGTTGGCCTTTGAGCAGCAGCCCTGGCTTCCTAAGCTCCGCTGTTCGCAGAGCTTGGCTTGCAGCTGCTCTCTCAGCTGCTCCAGTGCAGCAGGGCACTAGTTAGAGACTGACTCACAGTAATCTGGCTTATTATCTTTGTGTATTAATTGATGAAGAGACAAAAATGAGATCCTGAAGTTTAAAGGTGTCTACATGAGTGTTTCTCTCCCTCCCAACCCCCCCCCTAAAAAAAATGTAAAAGGTGTCAGTCAGGTCTGCTTCTGCAGGACAGAGGTGGCTTGGCCAAGAGAGTGCCCTGGGCCCAGCAGGGCAGCCGGGCATGGAAGTCTGGCTAAGCGCTGGTTCTGGGTCTTTGGTGGCAGAATAACAAAAGTGGAGCTAAATGCAGCTCAGCTTGGATGGTGATGACATCTGGAGTTGCTGTTACCCCTGGGGCAAGAGGTAGGTCCCAGGGGGAACCAGTCCCTAGGTCTGTTCAGCCTCTGGGCCTTCACTTGGGAGAGCAGCTGTGACTGGGGGAAGGAAACAGGTGTTTTGTTTTATTTTGGGGGGGAGGGGCTCCCCCTGCCCTGAAGCTCAAGCCAAGGACAAGGCAGTGGTTCCCAGTGTTTGCCTGAAGCTTTCTCAGAGATTCTATTCAAAGTGGGGGAGGGGGAATTGTCAGTTTTGTTTTGCTGTGTCCATTTCTCATTTCTATGCATTTTCTCCTTAGTTTTGGGTCCACTGAACTCCTATACTTCAAATTCTGCTTGGAGAATGACAATCTGGATGAGTCTCCAACTTACTTGAGCATAGTGGCTTGCAAAATGCTCTATCTTTTTCAACTTAAATTCAGGAAAAAGCCTCCCGTTGGGCTTGGGAATGGTTTTGAGGCGTGGCTGCCACCTTGTGGCAGAATCATATTATAGCCATGCTCAAGCACAAAGACAAGGGCCAACCTGACATCTTTCAGCCAAGCAGCATTTTGCTTGTCAGATCCTGCTCTGTAATTATTTCCTGGGGAAATGGTGGCAGAACAAATGTTGACCTCAAAATTGAGACGTCAAAATAGCGATTTTTCAATATTACTCTGCAAACAAGAACTTCGCTTGCTGCCCTTGTAGTCATTTTAAAGGAAGGAAAATTTGCCCCCCCGTTAAATTATACCCACAAAAACACAAAAGGAAATCACTAGGCATGGTATCTAAGCCATTGACCACAAAGTGGAAGTGATGTAAATTTCATAAAATAGGTTTAGACTTACTGTTTTGTACCGTAGTTTTTCTGAACAAGGACAAGGGATAGCGTTTCTTTCATTTTTTATTTTGTAACAAAAATCAGCAGGAAGCGTAACCCAGGGGCAGAAATTATAGACTGACTTCATACTGGGCCTGGGCTTCCTTTTAGTGACTTTCGTAAGCCCTTTTTCCAAGATGCTGGGAACAAATGTCAATAGAGGCAGTTTTCTGGGCTGCCTCAGACTTTGTGCTGGGCATGTGGCTGTGAAGCTGGCAAACTAAGCTCCAGCTTTTGTGGGCTCCTCCACTTTCTAAAAGTTGATGGTCTTAACAATCCGTGGGCCACTTGCATTGGACATTTGTGGGGGCCCTAGGCAGGCCCAGCCAGACCAGAGCAAAAGTTCTGATAAGCCTCAGAGAGAATCCACCAGATTGTTCCTGCAAAAACCCCTCTTAAACATGCCAAAGCAATCCCCCCTGCCACTGAGGGCATGAGTCATACTTGACCTTTCTTGAAAGGAAGTTAAGCCAGGGGACCTGGGAAAGCCAAAGGGAAAGGAAGGCGGATCTCGGTGTCTCGGGAACGCCAGCAACTCAGCCTCCCTGGAATGAGCAGCTGAAGGGCTCCCCAAGAATCCTCACCTTTGCAGGAGCCCGAGCAGAAGGGACGCAATAGAACCCACTGCTTGTGGTGGTGTCAAGTCCAACCACATTCTGTGGTTGCAAGCACTAACTGAAATAGGTCCCACCCTTCTGTTCCAGTGGCTAAAAGCACAGCAGATACGCCCTGCATTTGCCCTTATTCCTGGCTACTCCCCAGCTGGCACACGGTGAGGACCGCGTTAGCCATCGTCTGCTGGGGGTTTGACAGAAGAGCAGGATCTTGCTCATGTTGTGGGCCCCAGGGTCCCTGCCGTTATTCTCAGAACCTCGGCTTCTCTCCCCTCACAGAAGCCCTGGTTTGCACAGCAACCAGGAATGCGGCACTTGCCTAAGCAGTTCTGTTCCTCTATGCAGGAGAGGGGATTAAAGTGTTAACAAAACAGGACTAACAGCATGAAGCAAGTAAATGGGGTACAGCTTTCCTGACAGGTGCAGATTAAGCTGAAGATTTAAAAACTGCTTCCTCCTTTTCTGAACAGAGTCCTCAACAAGATTATCTGCAGAGGTGCTAAGAAGGTATACCACCCCTTGAACTAAGCTGCTTCTACCAGCTGTATCACCAGAAATGGGGGAATGGTATTTTACATACACAAGGGCTGTTTAAGTCAGGGTCTGAGTGAACTGCAGAGGCTGACGCAGCCAGGCGGGAAGGACAGCTGGCTACTGAATGCCATCACCTGCAGCCTTCACACGTATATAAAAAATCGGGGTGCGAGGGGAATGGGAGATCTCGGGAAGAATTTTGACCTTTGTTATTAAGAATAAGCAGAAATTCAAGGAAATTAATATTTTTTAATAGCCACCCAACAGTGTTATGCATACCTGCTGGGAGCCATAATGACCAACTCCGCCAGCCTACCAATGCAGGAGAGCTAGAGACAACCTCAAACCAAGGATGACTTCCATGTCCCCTCTCAGGGGTAACTAGCTTCTGTCCCTGCTCAAGTGCTCAGCCCTTAGCCGCAGTTGTCTTCTCCCTTCAAAGAGTAGGATGCTGGCAGCCATGGCCGAGTTTAGGCTGTCCACCCCAGGAACCACAGGGATCAGCAGCCTCTTGCCCCCGGTGCTCTCAGCCAACTGCAGGGACTCCAGGCTCAGGCCATGGGTCTCCCCACCTATGACCACAGCTGTTGATGCCTCTGCCCAGTCCAAATCGTAACTCTGGACCTCAAGTTTAGGGAGGCAGTCTTTACTGGTTCCAGTTTCTAGATCCTCATCTTCCTCTTCCTCATACTTGTGAAGCTTCGAGAGCTGTTGGTCACAGATCCAGCCATGGTCACTGGCTTTATTAGATCTCTGGGTCTGGTCATAAAAGCCACAGTTGTCAGCCACGTAGACCCGGGTATCATCGGGCAGGTAGTTGGGCACTGCTTCCCAGTCCAGGTTGCTGACGATGGGCACCAGGAAATGCGCACCCATGCCTGCCCGCAGGACTTTGGGTTCCCAGGCATCCACACAGCCTAGAAAATAAAAGAGGATCTAATTAAGATTACAAACTTCCCAGGCGGAACTCTCCAGTAAACCGGATTAATTCTGGATCCGGAGATAAAGCAAAAAATCTCCTACTGGAGGTTCTTGATGGCTGGCACCGCTGCTTCCCCCATATGGCGTTATCCAGCAATGGGACTGTAGGAGGAATTCAGGCTAGTGCCAAAAAGGACTTTATTCATCCCTTCAGCATTTCACACCTGCCGGACACTAGATGAGAGATGCGAGAGCATTTAAACCCACAACCTCAACAAGCTGATACAGAAGCAGCGTGAAAAGGGAAACAGAAAACCCTTGCACAAAGCAGGACTATCAGGAAAAACACCCCTGAGACATGATACTGAGCTGGATGTTGAACAATAGAAGGATCTTATCGGAGAAAGGCCCAGAAGGGGGCAGAGTGCCACCATCCAAACACTAAGTAAGGTAGGTTAAGAAAACTAATGGGTAGGTGTGGTGGGAGATAGGACAGGAGGCAGGTAAGGACCAATTTAAAGGAAGGAGGGTATGCTGGGTATGAGGAGTTCAGGATTTTATCCAGAAGACAAATGACATTGAAGAGTTTTAAACAAAGTAGTGACAGGATCTGGTTTACATGTTAGAAATAGCCATTTGGTGTCAATGCTGAATCTGACTGGAGCAGGGAAGGTGCTAGAGATTGGAGGCAATTACAGTGATCCGGGAGAACCAAAGTAACAGCCTTGTCCTTCACAGGCTAATGGTCTACTCTCTCATGGACAGGCACGTGTATGTACATAACCACTTCTATGTATTTCCTAGCACCACAGGCTGGAAGAGACAGCAGGACTGGGACACCACAAACCTACCAACCTCCTCATTAGCACAAGTCTCCTCGTTACAAGTTCTTTTAAAAAGAAGGGCCCAGATTCATGAGGAGAGCCATCTAGTGTGACCCCTCTATCTGCTGGGGGAGTAGAGGGCAAGATGAGATGTCCTCCATCCTCATGTCCTCAATACCAGGCACTACACCAAGTGTTCCCCACTCTTTCTCCACCGCTCATTCCCAGCCACCAGCATCACTGGGAAAACATCACTTGGGTTAGATAGGAACATTTCCAAAACCACACCTACTCTCAGAGCTCTCACCGATAGGGCAGGTAAGTGGGTACTGATGATGGAGCCCAAGCACCTAGCTCTCACACTGGCAGAGAAATGCACTGCAACGTGTGACTGGGGGAAAAGTTAAGAGGAATTCAGGCAAGTCTCAGCAGTGGGTACCAATGTTAGTTTACAACGGAAGGTAACTGTAGTGTTTCTGATGAATGATCCTCTCCTTCCATCCTCCCTTACGTTGTAACAGGCATATGAGGCTTGTCCCAACTGTTACGAAAGTCTGTTTAGAACCAAGCTTACTAATCCCCATTTCCAAAGAGAGGAGACAGTAAAAAAATGTAAAGAGGCTAATTTGTGTTGTGGGGCGTTTGACCTCTGAGGCTAAGGGAAATGTAGCACAATTTCATAATCGCATCTGCTGAAATAATTTCCTTTCACAGGATTCAGAATGTCAGAGAATTAGAATGGTCTCATATACCCAACAATTTGGAAACTCAAGATCATTAAATAAAAGACTTGAAACCAAAAGTTAAAACTAGCACCTACTTCTTTTCCTGAAAGATTTTAAGTTTTTTCTTTAGTAACCTAGCAGGTGTCAAAATAATTTTAAAAGATCTACATTTACTGACTTGCTAAGTGCCAGGTACAAATAACTGCTGTCTGTGCATTATGTCACTTGATCCTCAAAACAACCATGTAGACTCTGTTAACATACCCACATTATAGATGAGGAAACTGATACGCACAATTTCTCTCACAGACATGTAGCTAATAAGGGGCAGGTCCAAGATTCAAATCCAGGCATGTTGCCCAGAGCCAGCTCACTTACAAATGGCCACCCAGTCACAGGCACTCCTACCTTTGGTGAGCAGTACTTTGCTGCAACCTGCCCCAGCAGCAGATCTCAGAATCGTCCCCAGGTTCCCAGGGTCTCGGAGATTGTCACAAATCAACAATAAGGGCAGTGAATGGTGAAGCTGCGTCGCTGGGAATGTCATCTTAACATGATCAGGTTTGGCAAAAATCCCTGAGGAAACAAAACAGGCAATTCACTTGTCTAATGTAGGCATGGGGCATAATTAGCCTTTTCATTTATTTCTCTCTGCCTATCTTAATTACGTGAACACATTCTGGTTGGAAAAATTCAAAGAGAAAGTCCCACCAGTGACCCCCTGCATAAGTGCTTCCAATCTTGGAGTATATTGTATATTTCAGAACTTGTTCCATGCAGCTACTTACATACATGTACATATAGGTGCTTTTATTTTTATTTTTTTTTAAATCAGACTCTGGATTATTCTGTAATCTAAGTCTACAACATGTCTTTGAGAACTTAGCATGTCAGTACATTTGGAACTATCTTATTCTTTTAAGTGCTGCTTCTTATTTTGTAATCGAATGTACTATGTTTATTTAAATCTTCCTCAACGGCTGACATTTAGAATATTTCCAATTTCCCCTTTTATAAACGACCCTGCATTAACATCCCTGTATGCCTCTTTGTGCATATGTCTGAACATTTCCTTAGGAAAAACACCCTTATAAGTGAAACGAATAAATGGTGTGTACACACCAATAATGTTAATTGATACTGCCTGCCCATCCCACAAGCTCTTCCAGCTTATTCACACCAAGAACACATATTGGTACATACCTGTACCTATCCTTATCAATGAATCACAGTTACATAAAACCTTAAGTTAACTTCAACCAATAAAGACAAGGCTTCCTGTTCAATGGGCTAAACAGAGCAATGAATGGTAGCTTGGACCTGCTTCTAGAACACATGTGTCAAACACAAGGCCCGAGGGCCAAATCCGTCCCGCCAGGCCTTGCAATGTGGCCCGCACCGCGCTGTCATCACTGCACTCCGCTGCGTTTCCATCACAATGACAGTTTATGACTGTTCAGTAAACCATTCGGCCCGCGATTTAGGCTGGATTTTAGATTTTGGCCCCTTCTCTGATTGAGTTCGACACCCCTATTCTAGAAAAAGGGAGTCACAATAGGTATCAGCACATGAGCAGAGGTTTTGGGGAAATGGATGGCTAAATCTTTTAGTAAACCTTTTCCTAAGTTTTAGATGTATATTAAAGCTTGAAGAAATGACCTAAAAAAAAAAAATAAGGCGTGCCAAAACCGGTTTGGCTCAGTGGATAGAGCGTCGGCCTGCGGACTGAAAGGTCCCAGGTTCGATTTCGATCAAGGCTGCGGACTGAAAGGTCCCAGGTTCGATTTCGATCAAGGGCATGTGCATTGGTTGCGGGCACATCCCTAATAGGGGGTGTGCAGGAGGCAGCTGATTGATGTTCCTCTCTCATCGATGTTTCTAGCTCTCTATCCCTCTCCCTTCCTCTCTGTAAAAAATCAATAAAAAATATAATTAAAAATAAATAAGGCATGAGGAATAAAGAGACGTAATACAAATGATGGCTTCACTTTACACTAACAATACTATAACATGCACAATCTATATATATAAAATTTGGGGACTATACTTTTCTGGGCATTTTAAGAAAAGATTAGGCAATTAACATTTTTAGTTTGGTTTAAATAAAATGTGTTCTCCTAAAACAAGTATAAGCAAATAATCCAAACAATCCTAGGTCTCTAGTGAGTGACACACTGTGTAACCACTGACCCATTATTCCTTGTGGTGTCACTAGGTCGGACCATTCCTTGATATCCTCAAATTTCACCTTAATGAGGCTGACACCTTTCAGCTTATCGAGGGGCAGCTCCTTCAGGTAGTCCAGGCGGCTGAAGAAGAACGTTTTGGGCACAGCACCAGCCTTGAGGGCGTCTGCAATCAGCCTGCGACCTTCCAGCAAGATCTTCCCTTGTTTTTCCCGAAATGTCCTGGACTTGACTACAGTCATCACGCTGCTGTGGGTGGAAACAAAAAGACTGGTCACTACCAAGCATCCCCGACACGGAGACACACCTAGTTCTGGGAGACACAGAGGCCTTCGCTGAGCGGGATACTAGTTCTGCCCTCCGCGCATAACGGGACTACTCCGTCCGCACGGTTCAGGAACACGTCACCTCAGCCTTTTGTCCCCGGGGAAGGCCTTATCGTAGCGGAGCCCCGACTCCTCCCAAGTGCTGGGCGTCTGGGCTGGGGGCTCCGGAGGCGGCTGCTTCGGTCGCGGCACGTGGGGACTGGCCTCGGCCACCGCCTTCCGGGGCTGCTTTCCGGGCTTCCGGTCCAGCACCTGTCCGGACGGAAACAGCACTTTCACGGGGCTCCGCCGCAGCGCCCGGACCCAGCGCCGGGCGTCCAGGTCCCAAGTCTGGATCAGCGGCAGCAGCGGCCGTGAGGCACACCCCACGCCCTTCACCAGGACCGCCATCTTCCCCGGCGCCGGGGCCCTGCGTCACGAACGTGCGCCGGCGGCGCGCGGTGACGTCACCGCGGCGTCAGTGGGCGGGGAGGCACCGTGCGCCGGACAGGTGTGCCACTGCTGGTGGTCATGGCTACTCGCCGAGCTCTGCACTTCGTATTCAAAGTGGGAAACCGCTTCCAGACGGCGCGTTTCTATCGTGACGTCCTGGGGATGCAGGTGCTGACGCGGGCGAGAGGGGCTGGCGCGCGGGCGGCGCGCGGGGCGCGCGCGGGCGCGCGGGGGGCGCGCGGGGGGCGCGCGGGCGGCTGAGCCACACCTGGCCGAGAGGTCAACCCAACGCGGCGCCCGACCTTAGCCCCGGCCTTCCCCTTCGCCCCGTCGGGTTTCCAGCTTCAGGAGGTCCTGCTTGGGTAGCTAGATGGTCTTGGAAAGGGGCCTCGCATTCTATCTGTTGCCGACTACGTGCCCACACACATTCTTTCATTTACATTCATCCACAAACGTGTACTGCGCCTCCGGCCCTGGTGGAGCTTTCCCGCTAGTGGGACCGACGGAACAGAAGTTCCCGCTTACAGGAATCCGTCTCTTCCGGGTTGGAGCCTTTCGGCTTACAGAGCATCAGCATAGTCAGAGCTCTGTTTCTCCCCGGGGTGGTTTGAATGTTCTCTTTCGGGTACTCAGTGTCTGGGTGAATGCTCCCACTCTCCTCTCAACAGTCCCCCGATGTAAATGTGAAGTCAAACCCTTTCTCCTCTCCAACGCCCAACACCTCTCTGCAGCCCTGAGCAGTTACGATTTTGCGGGGGGGGAGTGGGGGGGTCCCTGGGTAACACAGGTGGAAGCAATTGGGGAGCTCCTGAGAGGTACAAGAGTACAGTTTAGTGTAGAGAGTGCAGAAGGCGTGGGGTGCAGATACAGTGTCCAGTTTCACGGGACGGTGTTGAGGTTTGGTAACATGGCAATGACTGCATATCTGTCCTCAATTAAAGCTGGCCTGGGGCGGGGTGAGATGGGAATTTGTGCATAGCTAACAGTAACGGAAGTTGAAATTTGATATGGTAAGAAATCAGAAAGCTGTCCTTTATTGTGACAGTGTTAGCATCTGTTACCTAATTACAACAGGAGAGACCTAACTCCATCCTGGAGTGGTCAAGAAATAATTCACGGAGACTTTGCATTTGAGTTGAAAAAGATCGGATTTCCACAGATCCCACTAAAGAGCCAAAGCAAATATAAGGAATGTTCGGGAAGCACCGCTAGTCTTACGTGCCTTTAGTTTCAATGACTTTGTTGACGTTGAGGAGATAGGATATCAGTACAAATAGACTGGTTCTCCTTCCGATTGTATCTTGAATTCTATGCTAAGTATTTAGATTATTAAGGTAGGGGATCAATAAGTAGTCTGTAAGTGAAGTGATGGGAACTTAAACTGGAGCAGTAACAGTGAAAATCAAAAAGGAAAATAGACACTAATACCTACTGTGTACAAGGCTCTGTGCTGTAATAACCCACTTTCACAAAATATTTGAAGACCCTGATCTTAAGCAACCGTCTTAGGATTACACAGCTGCTAAGTGATAGAATTCCAAACCGGACTTGTTTAACGCTGAAGGCCACTTAACAAACACACAGCCACATAGCACTGCTTCCCAGTCTAAATCCATTTCACAACTTTGCATGGTTACCTGACCTCTACACCTGGCCTGGGAAGATATAAAGCTGATCGTCTTCTGTTTGTTTTACAAGTAAAGCTTGCCAATGATAGTGTCTATGTTTTGATTAGTTTAGTTCTGTGCTAAATATGCTCGATGCAGCACTAGTAAAACTTTACAATTTTCCCCAATTCCCTTACCAGGTTCTGCGGCATGAGGAATTTGAAGAGGGCTGCAAAGCTGCCTGTAATGGGTATGACACCTGGTTTCTTAACATTTCCTTTAGGCTCTGAATACCCCTGGAGAACAGAAAGCAGTTTCTCAAAGCGAGTGTGAGGCAGAGGAGAAAATTAAGGAGGCAGTAGATTGGGTAAATTCAGGAACATAAACAAATACATGCTGTGGGTGAAACAATGTCTTATCAAGTATCTCTTAAGCTTGGTAGCCAGGGCAAGTGAAAATTCCGAGGCTTGGTGGCTTGTGGATGGAAATACAATAAAGTAAATTAAAGTCAGCCTTTATACGATTCTGTCCCCTCCTTTAAAGAAAAGGTAAGTGAATCTCTTCCTCAGAGCCTTTGGCGATGGGGCCGTGAGACTGTTCCCAGCAGCTGTTAGCACAGCTGAGGCCAGCCCATCCCAGCGGATACTTAGAGGACGGGAAGGGACGTGCCCACCTCTGTCCCAATGGTTCTCGGAGGGAGGCCTGAGGAAGGTTTTGTCTGAGGTCACTGGGCCCATTTGCTTCTATTTCTCTAGGCCTTATGATGGGAAATGGAGTAAAACGATGGTGGGATTTGGACCTGAGGATAATCATTTTGTTGCAGAACTGACTTACAATTATGGCATCAAAAACTACCAGCTTGGCAACGACTTTAAGGTAAATGTCATTTTGTTCTAGACTTTTGGCTGTACCTTTTTTGTTGTTAATCCTCACCTGAGAATATTTTTTCCATTTCTCTTTCAGAGGGAGTAAAAGGGAAGGGAGGGTGGGACACAGAGAGAAACATCAGTAGGAGAGAAACACATCAATTGGTTGCCTCCTGCATGCACTGACCCAGGGCGGGAAGTGAACCCACAACCCAGGTACACGCTCTTGATTGGGAATCAAGGCTGGAGACCCTTTGGGGTGCAGGCTGACGCTCTAACCATTGGGCCATGCTAGTGGTTGAGATCACTGATGCCGCTTAGGTTATGATGACTGATGAATTAATGGCCTGTGGATGTAGTTTAGTGATTATTTTTATGATTTCTATTTAAAACAAAACCACTTAGATAAGCCTGGCTTCAGGGTGAAATGTGTTCTTCCTGCATTTTGGAATCAAACTCAAGACTTAGAGACAGGTTTGCCGGGACTGGTTTGGCTCAATAGATAGAGCATCGGCTTGGGGACTGGAGGGTTCCGGGTTCGATTCCAGTCGGGGGCATGTACCTTGGTTGTGGGCATATCCCCAGTGGAGGGTGTGCAGGAGGCAGCTGATCTATGACTCTCTCATCAATGTTTCTAACTATCTCTCTCCCTTCCTCTCTGTACAAAATCAATAAAATATTAAAAAAAAGAAAAAGAAAAAAAAAAAGACTTAGAGACAGGTTTGAAGGAGACAAACACCTCTAGAAGAATGACTGAACCTCAAGATGTAAAGGACCAGAGTCATTGGTCTGGGAAGGTCCTGATCACCATTCAGAGAAATACTTTCTCTGTAGTGGACTGTTAATATTGGTCTAAGCTATTACAGTCAATCCCAGTTAGAGAAAAATCTGAGAAGGTTTGGGGGGTAGAGAAGAATACATTAATTCATTCAGGAATTCAAGTTATTTTGCACCTATAATTGTAATAGTACCCACCATTTATTGAGTAGTTTCTATGTGCTAAATAGCATGCCACTGGGACCAAAACATAGCAAGATGGGAGTAACTAATTTTCATTCAGAATCTATTGAGCAAGTCAACCTCATGCTAGATGTTACTTTGGTCATTTGATCTCATTAATGCTGTTAACTCATTAAAATAACAATGCTATCTAGATGGAAGTTTTTAGGAAAATCAGATGTCTATGAAAGGAAGTGTTTTGTAAATAGAAAGGACTTCAGATTCAACATATTAATACATTTGTTTTTTTCTTTAGCACTCTTCATGTCTCTCTTATTCGAAACAAGTAAAGAGACAAGAATGCAGTGTGATAAGTGCTAAGATTGGGGTACGGACGGGGGATGTGGGGACACAGAGCACTAATTCCCAGCCTATTCCTGGAGAGTGAGAGTGTAGGAAAGCTTTCCAGAGATGACCTCTGAGCCAGGTGAGCGGAGTTGGGATGGAGGGTGAGATGAGTGTCCTCAGAGGTGAGGGAGACTGTGTCACTCAGAACTATGAGGAGCACGGTCTGACTGCAGCTTAGTGTGTGAAGAAGGGAGTAGGTAGAATTGAGGCCGAAGAAGTAAGCTGGCCTAGCCGGTGTGGCTCACTGGTTGAGCGTCCACCTATGAACCAGGCGGTTATGGTTCAAATCCTGGTCAGGGCATATGCCCTGGTTGTTGGCTCAGTCCCCAGTGTTGGGTGTGTAGGAGGCAGCCGATCAATGATTTTCTTTCATCATTGATGTTTCTAAATCTCTCTCCTGCTTCCTTCTCTGAAATTAATAAAAATAGTATTTTTTTTTTTAAATGATGTTGTAGGCCTGGGTTATGACTACCCACTGTGACTTGCCCAGTTAGAAATTTATGATCAGATCACCCTGTGAGGTTACTTTCGGTCACTGGACTTGTACGTACCCTCTTCTTTGTCCACAATAAGAAGGCGATGGGTTTTGTCCCATTATAAAAGGTCTCTTGTGATGAGACACTTGGATGATATTGTTGTTTGTCATAGGGCATCACCATCGCTTCTAGCCAGGCTGTCAGCAATGCCAAGAAGCTGAAGTGGCCTCTCACTGAAATTGCAGAAGGTGTTTTTGAAACCGAGGCCCCAGGAGGATATAAGTTCTATCTGCAGGATCGAAGTCCACCTCAGCCAGGTAATCTATAAAGTCCTCCGTCTAAAGGCACCTTTGATGGAAGGAGGAGGGAGCTGGATTTCTTCCTCCTGGGGAGTCTTTCTATATTGACATGACATGCCTTTCTCAAGCCGGTGTTGTTATTTGTTCTCTGAAAAGTTACATTCTTATATGATATCTTTATAAGGGATCTAGACTAGTTCTACTGGTATCGTAGCTGTTTAAGCTGCAAAAAACAAAACTCAATTCAAACTAGCTTTAACAATAAGAATTTTTTTTTTTTTTTTAGCTCACAAAGCCAGCATTCTATAGGTAGGGAAAATTTCAGCATTCATTGATTCAGCAGCTCAGAAATGTCAACAAGGCCGAAACTGGTTTGGCTCAGTGGATAGAGCGTTGGCTTACAGACTGAAAGGTCCCGGGTTCGATTCCAGTCAAGGGCATGTACCTTGGTTGCAGGCACTTCCCCAGTAGGGGGTGTGAAGGCAGCTGATCGATGATTTTTCTCTCATCGATGTTTCTAACTCTCTGTTCCTCTCTGTAAAAAATCAATAAAATGTATTAAAAAAAAGAAAGAAATGGCAACAAGAACCCCAATTTTCTCTCTCTCTCCATTCTCTTGTCCCCGGAGCCAGTTCCCCTCCTCGTGGGAGGGTAGTTGCCAGTAGCAGTTACAGCTACAGGCTCCTGCGTTCTCTCCTGGTAGGAGAGGGAGAGACTGACTTCCTGGCACTCTCTTATAAGAGCAGACACCAAACTTTCCTAGAATCTTTCAGCAAACTTCCTTGTCAGGTTTTTAAAAATATATTCTTATTTCAGAGAGAAAGGGAGACGGAGAGAGAGATAGAAACATCAATGATGAGAATCACACCCCACACCAGGGATTGAGCCCGAAATCTGCACATGTGCCCTGACCAGGAATCGAACCGTGACCTCCTGGTTCATAGGTTGACCCAACCACTTAGCCACTCTGGCTGGGCTTCCTTATCAGATTTTATTCACGTGCCCACTTGTGAACCAATCATTGGTAGGCGAAACAGGGTTATCCTCAGACCAGCTGGTCATATTCTCCAGCAGAGGCCAGTATCCCAAACTATAGAGCTGGTACTCAGGGAGGGAGGGAGAAAAGGGAGGGAGGAGTTGCCCCCACACTGACCGCCCCAGG
This sequence comes from Pipistrellus kuhlii, assembly GCF_014108245.1. Lineage (NCBI taxonomy): Eukaryota > Metazoa > Chordata > Mammalia > Chiroptera > Vespertilionidae > Pipistrellus > Pipistrellus kuhlii. The sequence goes on along the minus strand of NW_023425539.1, from coordinate 2,046,823 downwards.
GAGCAGGAAAGAAACTGCATGAAGTGCTTCATTTATGACCCAGGCATCTTCCTCATATGTGTATTTCATTCCTGCATATTCTGCCACCTGCTCCGCCAAAAGAAAAATACTGGTGAGTAGCAAGGGCAATTCTGCCTGTCATTTCACTGCCAAGTGGACCTGAGATGGGAGAACTTTCTCTTTCCTCTGCTGGACTGCCTCAAGTCCCAGAACCCCCTCACACTAGTCTGATTGTCGTGTTGAGTGCTACTTGCTTTTCCTCTGGAGCTCAGCAGGAGAACATGACGTGTTCCAGTGTGGGAGATGGGACTTACTGAGAGATGGTGTTTCTGTACATCACTAGTGATTTAAGGGATTTTTATTGATAGGTGGCTGTTACTTTACATACTAACTTTAAAATTAAACCTCTGTCGCCGAAACCAGTTTTGCTCGGTGGTGGAGCGTCGGTCTGCGGACTGAAGGGTCCAGAGTTCGATTCCGGTCAAGGGCATGTACCTAAGTTGCGGGCACATCCCAGGTGGAGGGTGTGCAAGAGGCAGCTGGTCGATGTTTCTCTATCATTGACGTTTCTAGCTTTCTATCTCTCTCCCTTCCTCTCTGTAAAATATCAATAAAATATATATTAAAAAAAAATTAAACCTCTGTCACTTATTCCTCTGTACATTTCCCTTCTAATCTTAATGTTTTAATATATAAGTTAATGGCAAGCCCCACAATCCTAAGACGTTTTTGTCCTTAAGAATGATAGTTCCCTCAGGACATTAATTTCTGATTGGTAAAATAGTAAAGGTATCAGACTAGCTGTGTCCACCCTTCCTTTGAATCACTTACTTATCTGTAGTTTTACCCACTTATTTACCCTTCCTGCCCCTGCATTCCTTCGGAGTCAGCTGGAATCTGTTGATTTCTCAATGAATGGGAAAACTAAAACAGTCTGCCAAGCAGAGAGACCTGTGAGAAACCCCTTGCCTTGGGTCATTGCATTGCTATTCTAGCAAACCAGAGCAAGGCAGCGAAGAGGAAGGACAATGTATTGAATTTATCATAAGCAGATGTAGACTTGGAACAGCTCTGGAGAAAGTCACTTTACAATATGAAATTTTCCAGTAATGATGTTTTGATATAACTTTTGCTCTTTTTTGCAAAACAAAATAGATCTTAACATTTTAGAGTATAGCTTTCCAATCTTTTATTTAAAAATAAATAACTCCGGGCCTGGTTGCTCCCGACCCGGCTGCTCTGGGCCCGGATGCTCTGGGCCCGGTCGGCAGCGGCCAGGCCCGGAGCGGCCGGGCCCGGAGCAGCTGGGCCCTGAGCAGCTGGGCCGGGAGCAGCAGCAGCCAGGCCCAGAGTGGCAGCAGCTGGGCCCGGAGCATCCGGGCTCGGAACAGCAGCGGCCAGGCCCAGAGCAGCCAGGCCGGAAGCGGCCAGGCCCGGAGCAGCTGGGCCCAGAGCAGCTGGTCACAGAACAGCCAGGCCGGGAGCAGCCAGGCCCGGAGCGGCAGCAACTGGGCCCCAAGCAGCAGGGGCCAGACTCGGAGCAGCTGGTTGTGGAGTGGCCCGGAGCAACAGAGGTCAGGCCCGGAGCAACCAGGCCCGAAACAGCTCGCTCCTCGCCTGCCCCCGCCCCAGGGCTGCTTCTCAGACATGAATGGAAACTTTTGGGGGAACGTGAGGGTCTGCTGAATCAAGTGATGAAGGCTTAGATCTGGATGTGTTGAGTTGTAGCACTGGGGTGTTGATCTGTGAGTGCCTTGTGTGGGGCCTGGATGAGGTTGGTTGACCTATTTGGAAGTGTCTTTTGTGTGAAGTGTATCCTTGGGCATGTGGAGGTATTATTGATTTGAGAAAATGTTAAGTAATTGATTTACTACCTGAAAAATTTAAAAGTTCTGAAAGTTTAAGGTCTCTTGCCAAAAAGAGGTTTTAAAGCTAACACCTTAATTTTAATGGAGAAAGGGGAGGACAAGCCCATCCCACCCAGAACAGGTAATCCAATTCCAGCCAGCAGCTATCTTTAAACAATGTGTTCATTTACATTTGAATCGCCACACCTTTTGATAGCCTAAGGGCAAATTTACATGTAAGCAAGTTTGCTTCTCAGTTCCCAGGGCAGAAAAAACAAGGTTTAGAATTATTAGATTTTAGCCGAAATCAGTTTGGCTCAGTGGATAGAGCGTCGGCTTGGGGACTGGAAGGTCCCAGGTTCGATTCCGGTCAAGGGCATGTACCTTGGTTGTGGGCATATCCCCAGTAGCGGGTGTGCATGATCGAAGACTCTCTCATCGATGATTCTAACTATCTCTCTCCCTTCCTCTGTTCAAAATCAATAAAATATATTAAAAAATAAATAAAAATAAAATTATTGGATTTTAAAATTTATTCTTAAAAATATAAAAGTTTATTAATTTAAAAAAACAACCAAGGAAATTTAAAAAAACTGATTAACAATATTAACTGTTGATTATAATAGAATCAGAGATACGGGAGGGGAGTGGGCTGACAATTCTCGGGGGGAAAAGGGGAGTGGTGGATGCGGGGAAGAGACTGAATATAAACTGTGCACCTATGGATGAGGACAATGGGGGGTGAGGAAATGGCAGAGGGTGGGGTGGGAACCTGGTGGAGGGGGGAAGAAATGAGGAACCTTTGTAATAATATGAACAATAAAGATTGATTTAAAGAAATAAAATAAAAATAAATAACTGTGTGCATAACTGGTAGACTGGGACAATAGTGTGATGGTGGCCAGAAGAAAAGGGGTGGGGGGGCTGCATGGAGTTGGGGAATGGAGACATCTGTCATAGTGTCAACAACAAAAACAAGGTTAAAAAAATATATAATTTAATAGGTATAATTTTATTCATATTTTATTGCAAGGATTCCATTGTATTGCATCATAGGAAGATAAACAGTTCTCTATTGTTGGATATTTATGTTGTCCCTAGGGTTTCCTTGTTATGAGGAACACTCTAATGGGTGCCTTTGTGATGAAAGTCCTTCATGCATCCACAGTTCTTTTGTTTTTAGTTTTTATTGATTTCAGAGAAGAAGGGAGAGGGAGAGAGACAGAAACATCAATGATGAAAGAGAATCATTGATCAGCTGCCTCCTGCATGGCCCCAACTGGGGATCGAGCTCGCAACTCAGGCACGTGCCCTTATTGGAAATCAAACTGTGACCTGGTTCATAGGTCAACACTCAACCATTGAACCACACTAGCGGGGCCACAATTACTTGTTTAATTGCTGAAGATGGGGTTATTCTTATAAAAGCCCTGTGTGTTTTTTAGGCTTTGGATAGAATCTGTGAAATTGTTCCTCAGAAACGAACTAGTTTATACTCTCCCAGTGTTATACGATTGTGATTTCCCCCCTGCACTATCACAGTCAGTGCTGTGAACTTATTTGCCAGATAACCAAGTGTTTTATTTGAATTCTACTTTCTTTGATTATTTGTGAGGTTGCATATTTTTTCATATGTCCATTGACCATATGCTAGTTCTGTTCCTTACTCCTATTTTTCTAGGATATTAATCTTTTTCCTATTATTTAAAGATAACTAATAAAGACTTTTTGTCTTAGATTTTAGAAAAAAAAATGTCACCAACTTTGTTTACTCTTTCATTTTGATTATAATCCTTTTTTTTTTTTGCTTTTGCTTTTGTTGTCTAGGAGTCTTCCATTTCCTGTAATTAACCTAGCAATTTTTTCCTTCTTGGTTTGTTTTATCTTGTGTCAGTTTTAAAAAAGTCTTTCTTCCGACATTGTACAAATACTCACCTGATTCCAATATTTTTATGGTTTCGTTCATTAAACTTAATTCTTTAACCCATCAGGAATGCATTTTGCCATTTAGTTTAAAGGTGTAACTTTTTTTCACTAAATGAGACGCCAGTCATTGAATAATGTGCCCTTTCATGTTGACTTAAAATCCCTTTCTTATCATAAACTAAATTCTTATATATACTAGTACTTGAGCCCCCTTTGGTCTTTCTGTTCAATTCCATTACACTGACCTATCCATTCCTTGCTGCTTTGTTAACCTACAGATCCTGTACTAAAAGTAACTCTAGCAGTGTCTGATCTTCAGAAGTCCTTGAACTACTGGTCTAATCTGCTGGGAATGAAAATTTATGAAAAAGATGAGGAGAAGCAAAGGGCTTTGCTTGGCTATGCTGATAACCAGGTGAGTAATCTTGGAGAGAAAGGATCTGTTATTTGAGTTTGGCTTATAAATGAGGTTAACATGAAGGTTATTTCCTTGATTTCTTCATAGTGATTTAATATTTATATAGAAACAGAAAAAGAAAAAAATTGCTGATAACCTCACCACCTAGATATTGGGGGATGTATTTTTTCAAAGTGGAATTGCCAAATCAGAAGAGATATAGACAAGATTTAGTGCTGTAATGATCATGTATTTTAACCTTTTTATTTTTAAAAAAATAACCCAGCATTTGAGCATGATTTAGTTCTTGCACTTTGACCCGGTAGGTCTATTCCTTAATTTACAATAAAAGAAAATAGACTCGGGCAACCTCTCAGTTGACAAATTTGCTAGATTCTCTCCTTGCTCTTTCATATTACTGGGAATTTATTTCACATACTCATTAGATATTAAGTGACAGAACCAGGAAAGATTGATTCTCTTGCAGCATTGTTTATAATAGCAAAATATATGACATAATATAAATGTCCTGTGGATTAGCAGAATAGTTCAATAATTTATGGTTCGTCCATAGACTGGATTACTATGCAGCTATCAAAAAGACTGAGGTGATTATGTGCTGATGTGGTAACATTAATGGGAGAAAAACAAGGAACAGAATTAATGTGTAAATTATGCTACCATTTGTGTAAAAAGAAGCTGTGTGTCTAGAATTATACACAGGAAACTGCTGACTGGTGCCTCTGGAGTGAGAATAGGAGGGAAACTTCATTTTTACTTTATTCCTTTAGTACTGTGAATTCTTTTTTACCACATAACAACTTGTTCTGAAAAATAAACCAAACCTACTTTCCTGATTCTTTTCAGTGTAAGCTGGAGCTACAGGGCATCAAGGATGCAGTTAATCATGCAGCAGCTTTTGGAAGAATTGCCTTTTCTTGTCCCGAAAAAGAGGTAATGTTTGGTACCAGATCTTTTGCTTAAGTTCTGTGATAATTAGTTCAACTGCTGAGAACCGTGGGCCTCCCGTTCTTTAGGTTCATTCCCATCGTGGCTTCAACAATTGTCTCAAGAGGCTGAGATAAGAAAAATTAGACAAGTGGCTCCTGGGTTCTTTCTGGTTGACCTGATGTTCCTCTAGAGCCAGCGAGGACCATGGCCTAACAATGGTGCGGGATTCCTAGCTCACTTTTTCTTTGTGTTTTCCTCAAGCTGCCTGGCTTAGAAGACTTGATGAAAAGGGAGAAGCAGGAGATTCTGACTCCCTTAGTGAGTCTGGATACCCCTGGGAAAGCGACAGTACAAGTGGTCATTCTGGCCGACCCTGTAAGTATTCCTCAGGAAGGGGCAGGCTGCACCAGGGCTTTCTTCCGAGGTGTCTGTTTGCCAAATTTCTTTTGTCCTTTTTGGTGTAGGATGGACATGAAATTTGCTTTGTGGGGGATGAAGCATTTCGAGAACTTTCTAAGGTGGATCCAATAGGAAACAAGTTGTTGGATGAGGTGAGTGTCATTTCTAAATTTATAGGACCATAGCCCAAGGGAGGTGGCATTAAGCGTGAACGGGGAAAAGCCAACGCCACAGGTACCATTCTTACTCTCGGAACCATGTCCTCTTGCTTTTGGGATGGCTTTTGAACCATGTACTCTTCATTGCCCCATGTGACTCTTACCTGGGTGCAGCTTTTGTGCCTTCCCACTACCTCAGCTGCCTTGGGGAACCACGGCTGCTGTATGCATGATGATTCTGCTCAGTGAATGGAAATGCCTGACACCATCCCCTCTCGCCTTCTTAGCTCTTTTGGTCATCTCTACTCCTATAGAATCAGTTTATTCCTTTTTAGTGAATTGTTCTCAAGCTCCAGTACCTTCCATCTTTGAAAAACATTTTATTTGCCCAACATAACTTATGATTTTTTTTTAAATCTGCCTATACACTATCTTTATTCTCACCTCCCATTCACACTTCAGTCTGTTCTACACTGGCTCCTGTCACTCAGTGCATTTTGATCTCATCAGAGACTTCCATCCTGCCTAATCCAGCTACTTTTCTATCCTCTTCGAACAGTTCTTTAGCAGCATCCAAGCAATTGTTCATTGTTGTTGTACCCCAGCATCTAGCATTCGTGGTATGTAGTTGGTCTTCAGTGAATACTCTATTCATGATTAAAGGGATGAATAAATCTTTTCTGGTTCTGTCACTTAATATCTATCTATATGGCTGACCTCAAGCAACTAAAAATTAGGAAGTCAGAGAAATTATAATGGCTGATCTCAAGCAATTTACTTGTCTCTAAACTTAAGTTTTTTTATTAAAAATTTGAGAAAATAGCCAGAACCAGTTTGGCTTAGTGAATAGAGCATCGGCCTGCGGACTGGAAGGTCCCTGGTTCGATTCAGGTCAAGGGCATGTATGTACCTTGGTTGCGGGCACATCCCCAGTGGGGGCTGTGCAGGAGGCAGCTGGTCGATGTTTCTCTCTCATCAATGTTTCTAAAAGCTCTCTATCCCTCTCCCTTCCTCTCTGTAAAAAATCAATAAAATATATTTTTTAAAAATTTTTTAAAAAAAAATAAGATTATCCACCTCATAGAATTGTTTTGTGGTTTAAAGGGCCTGCTAAACTGCTGATGTAATAACAGACAATTAATGTTAAAGTAGAAAATGTAGTGCTTATAAATTTTACCATAAAGGAAAATGGAATCTCAGGCCATCTGTCTGTTGGCAAATTTGCTAGACTCTCTCCTTGCTCTTTCATCTCACTAGCCAGCTTCCTCCTCTTTTGAGCTCTCTTCTCCTTTCGTGTTAAAGATCCTTCCATCTTCCTACCTCTGACAGCTTCTCCTCAGTCACAGGCACCTCTTTCTGTATCTAATCCTTAAGTGATTTTACCCAGGATCTCACTTTGCTATCTTTTTAAAAAATATATATATTTTGCTGAGACTGGTTTGGCTCAGTGGATAGAGCCTCGGCCTGCGGACTGAGGGTTCCCGGGTTCGATCCGGTCAAGGGCATGTACCTTGATTTCGGGCACATCCCCAGTGGGGGGCGTGCAGGAGGCAGCTGATGGATGATTCTCTCTCATCGATTTTTCTAACTCTCTCTCTCCCTTCCTCTCTGTAAAAAAAAAAAAAAAAATATATATATATATATATATATATACACACACACACACACACACACACACACACACACACACACATATATATATTAAAAATATGTATATATTTTATTGATTTTTTACAGAAACCAAGGTACATGCCCTTGTCCGAAATCGAACCCGGGACCCTTCAGTCCGCAGGTCTATGCTCTATCCACTGAGCCAAACTGGTTCCGGCCCACTTTGCTATCTTTATTCTCATTCTACATTCTCTCTTCTCTGAGTAGAAGTTACCTGCTACTATGGTTACGTCTGCTCTGAGCTTCAGCCATCATCATTTCTCTGACTTCCTAATTTCTAGTTCCTACTCCTCTGAGCTCCAAACAATTATTTCTTGTTACTGAGGTAAAATATACATAGAATTTAAATGTCAGAAATTGACTGTTCAATTTAATGAGATTTGACAGTTACATATACTCATACACCTGCTACTGAAGTATAGAGTATTTTCATCACTGCAGGAAGTTCTCTTATGCCCAATTCCAGTTAGTTCCCACCCTCAACTCCCTTGGACTCCCTTGTCGGCCCTTGGACTTCATATAAATGGAGTAATTCTTTTCTGCTTTTTTTACTCAACATTTTTGAGATTCCTCCCATGTAATTGTATGGAGTTTATTCTTTTTTTAAATTGCTGAGTGGTATTCAATTTTATGAATATAACAATTTGTTTATCCATTCTTCAAATGACAGATATTTGAGCAGTTTCAGATTTTCATTTTTTATGAGAAAGGCTGCTATGAACATTCTCATGTAAATCTTCCTGTAGACATATGCTTCATTTCCCTTGGATAAATACCTAGGAATGGAATTGCTTTTACTTTATAAGAAACTGCCAAATGGTCATCCAGAGTGATTGAACCTTTTTGTACTCTTCTAGCCATGATATACACACACACACACACACACACACACACAAACATATATATATGTATGTATATGTATATGTATGTATGTATGTATGTATGTATATATGTATATATTAGAGGACCAGTGCATGAATTCGTGCATGGGTGGGGTTAGGCCAGCCTGGCCAGGGAGAGAAGACATGGGTGGTTGGCCAGCCTTCCTGCTGGTCGAATTCTTGGTCTAGGGGACAATTTGCATATTATCCTTTTATTATTTAGGATATATACTGAGTGACCAGATTATTATGCATTCAGAGATCATAATAATCTGGCCACTCAGTGTACATCAGAGTTCCAGCCGCTATAAATCCTTACCAACATTTGTATTTTTTATTTTTTTGTGGTAGCTATACTAGTGCATGTGAAATGGTTTATCATTGTTGTTTTAATTTAATGCCCTTGATGACTGATGATGTTAAGCAGCTTGTCATATGCTTATTGGCCATTTGCTTGTATTCTTTTGTGTGTTATATGTTTTTTTGTCCATTTCTTTCCATACTAGATTTATTTTTTATACTTCATAATTAAAAACTCCAAATATACACTCAAGAGTACAACAATCCCTATGTAAATGTCACCCATCAGCTCTGTTCCATAATTTTTCATCATTTTTCCCCACCCCACCTTTTATTTTTGCTGAAGAATTCTAAGGCAAATCTCAAAAACCATGACATTTCATGTCTAAATACTAAGTATTTTACACATTTAAAAAAATGAAATCCTTCATGAATTTGCGTGGCATTCTTGTACAGGAACCATGCTAATCTTCTCTGTATTGGTCCAATTTTGATATATATGCTGCTGAAGCAAGCATAGTATTTTACACATCTTTAAGGCAATATAAAAGAAGTAAACATTCAGGAATGTTCTTATAAACCATATTGACATCATCACATTTAAAAAATCAACAATGTATCCTTTATGTCACCTAAAATCTAGTTCTTATTAAAATTTCCCTCACCCTCTAAAATAGTTTTATATATTGGTTTGTCCTATGTATTTTTAAATTTATCTTTAGTGTAATTGGACTGTATAAATACAGAACAATTAATATGATCCATTGAATTTCATGCCAAACTACTTGAAAGACACACATCTGATCTATTTCATTTTAGCCATTTTAATCTATTCTCTAATCTCTAAATATGTCTTTGTTCACACTATTTTCTTTTCCTAGAATGTCCCTTCTCTATTAGAATATTTGCTTATTTTTAAGGCCCAATAAAATCCATTTAAAAAATGTTTTATCTTTTTCTTGTTGATTTGTTGGGAGCCTACTTTGTAAACCTTTTTTATATTTAGTGCTTTTTTTTTTTTGTCCAGACTAAATTTATAGCCAACAAAACCTCTTCACCATGGATATTTCAAACTCAGTATGTCTATAACTTAATTTGTCTCACTTCAAATCCATTCTTATTTTAATAATGTAAAAATAGAAGTTACAATTTATTAAGTATCTCACATGTTCTTAACACATGACATAGTCTTAAGTGCTTTCTATATACTCTATTCTTAACACAATCTGCAAGGTTAACAGTTCCCTTTCAGATGAGGAAACTAAGGCCCAAAAACAGTCACCAAATATTATACATTCAGTGTCAGGGCAAGGGCTTGAACAGAGATCTTTAAGGCTTTACAACCAGTTCTTTTCCTCCTCTATTTCTACTCTGTTCCCTTCCCTGAACAGCACTGTATATTTTTATACCAATTCTTTAAGCTAGAGTCATTAGAGACAACGTTTTTTGTTGTTGTTCCTGAGATATTTTAGAATACTTCTAACTTTAGAATAGTTTTAGATACACAGATAGATCCATTTTTGAATATTGTTTCTCCTCACCCCAAAATTCTATCATATATCTTATCTAATAAAAGATTAATATGCAAACTGACCATACCTCTGCTACACCCACCAGCCATGCCCACCAGCCAATCAGAGTGAGTGTGCAAATTAACCCCAACCAAGATGGCTGTGGTCACAGAGGGCAGGAGGGAGGCTTGGTTTTCTCTGGCAACAGAAGAAGCCAAGCTTTCTGCCTGCCCTTACCCGCCTAAGCCTCCACTCAAGGCTACAAAGTTTCAATTATAGAAGGTAAACAAATCCAAACAGAAATGGCAGCAGCCACAGAGCAAGCAGAATGCTTGCCTCCGTTCCAGACTACAAAGTTTCAATTGCAAAAGGTAAATAAATTCCAGATACCAGGGCTTCCGCTTGGGTCACGGCGGGGGTGGGGGGTGGGGGGCGGGGGGGGGGGGTGACCAGCCTGCAAACCACCATATGCCTCTCGCCCAGGCCATTTCACACCCCAAGGGAACCCCTACCCTGATCTGAGACACCCTTCAGGGCAAACCAGCTCTCCCCCATGCACCAGGCCTCTATCCTATCTAATAAAAGAGTAATATGCAGATTGGCCATGACTCCAACACATAAAATCAAGATAGCTGCCCCCATGTGGTCAAAGATCCTGCCCCCATGTGGTCAAAGATCCTGCCCCCATGTGGATACAAGATGACCACCACAAGATGGCTAGTAGGGGAGAGCAGTTGGGAGGCACCAGGCCTGCAAGGGAAGGCAGTTGGGGATGATCAACCCTGCAGGGGAGGGCAGTTAGGGGTGACCAGGCCGGCAGAGGAGGGAAGTTGGGGGCAAACAGGCTGGCAGGGGAGCAGTTAGACATCAATCAGGCTGGCATGGGAGTGGTTAGGGGCAATCAGGAAGTCAGGCAGGTGACCAGTTGGGAGCCAGCAGTCCTGGATTGTGAGAGGGATGTCCGACTGCCCGTTTAGGCCCGATCCCAGTAGGTGGGATTGGGTCTAAACGGGCAGTCGGACATCCCTCAAGGGGTCCCAGATTGGAGAGGGTGCAGGCTGGGCTGAGAGACACCATCCTCTCCTTCCCACCCCCCACCCTGCACAAATTTCGTGCACCGGGCCTCGTGTGTGTGTGTGTGTGTGTGTGTGTGTGTGTGTGTGTGCCTAAGTGACCATTACAATGGAATGACTGGTCAACCAGTTGCTATGACACGCACTGACCATAGGGAGGCCTATGTGGGGGGGAAGGAGGGCCGTGTAGATGCTCAATGCAGGAGCTTCCCCCTGATGGTCAGTATACTCCCCCAGCCAAACTCCTGCTGTTCCTTCCCCTGGCTTTCAGCCCCCCATCAATAGGCCCCAATGGAGGGGGGGCAGCCAGCCAACCTCCTGGGGTCCCTCCCCCTGTCGGCCGCTTCCTCTCCCCCAATAGGCCTCGATCTCCGGTCAGGTCGAGGGACACCACCTGTGCACGAATTCATGTACAGTTAGCTAATAAGTCACCAAGAGTGTAAGTTTTGCCTCTGAAATCTCTTAAGTCTTAGTATTTCTGAAAATGTCCTTATTATCAGCCATAATACTGCAGAAGCCTCCTTCCACTATCCAGTCAATCCCTGCTGCCAGCATTTGCTTTCTAAAGCACAAATCCAGTAACTTTAGAACAGTGTAATCTTCTGATAGCTCTTTGTTGCCTCAAAGATTCAGTCCAAACACTTAGGACATGTAACACGCCCTGCCCTTCCCTACTCTCTGATCTGCTTGCTGCCTCCCCCCTGGTTCACTTCCATGCCAGGCTCAGGGAGCTGTTTATATTAACCAGGATTTATCTTCTTGCCTTTCTTCTCTTATTCAACTCATCCTTCAAAACTCAGAAGTTTTGTTGGGTTCTCTATACTGGAATTTGTTGTTTCCTTTTTAAAAGTAACTCTTAAAAACCGAGTTCTGCACCCTTGTGGGTTGTTTTTGTTGTTATGTTTTGTTTTCTTGCACATCTTTAATTTTAAAAAAACTTTTTATTTTCATCAAAATCCAATAACAGCCTTAGCCGATTTTGGCTCAGTGGATAGAGCATCGGCCTGTGGACTGAAGGATCCCAGGTTCGATTCCGGTCAAGGGCACATGCCCGGGTTGCAGGCTCGATCCCAGTTGGGGCTTGCAGGAGGCAGCCGGTCAATGATTCTATCTTATCATTGATGTTTCTATCTCTCCCTCTCTCTTCCTCTCTGAAATCAATTTTTTAAAAATTCAGTAATACTGAGATTTTACATTAGTGCAATGCAACAATGTCTTGCCCCATTGCTGAGTCCCATTGCCCAGGGCAGCCACTTTCAGTATCTGTTTCTTAATTAAAAAAATACTTATATTTCTGCCCTAGCTGGTGTTTCTCACTGATCAGAGTGTCATCCTGTGCACACCAATCGCTGGATCTCTCATGCAGAGGCAGCCAGTCAACGTCTCTCCCCTTCTCTCTCCCTCTCTCCCCTTCCTCCCTTCCTTCTACTTTCTCTAAAAAATCAACAGAAAAACTATCCTTGGGTGAGGATTAACAAAACACATGCACATATATTTCTGTTTCTTCATTTTCAGTTGCAGACATCCTTTGACTTCTTGCTGAGGTAGATAAGTGTTTTCTTTATTTCTCCAACCAGTTAGTTTCTAAAAAGAAATAGCTGCTTGATAAGGAAATACATTTATTCAGTGAAAAAGCAAGTACAGAAATACCTTTAAGGTATTTTCAGGCTGCTACCACTTTTTTATCATCCCATTATAGCGAATGTCCCCCCCATATTCCTTATGCAAAATACGGTAGTTGTTTTCATACCTGAGTCCTCAGCTATTCAATATGCTCTTTAAAGCCTCAGACTATGTCTCTGCTGCCACATCCAAACCCTAGCTGGTGCCGACCCCATAAGGAAAACTGGCATTTTTTAAGGTATTTCTGTATTTTCTTTTTGACTGAATAAATGAATGTATTTCCTTAGCAAGCAGCTATTTAGCATGCGCTTGGTTGCACTGGACAGGACATTTTAAGCGGCTTAGATTCTAAGCCGCTACAAGCCTTGTTCCATGGTCTCAACCTCATGGAACAATAGGATAAAAGGACTCTGGTGGAACCAAAACATATTGTTATTAATAAGGCTTCCTCTTTAATTTGGTGGCCCAGACTAACCAAATTGTGCCAACATCAGTGGAATGGCGTGGGAGGAAGCATAGGAAAAGGCTCAATAGCTAAGATGTCAGAATAGCTTTTTACATTTGGTCTCATTATTAGACTGATCCTCAGGAGCACTAACAATGCTGGGAGCCTCCCAGGGCTGAGCTAAGCTCTTGCTCTCTGTGGAAGAGCCCACAGCTTGGGGTGCTGGGCCCTGGCTGTCTCGTCAGTCAGCCATACTTCCTGTCTGCAGGCCCTTTACAAAGTGAAAATCCACAAGCAATTGCTTAGTATTCATCAGCATCCTCTGTCAAATTAAACATAACACTCTCTACTGAGCAAATACTTTTCAACCGTTAATTTCTTGATTATAGACAATGCAATGAGGTACAAAGTGAACTATATGTTTTGTTTTATGGACTTAGAATATATATTCTAATTCTGTTTCTATAGGCAATGGCAGCAGATAAAAGTGATGAATGGTTTGCTAAGCAAATTAAACCTCAATAGAAGACATCACGTGGAACAAGCATTTACGATTCCTGTCCATCACCTGCGAGGTTTGATGTGTCCTTTCATGATAAATGCTCTCACAACTTGGTTGTTTCCTGTAGAGGCAAGGAAGCTGGGGTTGTGAAGATTTGTATATTTTAATCTTTGAAAGCTCTGATATGTTTTAGGTATAAATCCTTTTATTGTCAATCCAGTTAGAGGAGAACTCTGGCTGTAATCTTCACTGTCACTCAAATGGCCCAATGTGTATAGCCATATTAAATTAGTAATAAATTATTTTGCAGGCTGGGCAGCTATATGGGACATTACCCTTGGTTGGGATGGAAGAAATTTTAATAAGTATGTGGATTTTATGAAAAAACTTATTTGTAAAATAAATTTTGTTTCTTGAACCAAAATATTTAGTTAACATCCCCCCATTCCTTGCTTTAAAATTTTGAGTAGCCAGAGAAAACAGACAGAAGGATTTAATGTGTTCTGTAGCTAGCTACACACCTGGCTCTGTGCTAGTTTCCTTATATAATTTTAAAAAATCTTCACAAAAAGAGAACACATTAAATTTCTTTTAAGTAGATTAGACGATTTCTTTAGCCTGAAAAAAAATATGTTTTTTTAATGATTTCTTGAAATTTTCTCTTTGGTTCTGTAGAACAAATACATTTTAGTTACTGGAAACATATTGGGCACATTTATTATTAAATGTTTTTTGATGATATACTTCTAAAATCAAACTATTATATCAACCTATAAGATTCATTATTTAAAGTGGTGAACAGCCCTAGCCGGTTTGGCTTAGTGGATAGAGTGTTGGCCTGCACACTGCAGAGTCCCAGGTTTGATTCCAGTCAAGACAAATGTCAGGTTACAGGCTGGATCCCCAGTGAGGGCCATGTAGGAGGCAGCTGATTAGTGATTCTCTCTCATCATTGATGTTTCTCTCTCTCTCCCTCTTCCTTCCTCTCTGAAATCGTAAAGTGGTGGGCATGCCCAGCTGGAGTGACTCAGTGATTAAGCATCAACCATGAACCAGGAGGCCAAAGTTCAATTCCCAGTCAGGGCACATGCCCAGGTTGTTGGCTCGATCCCCAGTAGGGGATGTGCAGGAGGCAGCTGATCAATTACCAGTATTCTAATTATTGATGTTCTGATTCTCTCTCCCTCTCCCTTCCTCTCTGAAATCAATAAAAAATATATTCAAATAAATAAAGTGGTGGGCATGTTCAAATTTCTGGGGAGAATTGATAATATTGGAAAGGATTGACTCAGAGGATACCAGTTCCAGAATTATAGTCCGCACTAGAAGTGCGCTAGAAGCCCAGTGCACAAATTCGTGCACAGGTGATGTCCCTTGGGGTGGGCTGCAGAGATCGGGCCCCAGCTCATATCCCCAGCCTTGTAGCTCCACAGCCCCACCTGGCACTCCACCTTGGACTAGCGCTGCCCTCTCACTGGCCCCACCATCCCACCTCCGAGGCAATCAGTCAGGGCCGCGCGTGCTTCCCCCCTACCCCCCCCAGCTCCCTCAGCACCTGGAAGTGGGCAGCAGCTCCACCTCCTGCCGCCACTGGTCACTATCAGTGGGGCTCTTGGGCCCCTGCTCATACCCGCCTTGGCCTGGCACTGTCTGTTCACCTGCACCATCCTGCCACAGTACCACTCTCATCAGGGCCCATCAGGGCTAGCAGTGCCTTCACTGCTTTCCACTGCCAGCGCTGCATCACCAATGCCTGCCATGTTCTGCGCTGCCCCCTGGTGGTCAGTGCACATCATAGTGAGCAGTCAAATTCCCTGTCTCCCAGTCGAACAACCACCTGAGGAAAATTTGCATATTAGGCTTGTACTATATAGGATGAGTTGTAAATCATAGCCTCTGCTGTTCTCCCTTGCTGGCAGGGTTAGGTATAGAGACTCAGGGTATATTTCAGTTCACCTTCTTATAGAGTGATCTTACCTTCACCAAGAGGAAAAAATCCTTTTCTGGCTTCACAGAACTTTTCACTCAACTTAAACTCTGCCTTAGGGAAACAATCATGAGTTTCAAAGCAAGCCAAGTTAGATATGTTCCTCCTTTAGACAATTGGTTCACTTTTTTTGCTTATACATGGGGAAATTATTGTATGAATTTTGAATAATCAAATAAACCTCTTTTTTAGACCATGATTTGTTAATTCTCAGATTTTTTAATTAGATTATTAAGTAATTTTTTTTTAGTAAATCATGATATGTATGTCTAGTAATATTGTTCTTGTGAAACTATATTTTTCCCAGTGTATTAGGCTACTTCTAAGTTTCCTATAGTAAAATAAATGGTTTATATAAGTACTGAATGACCAACCAATACTAGATCGCTCTTTTATGATATCAGGGCTGACATCATAAAGCTAACATATCCCAAGTAGATAAACAACATTAACTTATATCATACATAGTTGTTCACTTAAAAGGAAAAACTTTTGAAATCAATAATATATATATATATATTATTGATTTCAGAGAGGAAGGGAGAAGGAGAAAGAGATAGAAACATCAGTGACTAGAATCATCACACAGGGGATTGAGCCCACAACCCGGGCATATGACCTGCCGGGAATTGAACCGTGACCTCCTGGTTCACAGGACAATGCTGAACTACTAAGCCACACCGGCTGGGCATGGGTTTACTTCATTCTTAAGTAATATACTTAGTCTATAGCAACTTCCAGCAAATGTGTGAACAGAAGATTTCAAAAGATACCTGGTGAGGTTTGGTTTCCTCTGGTTGCTTCTGTTGTTTAATAGCCCTTCATAACCTGGAGCTAACCTAATGTCATGAAGTATGAAAATAGTGTGTTTTTATGACCCTACTTTCTAAGAGCCGAACGTAGCTCCAGAGGGCCGAGCCTCGCCCTTTAGCTAGTCCCAAAGGGATGACCCTAGTTCCTAAGAGCCAAGCCTGGCCCCAAAGAGTCCAGCCTAGTCCTGCAGAGCTGAGTGTAGCCCCCAAAAGCTGAGCTAACCCCAAAGAGCCAAGTCTAGCCAGAAGGAGCCTGACCTAGTTCCAAATGGCCCAGCCTCATTCCGAAGGGTGGAGCCCAGTCCAGTAGACCACAGGCTAGCCCCTAAGAGCCTAGCTTAGCCCCAAGGAATGGAGCCGAGGCCTGAAGAGCTAAAGCTAGTCCCCAATGGATAACCCTGGCCCCCCAAAACATTTTTTAATTAAGGAAAAACGTTGGAAAATTCCATACCACAACAGACCTTTTGCTTCAAAATGTCTCTAATATCTTTTAGCCTTCATGTCCCAGTGCATTGTACATTGATGCCGCCATGAAATCAATACTAAGGAGTGGAGGCCGAGCTCATGCACTCTGGCTGTTGCATGGGTCAGGGGATTTGTTTTATCCCATATACAGACATGTACCTATTGCCCCACAAACATCCCCACGCAGAAACCAGGATTAGCTAGGCAGTAGTCCCACGGAAACCTCGGTCGCTAGGCCTCCGATGAGTGTTTCAGAGCTGGGATTTTGAAACCATCTGCTCCAGTGTTTCTCAACTGCCGTGTTGTGATGCAAGTTACTTTCTAAAAGTCCATCTTCCCTCAAAACATTAACTTCGTCAGGCCTATGTTCCAGGAGGGGCTTTTGGTAGTAGGGCTTGACCCGCTTTGTGGAAGATACCACCACCATGATGTTGGGCTAATAGTGAATGGACAGCCCCTGACTAAGTTATCTCCAGGTCATGAAGGGCTATTAAACAACAGAAGCAACCACCATAAAGACTTCAGATAAGGCGCCTCGCCTCCCTCCCCCCCACCCCTCCCCCAAGCAGAGCCTCTCTCACTGACTTCAAATCTTGGGCATTTTCTGCCTGACTGGTTTGGCTCAGTGACTAGAGCGTTAGCCTGCGGACCTGCGGACTGAGGGGTCCCGAGTTCGATTCCGGTCAAGGGCAAGTACCTTGGTTGTGGGCACATCCCCCACTTAATTGATGTTTCTCTTTCATCGATGTTTTTAATTCTCTATACCTCTCCCTTCCTCTCTGTAAAAAATTAATCTTGGGCATTTTCATAGCCTGATTTCCTCCCACCCCTCTACTGCTGTCACATATCTACATATGCTCTGAGCATAGGAAGGCTGGGAAAACGTAGAATCATACCCAAAGCCAGATTTGATGGAACTTTCTCTAGAGGAGAGATGCTCTTAATACATCTCATTCAGCTCCCCAGTACTCTCATGTCACTGAGTTTATTTGCTTTTCCAACAGCAGTCGTGCACTTTCTTGCAGTTCAAGAGATTTATTGATGTCTCAGCTACGGTAGCTATGGTTGCAGGACATTTTAGCCATCAAGATCTTTTAAGAAGCCATTTCCCTCCCAGAGGAGCCCTGCTATTTCATTGTTTGACTCTGTGCTCCTTAACCCGTTTCCTTTTTCTTCAGTTCTTCGATTTTAGCAACGTAGATCCTCATGGCGTCCATCTTGGACGTCCCCCTTTTCTCATTCCACGCCTCCCACTTGGCTTTGGCTTTCACATCCGTGTCAGGCGGGGCGGGGATGTTGCAGTCGCCCTGGGTGGCCTGTTTGTAGAAGCTGTACACCACCAGTTTCTCCTGCTCGCTCACAGGCCCCTTCAGCTGCTTCACAGCGGCGCAGGCCAGCTCAAACTCCACTTGGCACATTGGGGGAACTGAGGTGCGGCCCCTCTGGCTTTTTTAAGTGATACCTGGTCCTAGAAGCTGGAGCGTGAAGAGCTAGAAACACTTGAGGCTGGTGATTAGGTCTGGGAAGAAGAGAAAGAGAGAAAAGGAGACAGGGTAATATATATGGAAAGAACACAGGATATTTGTGTGTTCTCAATGAAAAACAAATGAGCCCACTGGATTGGATTTCACACACACACACACACACACACACACCCCAATTGTTCTGGTCCCGCACAGTGCATTTTCTGGGGAGAAGGACGACCATTCACATTTCATAGGCGTCCTGATGCCAGAAAAGTAAGGAGCTGCTGCTGTGTTCTGGAGAAGCAGCGCTGGGGACTATTGTGAGGCTGTGGCGCTAGGTGGTGGGAGTGTGAGACGGGGGATGTGCTGCGGAGGAAGCAGCCTGTGCTTAGAGAGGGGTGCCTCTGTGCTGGCTAGTGGGCAGCACTTGGGACGAGCAGTGTGTGTGAGCTGTGCGGGCCATTCCAGGGGTGATGGGCGGAGCTAATGGGTGGGACTCACTGGGATCAGGAAGCAGGGCTGGGCCTGAAAGGAGAGGAGAAACGGGGAGCCGGACCTCCAGGGTGGGACCATGCAGAGAGAGGGGCGGGGCGCGCAGCGGCCGGAAGGCGGGGCGGGCGGGTGCCAACCTGTTGGAGGGCCGACAGAGGGCGCTGTGCGCCTGGCGCCCGGACGCCGCGGGCTGAAGGGGGAGGAGCGCGCGTGCGCAGGAGGAGCGGAGGGCGGCGGGGCGGTCCGCGCGGGGCCGGAGCGGAGACTGTGGTGGGCGGGGCCTGAGGCGCCGCCCTGGCCCTGGCCCCGCCCCCCGCGCCGCCCATTGTGTCGTGGTGCCTGCGCAGTCCTCGCCGCACTGCGCCCGCGTCGCCGCCATGGACTTAGGTGGGTGTCCCGGCTCCCCTTCCCGAGCCCGCCTGGGCCACTCCCGTCACGGCGGCCTGGGCGGTGCCGAGCGGCCCGGGCTGAGGGAGCCCCGGCGTGGGGAGGGGGGTGGGGAGGAGGCGTTTCCTTGGAGACGGGGGTCGGGGAGACCGGCTCTAGCCCCGGCCGCGGCGCGCTTTGGCCCTTCGGCCCCTTTCCACGTGCCGCGCACACGGCGGGGAGGGTTTCCTGAGAGTGAAGGGGTTCGAGCCGGTGGTTTGGAAAATGCCCGGGGGAGTCCCGATGCCCGGCGGCCTCATTAGTTGAAGGTCTGAGTTCTTTAGCCAGTGACTTAACGCTCATGAGGTCCCCATAGAGAAGGCGGAGATGATAATGTTTCCACCTCAGAGTTTGGGGGAGTTTTCGCTGAGGTCACGTGGACACAGGGCCCGGCACGGAGCTCGCGTCCATCAGACTCGCAGCGGTTACGGGGAGGGTTGTGGCTGCAGCGTGGCACGTGCACCTGGATTCAGAATCCCGAGGCAGAGTTTGGGAGAAGAGGAGAGGGAGCTGGTGTAAACCAGCGGCTCCTGGCCCAGCCTTTTACCCTTCTGGACATGCTCCTAAGCCAGGTAAGGTGACCAGACGTCCCAATTTTGGTGGGACAGTCCCGATTTTGAACAATTTGTCCCCCGTCCCGCGGCGGTTTAAAAAAAAAAAAAAATCCCGATTTTTGGAAAGAATCTTTTAAATCTTTTGGACTTCTTTTTAAAACGCCGCGGGACGCGGGACATTGTTAAAAATCGGGATGTCTGGTCACCTTATCCTAAGGGGATAACACTAGGAGATTGCTCTGGGGGAGCAGGGGGAGGCACCCCAAGGTGTGCCAGTAGTACTAGGCCGGTGGAGAAAAGTTCTGGTCCTTGGCCCGATACAGCTCTCATGTTTGTATCACACTAACCATGTGCTCCAAACAGCGCTCCGGTTCTGCATGGCAGATGGTGGTGGGAGGCCGGGTATCACTGGCACATCCTGACCAGCTCTCCCAGGGCCTTACAGCTGTGGTGACTTCTGCCCAACAGCTTTGCGGTTGCAACATCCCGAGCAAATTGCTTCTGCGTCTCAATGTTCCCATCTCTAAAACGGGAATAACATAGTCCTCGAAAGGTTGACATGAAGACTCACAGAGACTTTACATGAGTACCACCTGGCACAAGTAGCACTCAACAAATACAAAGGAGTGGGCATTCAGAAGCACTGTTAACCGGCGGTGATAAAACCCTGGGGAATTACCCAGCTTTTAACTGCTCCTGGGACTTACACTTGAGTGTCTCTGGAAAATAGCTGTTAGAAGGCCAGGCCTCTCAACTGATCTGATAGCGCAATAAAATTCATTTTACAGAGTCATAGGGAACGTATTTTGGTGCCTTTGGACAGTAGCCTGAGCTAGAAAGAAGGTCCAGAACCCTCTCAGCAACCCTACCCTCGGTGGGAGTCAGCCTCGGCCGCCTGAGCCACGGTGGATTGCCCTCACAGTGGTCTGCATAGGAGTGCTGGTTGATCGTTTGGCCTTTTTGCTGCTCCCATAAGTGATCCAAGGAGCAGGATACTTTCTTAATCTGCTGGAATCAGGAGTCTGAGAAGATGGGTTCTTGGGGAGATGAAGGACTGAGAAAGGGGTGGTATTGCTGGGTCCTGGGGGAAGGGAGAGTCAGGAATATTGATTAGTGAGCAGTATTTGGAATCTGTCCAAAGGAGACACCTGAGAAAGATCTGTCTCTTTATGTTTCTGAGTTCAGGGACGCCAAGAGTACTGACAAGATTCTGTTCTTGTCAACAGTGGAAAGGTTTGAGGGGGGAAAAAACACATTTATTTAGCACTTCATCAGGCTCCTTGAATCCTGATTTCTTATTGTAGCTACTAGAGGCCCAATGTATGAAATTTGTGCACTGGGGTCCCCTCAGCCTGACTTGTGCCCTCTGAAGTCCGGAATCCCTCGAGGGATGTCTGGGTCTAAGCTAGCAGTCAGACATCCATAGAGGCAGGAGAGACTCCTGCCACTGCCACTGCCACTGCGCTCGCTAGCCATGAGCCTGGCTCAGGGATTCTGGCTGAGCCGTGCTCCCCCTGTGGGAGTGCACTGATCATCAAGGGCAACTCCTGCGTTGAGCGTCTGCCCCCTGGTGGTCAGTGCATGTCATAGCGACCTGTTGTTCCACTGTTTGGTCAATTTGCATACCTGTGTTTCTCCGAAAATAAGACCTAGCACATGGAAAGATAGGACATCTCCTGAAAATAAGACCTAGCGCAACTTTGGGAGAACAAAATTAAGACACTGTCTTATTTTCGGGGAAACGGTATTAGCCTTTTATTATATAGGATATCTTGTTTAACTCCTATTGCTGCGAGGTGGGATCCGGAGCGAACAGTAAGCACCAACCCAATGCCAAGAGCTTGACTAGTACATATCATTGGATCTTCCTGATCATTATATGAAGTTTGTATTATCCCCACATGTACAGAAGGCAGGCTCAGAGAAATCATCTGTCCAAGATGACTGCTTTTAAATGGCTGAGCCAAACTCACCTCTGATTAAACTGACCAAGATGCCTTCCTTGATAAGTGTGTCAGTTCCCTGAAAATTCCATGGGTCACTGAAGGAAGAACTTAATGTAGTGCATTATTTTACATCTACTCCTTGGCTTCTACCAGAGAACCAGGACCACGAGTAGCCGTTCTTGTTGGAAGAAGCCATGGGATGAATGGTTTCCCTGAAAGGCAGAACGGGGGGAATCTGTTTGTAGGACAAGGCTGTGAGAGAAAGGGGGGAAGGTAGGGTTTGTCTGATTGCTTCTGTGCCCACAGCCCTGGGCCATGCGCCTTTTAATCTGTATCATAATTTATAAGCTGTTTCATGTTTTGCAATATTTATTCCGTGGTCCCGGTCATAGTGCTTTCTCTCAAAAGCCGTCCTCCCCAAACCCTCTGCTGGCCCATCTTTTGCTGGCGGGTCTCTCCGCTGTAGCCCAGCTTTTCCTTTTCAAATGCTTTTCCTGAGAGATCTCACTTCATTGCTTCCAATGATCCCCTTGGTCCCCTCTGACTTTGCTCCTGAGCTTCAACCTTGCATGTCCATTGCTGGAGGGCATTTCTATCTTAATGTTATACCTCAAACTCCAAATAACCAAAACTCATCAGTGCTCCCTCCAGACCTGTTCTAAGTCTTCTCTGTTCCCTATCTCCAATGGTGCCTCTTGTCTTCCCAGTTCCAAGGTAGAGCTTGGGAGTAATTTTCTGTTCCTCACGTAAGTCTTTTCTGCAGTGGCTCTTAGGATCACTCACCGCTTTCTTCCCCCTCTCCCACTGATCCTATTTAGAACTTTTGTCTCTAGCCCTCATCCCAATCGCCAACCTACCCACTGCTGCCTTTCCTCCTATCCTCCACTTACTATTTTGAAATTTTTTCCTTCACCACACTCTGTCTTACTCTGTGCAGGACCCTTGAATATCTGTGAAGAGATGACCATTTTGCATGGGGGCTTTTTGCTGGCCGAGCAGCTGTTCCACCCCAAAGCACTGGCAGAATTGGCAAAGTCTGACTGGGAGCATGTGGGGCGGCCCATCGTGGAGGCCTTGAGGGAAATCTCTGCCACAGCATGCTCCCAGGCCTCTGCCTGGAAGAGGAAAGCCCTGGTCATCATCTGGGCCAAGGTGCTCCAGCCCTACCCCGTCACCCCGTCTGACACCGAAACACGGTGGCAGGAAGATGTGTTCTTCTCAGTAGGCAACATGATCCCTACCATCAATCACACGGTCCTTTTTGAGCTGCTCAAATCCCTGGAAGCTTCTGGACTCTTTATCCAGCTCCTGATGGCCCTCCCTACCACCATCTGCCGGGCAGAACTGGAGCGCTTCTTGGAGCACATGGCTGTGGATACTTCTTCCAAGGACGTGGCCTTCTTCCTCGACGTCTGGTGGGAAATGATGAAGCACAAGGGCGATCAGCAGGACCCTCTGCTCTCCCAGTTTAGGACCATGGCCAATAAGTACTTGTCCTCTCCGGACGAGTTCTCCCATCCTCCAAAGCGGTTTAAGTCAGACCCTGACGTGTGTCCCACCATGCCTCTGTTGGCCATGCTGCTCACTGGGCTGAAGCAAATCCAAAGTAGGATCTCGGGCCCCGGGATGAAGTGCTGTGCGTTAGCCAATTTGGCGGACATGCTGACCGTGTTTGCCCTGATGGAGGACGACCCTCAGGAAGTGTCCGCCACTGTGTATCTAGACAAGCTGGCCACGGTGATCTCCGTGTGGAATTCGGACACCCAGAACCCGTATCACCAGCAGGCACTGGCAGAGAAGGTAAAGGAGGCAGAACGGGATGTCAACCTGAGCTCGCTGGCCAGGCTCCCCAGTGAAACGATTTTTGCCGGGTTCGAATTCATGCGCAGTCTCCTGCGGGAGTGGGGGGAGGAGCTGCAGGCCATGCTCAACAGCACCCAAGGGACGAATTACGACAGCTACCGGCTGTGTGACAGTCTGACTTCCTTCAGCCAGAACTTGAAACTTTACCTGGGTACCACCAGCTTATCCAAGGAGGAGAGGCAGGTGGTCTCTGAACTGGCAGAGTGCGTCGGGGATTTCCTGAGAAAAACGAACAAGGTGCTCAACAAGGGCTTGGAGAAAGACATCACTGCCTCGATTGCCATGGCCATTATTGAGCAGAGGATGGACCGGCATATGGAAATGTGCTACATTTTTGCTTCTGAGAAGAAGTGGGCCTTCTCAGACGAATGGCTAGCCTGCCTGGTTAATAACCAGTCTCTCTTCCGAGAGCCAGACTTGGTTTTAAAGCTACTGGAAACTGTGGTGGAAGTCAGCACGGCAGACGGAGCCATCCCGCAATCTCAGATCAAACAAGTGATTGACGTGATCCTGGAGTGTTACGCAGGCCTCTCGCTGCCAGATAAAAATAAAGTCCTCTCAGGTGTCCTGGTTTCCTGGGGGCGAAAGGGCCTCTGTGAGAAGCTGTCGGCTTACTTGGAGGGGTTTCAGGAAGACCTCAACACGACTTTTAACCAGCTTGCACAGAGCGCTTCCGAACAGGGCTTGGCCAAGGCTGTGGCTTCTGTGGCCCGCCTGGTGATCCTGTACCCAGAGGTCACAGTGAAGAAGATGTGCAGCATGGCTGTGGTCAATCTCGGTATCCACAAGTTCCTGGCTCAGATCATCACCGCCTTCCCCGCCCTCCGGTTCACGGAGGAGCAGGGTCCAAATCCAACCACTTTGGTCGTGTCATGCCTCAAAGAAACTGTCTGGACAAAGTTCTCTACGCCCAAGGAAGAAAAGCAGTTTTTGGAGCTCTTGAGATGCCTGATGAGTCCCGCGAAGCCCCCAGGGATTCCAGTTGCGACCCTTCTTGAGCCAGACGAGGTCCTCCGGGAATTCGTCCTGCCTTTCTTGATGCTGGATGTTGAAGAGGTGGACCTCAGTCTGAAGATCTTTATCCAGACCCTCGAAGTAAACGCCTGCTTAGAGGAATACTGGCTCCAAACCTGCTCCCCGTTCCCCCTCATCTTCAGCTTGTGCCAGCTCCTGGACCACTTCGGTAAATACTGGCGGCTCCCCAAGGAGAAGCGCTGCCTCTCTCTGGACGGGAAGGACATGGTGGTCCATATCCTGGAGCGCTTCTGTGAGATGGTCCTAGCCAATGCCGAGACCTTCTCCCCAGACACCTGGGTCAAGTCCCTGTCCTGGCTCCACCGGAAGCTGGAGCAGCTGGACTGGACGGTGAGCCTGAGGCTGAAGAAGTTGTTTGAGGGCCACTTCAAGTGTGAGGTGCCAGCCACACTCTTCGAGATCTGTAAGCTTTGTGAGGAAGAGTGGACCTCCCAGGCTCACCCCGGGTACGGGCCCGGCACAGGGCTCCTGGCCTGGATGGAGTGCTGCTGCCTCTCCAGCAGCATCTCCGAGCGGATGCTCTCCCTCTTGGTCGTGGGTGTGGACAACCCCGAGGAGGTCAAGCTGTTCAGCAAGGGCTTTCTGGTAGCCCTGGTGCAAGTCATGCCTTGGTGCAGCACCCAGGAATGGCAGTGCCTTTTCCAGTTGACCAGGAGACTGTTGGAAAAACAACTCCTACATGTCCCTTACAGCCTGGAATATATTCAGTTTGTTCCTCTGCTCAACCTGAAGCCCTTGGCCCAGGAGCTCCAACTCTCCGTTCTGCTCCTGAGAGCTTTCCAGTTTCTCTGTGGCCAGAGCTGTCGCGGCTGGCTGCCGATGGAAGGCTGGAGCCATGTGGTCAAACTCCTCTGCAGCAGTCTGACCAGCCTCCTGGACTCCGTTAGGCTGATGCGGTCAGTTGGCCCTTGGGCCCAAGGAGAAGAACAGGACCTGACCCAGGAAGCCCTGTTTTTTTATACTCAGGTATTCTGTCATGTTTTGCACATCATGGCCATGCTCCACCAAGAGGTGTGTGAACCGCTCTACGTTTTGGCCTTGGAAATCCTCACCTGCTATGAAACCCTGAGCAAGACCAACCCTTCCGTTAGCGCCTTACTCCAGAAGGTAAATGAGCAGCACTTCCTCAAGTCCATTGCCAAGAACATTAGCCCCGAGGAGCGGCGCCAAACCCTGCTGCAGAAGATCAGCAACTTCTGACCTTTGTGGATCAGAAAGCAGCTGATGAGGGTGGGGTGTAGAGGGGCGAGAGCCAAGAAACAGAACCTCTTCAGTTATGTGAAGTTGTCCACAAGCTAAAAAGTGTATGGCAACAACAATGTAAAGAAAATATTAATAGTTTCTTGGGTATTTGTAACACAAATTATAATCTCACTTTGAGGTTTGTCTTGTGTCTTTTGAGTCTTCCTCATCAATAGCCTAGGCTTAGACACGGGTTTAGCTAGAGCCGTGGTCGGCAAACTCATTAGTCAACAGAGCAGCAAACCTCGGCTCTCGAGCCGCATGTGGCTCACGAGCCACGGTTTGCCGACCACTGAGCTAGAGTCTTAAAGATCAAACCAGGCTGGGAGGAAAGTTCATAATTGGACTTCTCCCTAAAATTGGTAAGTCCAAAGGTGAAATACCCAAGTGGAAAAATTATAACGTGTGTGTTCTTTTGCACTGAAACCCTCTTTGAATCGTTTTTTGTGGTCTTTTGGAAAGGGTAGCAATTGAGAACTCTATTCTTCTACCAGTTGGCCATGTGATTTACGTGCCCAAAAGGCCTGCACCACTGTGAAAGGAGGTTGGACCAAGAAAAGTTAGTGCTGGGGGTAGATTAAGGACCCCAAGAAAACGGATGGCTTCTGAGGACTTCTGCCATCCAGCCTTAACACCGTCCATTCAGTGTGTCCAGAGGGCTGTGCTAAAGCTAGGTCTGGCAAACAGCAGCAAAGTGTTTAAAGGACAAGTGTAATTACCTTCTGTCTGGAGTATATTGTCATGGTTTTGAAAAAATGAGGGGGAGCAGAGAATGGTGTCTACAGAAGCATAAAATTACAAACTTCAGGTGTGCAGGGCATTTTATAGAACTATGAGTGCTGGTTGCTGAGATATTTAATTTGGGAGGCAAGAAAGATATCCCAATACCTCCTTCATACCCAGGCCCTCATTCAAAATGGAACATTATTCAGGTTCCCTACCCCACCTGAAGTGGGCTAGCTCTGTGGCCTACAATTGGGTTTTTACCCTCCCCAACTCCTGATGGAAGTTCACCTAGATAGAGAAAAAAGGGCCTAAGGTTACATGACCACTGGGTTTGAACTATGGGACCCTATCGTGTACAGCAAGCGTGTCAAACTCAAAAGCTAACACGGGCCAAATAAACGAGGCATGTGGCCTATGGGCCGAGAGTTTGACATGCTTGATGTACAGGAACCACGAATCACAGAAATGGTGTTAGAGTAAGGTTTGAGGTAGGCCCTGTAGAGGCTGAAAGATTAACACATTCCCCTCCCCTCATCACCCCAGCTTTGTGAGTTACATGGACATGAACACAGACCAGAAACAGTATCACACACCAGCCAGCCAAGTCACATCATGGGATGGGTCTCACAGGAAGTTGGTATTGATGTATTTCACAAATGAGAGTAAGCTGGGAAATATTAGTGCAATTTAATCACCACATGGGTGATTTATACAAGATACACTGACTGAACAAAATAGTAATAAAAAAAAATCATTTTGCATTTTTAAAATGGCACCCATAAAGACTGAAATAGTCAACATTTGAGTCACTGTTACATATTCAGTACTTCAAAAGTTAATGGACAACAATGAATCAAAAGGCACTTTTAAAAATCTAGCTTCTCACTACCACCTGGGGAAAAAAAATTCATGGTAGCAGTTTCTAAAACTCATCTTAGTTGATAAGGAATGATTAGTGTTGGCACCAGAGGATCCCATTTGCAAATGGTAGTGAAGGAGTCAGTTCACAGGGCATATTTTGGCCGGACGGGGATCCTGAATGGCACTTGGACCAGGCTTGTTTCCTTGCATTCTTGTTCTCCAGCCTTCTGTGGCCAATGGTGGTGCACTCACTGGGAACAGGCTTTGGGCCAGAAGCTCTGTTCGGAGGCAACTTCTCGCGGTTTGGAATACAGAACTCAATTTCCACTTCATGTGAAAAAAGAGTGGGGTTACTCGTAAATAGTTTGGTGGCCACCTTTTCACTATCACTATAGTTTTTAACAAGAGCGTCCTGTGTGGGTGTGTGGGTCCGGGGAAAGCTGGGCTTGGACATGCTAAAAAGGGAATAGTGTTTGTGACTGTTTACAACAAACTCACAACTTTGACACCGGTCTCACCGTCAGCCTGCAAAGAGGCTGACCTATTAGTCTCTACCTCCTCAAGTGCTTCAGGTTTCCATCCCTGCCGCCTGCCACCCGACCCTCACTAATGAGACTTCTGATTGGAAGTCAGCAGATAAGAATTGAATGTTGGCACATGGATGAAAGGATGAGGCAATGAAGTATCTAGTAAACAATAAAAAGCTACCTACCCACAATAATTTTCCCAGGCCAACGTAAGGAATTATTTCAAGAACCAAGGCGTTACTGTTTCTGCTGGCCCAGTATATGTGGATATTGCCCTGAGTGTTTGGAAAGGTGGTAGCCACCAATATTAGGGCCAGATAGGTGTCCAGGGACTTACCCTGGTCCACCTGTCTTCACCCCCCATGCTTCTACCTCCCAGAGCCCTTGAGATAAGACCCAAGGAAGGATCATTGGGCAAAACCACCTGCTGCCAATGGAGGTCTGACAGGATCCAATAGTTGTTACTACAAAAAGTGCTTTTGCAAAAGGCAGGTGAGAAGAGGGAGGTAATATGAATATTCTTTAGAAAAACATACCCATCTACTTATCAATACCCAAAAGCCTGAGGCCATACAGGGCACAATTTGGTCCGTGGAATACTGAGTGGAAGAGGCAGCTAGTATGAAGAGGCATCCTCACTGCCTGACTCCTGGGTGCACTTATCCATCCTTTTCGGCTGGGGGAGTGTCAAAAAGCCCCGCTGCCTTCTTGCACAGCAAAGAGAACCAGTAGAGCTGGGGGGCGATGAGGAAGGCATTGGCCACATTGCAGAAGACGGGGATCCTGAATGGCACTTGGAACAGGCTCATTTCCTTCTGCCGGGCATAGGACCAATACATGAAGAGGAAAAGAAGGATCCGGCAGGTAAAGAAGGTGGTCAGCGTGAGGATCCCGTTCACCTTGTACAGGAGGGTGTGCTGCTGCTTTAGCTGCAAAAGAGGGAAAGCGAATGCAGAGTCACCAAGAGGCTGGGCCTTCAGGAAATGACTAGCTCAAGTCCCTCAGCAGTAAAGTCCAAGCATCTAGCTTTCTAACACTTGGAAACGTTGATTGAGCATGGCCACATTTATATGTGCAGATAGCCTTGTAATGTTTTTCAGCAGTGATGCTGAATTTGACCTAAGACACTCCAGCTGATAGGAACAAAGATGAGAGATAATCTATGACCTGGGGAAAAAATACATGAACGACTGTATCACATTTGAATCAAACTTACAATTTTGTCCCCACTGACTTGGAAGACCAATTGACCTTAAGTCTGTTCAAGGGTCTCATATTCCATTAAGGGATTTCTTTTTTTTCATTAAGGGATTTCTTAAACCCCACAATCTACAAAGGAAAAACAGTCTGTGCCCCCTCCTCCCCCAGGCATTGTTTCTGCCATTTCATTCATACGTGCCTGAATCAGGATTTTGCCCAGCGACACAAATGGAGTGCTTAGTTCTGCCGTGAAGATGCAGCCAACGAAGAAGTCCCCAAGCTCTCCCCTAAACCTCTGCAGGTGACAAGAAGAAACAGGGAAATGTGACATGGAGATTAAGGAGCCACTGGAAGGAAATTCTTAGGGCTGTCGAAAAGGATCACCATGAGACCATGAAGGGAAATGCTACATGGACAAGTGTAGACCCATTTAATACTCTGCTGCTTCCATAGCAATGGGACTTCGATGGTAGAATTGATAGGATCCAGGGGCAACTTCTGATAGCTGACTGTGTCACACACCAAGCTTTCTCAGAATTTCCGTGTCAGCCGGAAGGAACTCTGCAGCCTACTTTTGGGTTTCTAACTTAGTCATGCCAAGGGCACTTAGCCAAGTCAGTTCAACAAAATATGTGTCAGACCCTGAGCTGGATGTTGGGGAGACTTCTCAAATGCAGTACACGGTACCTATCTTTTCAAGAAAGTAGGACAGCATAGAATAGCAGCTCAAATAGTACTGGAGTGAGCTACGTCAACTCTGAGCCTCACTTCAAGCATGTCAGACTCGTGGCTGGCAGGCCGCACACATGGTATAGAGCTAACAATTTATAATGTTATTTCTCATTCCTGATAATTTCTAATTATTAGCAGAAAGCTATGAGCTCTTAAATCAAGTGCCTATTGCTTGGTAGGCACTCAGAAATTACTAATTTCCTCTCTGCATTCCCATTTCTTCCTTGTTGGGTGAAGTGTCGATGGGGAAAATGGATCTAGGGAGAAATTATGCGGCTATTTGCTTTCAGAGCCTGCTTTTGTAACATAAATAATAATAATGCACACAGTTCTCTCTGGCACTGTTATAGTAAATAACCAGTTGACTGAGCAAATAATTGGTCTCATTTAAAAAAAATTCTTATGTTGTATTTTATATTGTCTTTATATTGTATTAACTAAAGACAGAACCTTTGGCCAAGGCTAAGGAATCACAAAGGCTGCGGGATTGCTGGCAAGGAGGATCACATACATCTCTACACGATTCATCTGGGGATTTAACTGCAGAAGCAGCTGGCATACGAGAACGGGTGAAGTAGGAAAGCGAAGGAAAAGAGAAGCAATCCTGACACCTAAGGATTGGTCATGATACCCAGATAAACAGGAGAAATGAGTGACCGAGGCAGCTGATACCTGTGCAATTGGCACAAGGACCAAAAGAATGGCCAAATGGTGCGTGATCATGAGGCGGTTTTTACGTAGGAAGTTTCGAAAAATGGTGAGGGAGTGTCTGCGGTTCTGTTCTTTGATTCGGCACCAGTCACAAAGGTACATGGCGTAGATGTCGTAGACCATATATGGAATCAAAAACCAGACATATTCTTGGGCAAGCCAGTACCTGAAAGAAAGCATATGAGTGGTCCATGAAATAATTATGAATATCAATTATGAAAGCAGGCTTAAAGCCAACCACTTCTCAAACACATTTCCTTAGATGTCTTTACTCCAAATACTTTAGAATGAATACTAGAGGCCCAGTGCACAGAATTCATGCACAGGTAGGGCCCCTAGGCCTGGCCGGCAATCAGGGCTGATGTGTCGGGTTACAGGCGAGGCCCCCGCTGGCACCCGCCTTGGCTAGCCTGGAGCCTGCGGGCTAGGGGCAGCTCCTGCGTTGAGCGTCTGCCCCCTAGTGGTCAGTGTGCATCATAGTGACCAGTTCAGTTGATTTGCATATTAGGCTTTCAGTATTATATAGGATGATGAAGTTGATAGGATGAACAACTTTTTCTAAATTACAGAGAAAATTTGTGTCAAAAGCAGAAGGCACCATGTGTTTAAGTATTTGCCTGATTTAGCTACTCATTTGTAATGGATTTTTCTGGCATTTTGTGATATAAGCTGACTTTTTTTGTTTGTTTGTTTTTAATATATTTTATTGATTTTTGTACAGAGTGGAAGGGAGAGAGAGAGAGAGTTCGAAACATCAATGAGAGAGAGTCATCGATCAGCTGCCTCTTGCACACCCCCTACTGGGGATATGCCCGTAACCAAGGTATAATACATGCCCTTGACTGGAATCAAACCCGGGGCCCTTCAGTCCCCAAGCCGACACTCTATCCACTGAGCCAAACCGGTCCCGGCTATATATATATATATAAGCTGACTTTGATATAGATATCTCTACCAGTGATTCAACAGCCCCACCAAGAAACTGGTTTGGAAGGTGTCCCGAATCCCAATCCAATATTTCCAGTTTAACTCCACTCCTTGCTCAACACTTGGGAGTTTCCTCTTGCATCTGCTTGTAACCTCACTCTAGGGAGTTACTGGCAAGCAACCCTAGCCATATTCTTTATAATTCTAGGGCTAATCCCAATTCCACTCATTAAGAAAAATATATCTGGTTATGAGCCCGGTGTTCAAGGACTACCTTACAGCAGGCAGATAGCCAAAGAAAAACTGGGACAACAGACACTGTTCCCATTTACTTCCCCAAAGGGGTTGAATCAATATTTGCTGTGTCAAAACGATAGCTTATCACTATCCTAGAGAAAATTAGAAGGAAAGTCCATAATTTCTATAGTTTTGTTCCCAAATGATGTCATAATTCTACAGAAAATTGATGTGGATAAAAACACGTAAATTGAAATTATGTCCTATGCTGGGAAGGATTAGATTCACTAAATACCAAGAAGAGACCATTTAGTTTTATGGTTTTCAAATTACCTGAACATCAGAATCACCTGCAGTGCTTGTTAAGGCCCCACCCCCCAAAGACTCTCAATGGTATATGTAGAGCCCTCAAATCTGTATTTGTAACTTTGTCTCAGGGGATTTCCTGAGGAGCCAGCCCACAAAATGCAACAATAGAAATATACCCTATAGAAGGGCCATTCAAGATTCTGTTCCTGAATGATTCCACACTTACAGCATAACTCAATAATGAATAAACAATGAAACAGGCAAACAAGTAAGGATAGAAAATATATACATGCAGGTGAATGAATTAACCAAATTCCGTTTAGGCAAAAAGATGCAATATTTTTGTTTATTCTGCTGCCCATCTATTGTCTCCACTGCATTCTTAAAGCAATTCTAAGTTAATAGCTATGAAGAGCTATTGAAAGCTGATGTGAAATATAACTGGCCTCTCTCCATGAGTGGACCTAGGGTTTTAATATTTTGCACACAGTACCAATTCAATAAGATCTGAAATTGTGGCTGCCTAATAGACTTCTCTCAAGACTTATTTGTAAGATATCTACATTGTAATAATAATTACCTCTAGCCTGAGACTTAGCTTTCTTTATAAAAATGACAACAATCCTTGTCCTACTTCCCTGATAGTTATTTTTAAAAAACTAACAATTTGAAATAAATAAATAAATAAATAAATAAATAAATAACAATTTGAAAGTCCTTTTAAATGTAAAAAAAAATCCTATATATCCTATATAATAAAAGCCTAATATGCAAATCAACCAAAAGGCAGAATGACTGGTGGCTATGACAAGCCCTGACCTCCAAGGTAGGTGCCGGTGGGGGCCCTGCCAGTCGTCCCACAGATCGGCCCTGATCACCAGCTAAGCCCAGGGACACTACCTATGCACGGATTTTGTGTACCGGGTCTCTGGTACAAATATGGATGCTTAAATTGAGAAAACTGCCTAGAGCTGTGACTCTTAGCCCTTTCAGTGATGTAGACTTCTTTAAAAATGATAAAATACTTGCCCCATACCACATTCTGCATATAAATTGGGGAGATTTATAGACACTCCCTTGTTTATTTATTTATTTTAATATATTTTATTGATTTTTAACGGAGAGAAAGGGAGAGAGATAGAGAGCTAGAAACATCGATGAGAGAGAAACATCGACCAGCTGCCTCCTGCACACCCCCCACCGGGGATGTGTCCGCAACCAGTGTACATGCCCCTGACCGGAATCAAACCTGGGACCCTTCAGTCCACAGGCCGACGCTCAACCACTGAGCCAAACCGGCTTCGGTGACACTCCCTTATTTATAGACAGTCTACATCAAGGCATAAAGCGAAAAGGTATGTAATAAACAATATTTGGGTATATAGGATTGTGAGCCCCAAAAGGCCTTTTTAAATAAATGATCTAGGTGCGGTTAGAGCATCCATGTGAAAGTAAAGGCCACAGAAACGTATCGGTCTCCATTTTAGGAGCAGAGAATCTAAGGTATGGGCGGGGAACCTTTTTTCTGTCAAGGGCCATTGGATGTTTATAACATCATTCACAGGCCATACAAAATTATCAGCTTAAAAACTAGCCTGCTATATTTGGTCAAACATTTAATTAACTCACCCCTAATGCCTTGGTAGGAGCACACCAAATTATTTCCCAGGCCTTAAGCCGGACATTCCTCACCCCTGGGGCATAAAGATACATAAAAGGAGGGACCTGAAAACCAAGCTCAGCCTTCTTACCATGTTCAAGCCACTAAAGCACACCGCTTCCAGGGGGAGACATGGCAGCGGTGCCACAGAACTGAAAGTTAAGTAGGCGCAACTATCTCTCTCTAAAATGTGTATTGGTTGCCTGCTGCTTGCCCTCGTGTCAGCTCAAGATAGTGCTGAGCCACGTTTGTCTTAATCTTTGCAAAAGAGGCTGGTTTCAAGTCTGAGCTGACAAACTGGGTGGGGGCAGTGAAGGAGCCTGCCATGCAATCACAGAAGGCTCGATTAAAATAAAAATTGAACCCGGCCAAGCGAATGCTGTCAGCCCTTTGCACATGCAATCAAAGTCACCTGACCTGTTTTCTCTCAGCATCTACAACTCATCACCAAGAAAAGCACGAAGATCGTGACGGCAGCATAATCCCAAGGAAGATCCAGGCACTACATTTGCAGGCCAGCGAGACAGATACCCCACTCAGGCTCTCCTCCGACTGCAGTCTGAACAGGTGATAAGAGGGCGCTTGGCTGAGTCAGGGACAGATTTTTCCTGTCCACTGACTGTCCCTCAACTTAACTGGGAGAAAGCAAAAAGCAAGAGTGGTTCTAGGAAGACAGGTGAAAAAACTAAAAATAAAAAGTCTTCAAAAACAAAACGCCACCACTGCCCAGGTCTATATACTAGAGAAAGCAGACCACCCCCGTGTGTATCATTCATTCCACTAGAAGCACGTTTCCTGACCGCCTCTGGCCTGAGCTCTCACACACACAGGCCAGTTTTCTGAGAGCACCTGAAACCGCCTCACCACCTAGAGCAAATCCTCAGGAAAGGCCAGGAAGAGCAGCATTTGTGAGGCTCTGGCAACCACAATGCAAGTATCGTGGCCAATGACTGCTTCAGAACAGGACCCCCGTGGGGTTGACTTAAAGAACCGAAAGCCACACTCTCACTTCTGAATCATTTCCAAAGGCTTCTATCTCATAAATAACTTGGATCAATGGACCACACCATCGTCTTACTTGCTACCTTAAATCAGGCTTAGCCTCTGTCATTCTCTAGCATTTTTTTATTTTATTTTTTTATTGATTACAGTATCACATAATTGTCCTCATCCCCCCATTCCCACCCCTCTAGCCTTCAGTTCACTTTCTCCTAAGGAGGCCTGCGGAAAGAGGTCAGGAGAGGAGGTGGGAACTAATGATGGTCCCCAAGTTTTCCCATTACCCGGCTGGTGAGGAAAT
Organism: Pipistrellus kuhlii; assembly: GCF_014108245.1. Classification (NCBI taxonomy): domain Eukaryota; kingdom Metazoa; phylum Chordata; class Mammalia; order Chiroptera; family Vespertilionidae; genus Pipistrellus; species Pipistrellus kuhlii. The sequence continues at coordinate 2,011,661 of NW_023425539.1, read as the reverse complement.
AGTGCCTGTGTGCCCCTAAACTGTGCAAACTTGGGAAAAGGTCGGCGCTGACATCTGCACTGCTTTCACCTGGCGTTGGATGTTGTTACCTGTCGCTGACCACGTTCTTACAGGAGTGGATGATGGCGATCCCCGAGCCGGTGGCCAACACTGCCTGCGCCGAAGAAACCACCCTAAGATGCGGCAGAAAAGAAAAAAAAAGGGGGGGGGGGGGAGAACCCTCCTAATCCAGCACAAAGCAAAACCCCTCAACCTGACTTTCCCCGCGGCGGCCAGGGCCGGGCGGGAGGAAAACGGCAGGGCCGCCCCGCGCTCCCGGGCCAGGGCAGCTGGCAGAGCTGTAGCTGGCTTCCCTCCCCAGCCCTCCGCCCCGCTCCCCTCCCTCCAGGAGGGGCTGCCAGGGCCTCGCCAGGGCCGCGGAGGCGGGCGCGGAGCAGGGCGGCAGCCCCTCGCTTCCTGTGGCCCCCCTGCCCCTCGCCGGGCGGCCGGGCGGGCGGCGCCGGTACCTGGTGCCGATCATCACGCAGTCGTACTCGGGCCATTCGGGCCGCGCGCGGCGGATGCCCCAGGTGCAGAGCGCGAAGAGCCCGGGGAAGAAGACGGCGCCCCAGGCCAGCGTCAGCAGCATGGGTGCTCCGGCTCGGCGCTCGCTCGGCGCCCTCGGCGTGGCTCCGGTCGGCTCCGCTGGTCCCCGGGACTGCCGCGGCCCTCCCGCCCCTATTTCTACCTCCCCCTCCGCCCTCCGCGCCACCCCGCCCGGCCCGGCCGCGCGACTCCGGCGGCAGCCGCGGGCGCTGGCCCCGAGCCCGCACCCGCGCCGCGTGACCAGGCCGGCGGCCGCGATAGGACGGCCGGGCCGGGGCGGGGTCTGGCCGCCGCCCTGGGCGCAGAGGCTCCCGGTTCCCGGGCCGCAGCCGGAGGGGCGGGGTGCGCGGCGCGGCCGGTGGGCTCGGAGCGCGGAGGCTGCGCCGGGACCGGCCGCGGCCCGGCAGCGGTGGGATGGGCAGAGGCTCCCGGGGCTGCAGGTCAGTCGCGGCGGATGCTTTCCTCCTCCCTTCGGAACCAGCCCGACAGACCGAGTGCCCGCACCTGCCTCAGCCCCCTCTCCTCCCCAGCGCCAGGCGAAGGGGGCGGGATCCCGCAGGCGGGGCCGGGGAGCCAGGTAGGAGGATGACTCCGCGGAGGTCTCCCGCCATCAGGTGGGGTGAGCCCCGCAGGCAGGAGCGGTGCCCGGTCGGAGCGGAGCGGTGGGCGTCCCTCTTTGGGGAAAGGAAGGAAAGGGTGGGTGAGCCTGTGGCTCTATGCATATCGGTGGCCTGGCTTATCAACTTCGGTGCATCTTGTTCCAAGCAGACGTCTGAAGGAAATGGCCTTTGTGCCAAGGAAGGCTTTTCCAGGCCCTGCCAGCGGCTGCAGTTTTTCCAGAGGGGATCGCCGAGCACTGAATCCTGCCGCAGAGTCCAGCAGTTCCTCCGGAGATGCACGCATGCACCCATGGAGGCGGACTATCACGTCTGCCGGCTTTCCGTGGTCCCGCCCCTTGGCTTTGGGTCAAGGTACTGCCCACTCTTGGTGACTGTTCTGTTGTTGTTGACAACGGCTCTCATTTAAAAGTTCCGGGCCAGGTGCCCTAAATTTGAGTGGATTGGAATCTGATTCCCTCTCGCTCAGCGCCGATGGCATGGGCCAATACAGTAACTTCGGAATTACTGGCTTCTCTCTCTCTTGGGGCTCACCAAAGTTTTACTTTCCTTTGGTCTGTATCTTTCTCAGCGAATGCGGGAAGAAACACCATTCATTTATGTCTACTGCAATTGAAAAACACTGCAGGTCTCTCCATGCAAAAGGCTGGAAAAGCCCCATAAGAGGACTCTGGCTGGACCACCACTTCTCAGCCTCTCTGGGCCACTGTTGCCTCATTTGTGAAACCAAGAGGGTGAATTACAAGCTCTTTAAGGCTCTCCCAGCTCTAAAATCAAAAGATTATATGGGTTTTATAAAGTAAAAGATGGTTTCTGTTCAGTATCAGTTAAATTTCTCTAACACGGTAGTTACTGGTGTAGAAACAGATATAGAGTAAACGCAGCTTTTTAACTCTTCCTATCTGTTGTTCAGATGAGGGATTTAGCCAATTCTTAGGAAGCAGAAAGTCCAAAGAAAAGTGTGAAATTTCTTCCACGTAGGGCAGCATCTCTAACTCCCCAATCCCCTGGCTGTCGTAGTTGGTAAAAGGAGAAAGACACTTCAGTTTGGTAGCAAGGATTCCGGCCAGTACAAAGCTTTCTGGATTTGCACATTTGCATGTGGACAAAGGACAGTTAGCTGTAAACTTTGCATTCTCTCCAGAAGTACTAATAATCCTTGTGCATTCCACTTTTTTTTTTTAATCTTTATTGTTGAAAATATTACATGTGTCCGCTCTTTCCCCCATTGACCTCTCCTAGCCTGCCCTCAACAACCTCCCCGCCCCAGGTGCATTCCACTTTGTATTCCGGTCACTCCAGCTTTTCCAGAGGCAAGTGGTTACACGTCCTTCCTGCCTTCTCTCCTTAATGGGATCAGCAGTGCGTACCAAGGACACTAACACTTTTAAGTGGCAGGACCAATTATACCCTATGTGAGAAGTTGTTTGTACAGCTCTTAAGGAGTCTATGAAATGAAAACAAACAGATGTTTCACATATAAAATGAGTTTCTAACACCATGCTCGTGAAGTCACCAAAATGTCTAGACTGAATCACCAGAAGACCAACAAGCATGAGCATGAGTCTTGACTTCTCAAGGGATCACACCGCTGTGGGCAGATGATAAAGCCAAATAAACAGCACTGCAGACTTCTCCTCACCCTTCCAGAGGTCTCTAACTCGTTTACCCTTCCTCTCATCTTGAGTCTAATGCTTCCTCCTCCTCCCTCCAAGATTTCTATTTACCGGTCTCTCCAGGCAGATTTATAAGTTCATTTTCTAAACTATCTTTTCAGTAGTGAGCATGTTTTTTTATTTGTATGTATGTTTCTCCGCCATGTATTTTCATTTTGTTTCCCAAGTTAGGCCTGGTACATCGCAAGTGCTCAAGAAATGTTTGATACTTTTTAAAGCTAGTGTTTATTGAGTATTTATTGTACTATGTGCCAGGCACTATAGTAAATATTTCGCATGTACCATTTCATTGGGCCCTCATGAAAAAATATATTATCCTCACTATGTATGTATGAATAGCAGAGTAATTAACATATTGCCCAGTGTCCCACTGCTGGTGGCAGAGTTAGGATTTGAATTCAGTACTTTCTGCCTTCAAGGTCAATGTGATTAATGATTACACTGCCTTTAAATTTGATAAGCAAGGAAAGAATAATACTGTTTCACAATGTAGTTTCTGATTAATAACCACGGTTTCTAATTGTTTTCTCACAAATATAAATATACCCAGTGAAGTTTATGGGCTCCGATGCTGCTATTAGCACCACTTTATACCTTTATATACCTTTATAATTTTCAAAGCATTTTTTACATATATTATCTCACTTGGTTCTCAAAATAACTCTGAGGTAGGCAAACATATTATTCTCATTTTATAGATGAAGAAATTTAGGTGCAGAATGATACACTGATTTGCAACTTGCTCTTAGGACTGGAAATGTGACCAGGAGGAAATTAGTGGCCCTTCTCTGTTTTTCTCCTGCACTCTGCTCTCTGTAAAACACCTTATCCGTACGGCTTTGCAGTGACTGATATTTGTATATGTGTTTCCCCTTTCAGACTGTGTACCTCTAGTGATCAGGTAGGGACTGCTGGTCCCGGGGGCAGCCATGGCATACAGCACTGGGGTTAGGCTCAGCGGGCCTGAGCTCCGGTCCTGGCTCTGCTCCACATAAGCGGTGTGACATGGGGAGAACGGCTGAACCTCCTGTAAAATGGGGGGGGGGGGGTGGTCCTCCACCTGCCTTACAGGGTGCCTGGGAGGATTAGATGGGATGTTTTCAAAAGTCCATGTTAACTATGAGTTGAGCACAGGCCAGGGACTATCTGTTTATCTTGGTATCACTGCCACACAGCTCCTTGCTGCTAAACTTCTCAATAAACATCCATTAGATGGAAGGTGCCCTGGGCCTGGCCTCAGCCAGCATCCGGCCGCAGCTTCCCCGGCTTCAGCCCGGACTGTTTGCAAAGGCAAACTAAGAGTAAGCAGCACAGGCACACCCTGGGCACAAGGCTTCCACAAACAGTGGCCACAGCTGCGGGCCACAGGGAAGTCTCTGCTTCTGTACACAATGATAGCGACCCCGCCAATAAAAAGCACAATTTGCACAAAGAATTGGTTGTATAGGGCTTGCCTTTGTGCTATTGCTTTGGATTTTTTTAAAAGCACTTTCACCTACACATTTCTTTCCTATAAATACAAGGTTTTGCTTGTTTGTTGATAGTCACACCTAACTAAAAGTAGTGAGTTCTAAATGCAAGTTTAAAAAAATACTCAAAGACATTGAACCACTGAGGAAAGGACATTTGAAATGAGTTCAAACAGCAAATCACGTGCAAATTCGCTGCTGTTCTGAATTACTAGATCAATCATTTTTAATATCTTCATGTCTCAGCAGTAATTCCATAAAAGGCTTATTTTGCTTACTCTACTTACCTCAGTGATTGTATTTTTAGTTTTCTGATCATAAAAGCAATATGTTAGCCCTGGCCAGTGTGGCTCAGTTGGTTGGAGCACTGTCCCATGCAATGAAAGGTTGTGGGTTCGATTCTGGTCAGGAGTGATAACTGGAGGCAGCCAATTGATGTTTCTCACATCGATGTTTCTCTCCCTCCACCTTCCTCTCTAAAATCAGTAGCAAAAAAAGTACATATCCTTGGGTGAGGATTAAAAGCCAAAGTAATATGTTAAAAAGTAAAACATGCCCACTTTGGAAAATACTAATCACAATTGATACCAACACTGAGAGATACTGTTCTCAGAGAGTGGCATTTTGGTAGAATTCTCCTCCCAGTTTTCTTTGTATGAATTTATGATATAGTTGATTGAGATTATGCTTTAAGTTAATTTTGAGCATTCATATTTCACTTGTAAGCATTTTTAATGTAAGTAAATTTTTCAGAAACCTAATTTTTGCAAAGTAATTTGATATTTGAATGATTATAGATTGTCTTTCAAAGTGGGTTATACTTAAGAAAGGAATTCTAAATATTTAAAAAATGTTTAAGAGCAGGAAAGAGAAAGAAACATTGATTTGTTGTTCCACTTATTTATGCATTCATTGGTTGCTTCTTGTACATGTCCTGAGTAGAGATCGAACCCACAATCTTGGAGTATCTGGTTGACGCCAATCAACTGAACTCCTGGGCCTGGGCTTAAGAAAGAAAATCTTAACTTGGGGAGAGTAGGCTTGTTCTGGAAACTTTACCTTAAAAACATTAAGATTCCAGCCTGGTCAGTATTGAGTATCGACCTATGAACCTTGAGATCAGGGTTCGATTCCCCATCAGGGCACATGCCCAGGTTGCAGGCTCGATCCCCAACAGAGGCTGTGCAGGAGGCGGTTGATCAATGATTCTTATAATTGATGTTTCTATCTCTCTCCCCCCTCCTCTCTCTGAAATGAAATAAAAACATATTTTAAAACATACAATACAACACGAAGACTGCTATCCTATTAGCTCTCAGTTTCTACCTTTAAAGTAGGCAGCATAATATCTGTAGAAACCCGGGCTCCTATTTAAGCATCTAGGTTTTTTTCTTTTTTCTTTTTAAAGGTTGAGCTCTATTAACCTATTTAGTAAACTACAATTACGTAGGCACTTGATACTTGTTAAGAATGACTGAAGGAAAAGCCATTCTTTGTGAAGCGGCTTTTACCATGCACAGCTAATTTCAACCCGCTAATTAGTTCTCAGCAAGATGGTAGGTGAAAACCTAAATGGCCAGAATCTTTAAAAAAGCAGAGAAAGCAGGTTAGTTACAAGGACTCCAATGTCTTATTTGGGAAGGAATCTTCATTATATATGACACCAGGAACCTCAGCCCGAAGCATACCAGCCATGCTTACGTGGCAGCTGAGTGGCAGCACTGATCTGTGACTGACTGACCTCACGAACTAGTAATAGTCAGTCTCCAGGCTGAATGAACTGGTGAGTTAAGAGCCAGACTCGAAATCGTTTGCCCTGCAGGTAGAGCAAATTCCCTCGTTGCCAGGTAACTTGGCAGAGCTGCCTAGCACAGGTCTTGGGAGGATTTAGAAGGTTTTAAGTAATATTACTGCAAGGCAAAGTACAGGGAGCACTTGCTCATTAAAATTCTGCCACTTTCTTTTGTGTATCCCAAGTCCATTGTTTTCTATGCAGTATCTGTGGCTTGACTGGTTTGTTTTTATGTGTGTTTTTTTCTATTTAGATGTTAAGTACTATGTTCACTCACTCTGCTGCTGTTTAACACTCTACTATTGGGGTCCTGGCCAATGTAACAGCTCATACACAAACCTTCAAGAAAGATTTTAACACTGGAAAGAAAGAACTATCACTATTTTCAAACAATATGTAATCAATATATATAAAACCCTAATAAGCAAATAGACCGAACATTGTAACAACTGAACAACTGGTCACTATGACATGCGCTGACCACCGGGGGCATGCTCAGAACATGACGGGCATCAGCTGCAGTGGGATGGTGAGCAGGTGAGGGGAGCCAGACCAAGACGGGGTGCTGGTCACTGTTATCAAGGTGACCTCTGGTGGTTACTGAAAATTCTTTGCTCCTGTGCACCATGGCCCCGCCCGGCTCTTGCACCTGCTGCCAGCACCGGCCCCACTTGTACCCGCTGCCTGCGCCTGGGCCAGCCCTGATCACTCGGCACCATCAGCGGTGACAAGAGGTGGCTGTGAGTGGTGGCAGCAAGCCCTGATATCCTCTGAGGCTTCTCCACTTTCCCCTGTTCCTGAGGGGCAATCAGGGCAGCAGCCGTCACTCACACCTGCTGCTGGCGCTGGCCCCAAATGTGGGAGCGGCAGTAGCAGGGCTGTGGGCAGACAGGACTGGGGATGTGGTGGGAGGGCTGGGCAGGGGTGCAGAGGATGGGCTGAGACCCGCCCTGTGCCCATCACAGCCTTGCACCCTACAGGTGAGTGAATTCGTGCACTGGGCCCCTAGTTTATCAAGAAAAACTAAGAAAATCCCTGAAATATATAATAGAATAAAACAATTGAAGTAAGGTGACTGGATACAAGATCAACATACAAAAATAAATGGCTTTTCTGGCTGGGTAGTTCAGTTGGCTAGAGCGCTGTCCTGATATGCCAAGGTTGTGGGTTCAATATCCAGTCTGGGCATATACTAGTACAAGAGGCAACCAATGAATGCATAAGTAAATGGAACAACCAGTCAATGTTTTTCTCTTTTCCTCTCCCCCTCTTCCTCTCATCATTAAATAAATTATTAAAAAATAATAAATGGCTTTCTGTAAGTCAGAAATTATCAATTAGAAAATGTATTAAAGGAAAAAGAACCATTTACAATGCTTAATTTATAAAATTACTAGTTTTAGACCCAACAAGAAATATGCAAGACCTGCATAAAAATGAATTTTTTATTTTTCCAAGATTTCCCCCTACATAAATGGAAACATTTAAGCCATGCATAAAGTACTTACAAACCTTTACTGAAAGACATAAACGCCCAAATAAATTGAGAACATGGCCCTAAAGGGAAGATACAATATTGTAAATATGTCAATTTTCCCCAACTTGATCTATAAATTAAATATAATCCCAATCAAAATCCCAACATGCTTTTAATGAACTCCAATAAACTTCTTCTAAAGCTATGTGAATTAGAGATAAACAGAGAGAATGGCTGAGAAATATTTGAATAAAGAACATTAAGGAGAAGGGAGGAACTTATTTATTTTTAATATATTTTATTGATTTTTCACAGAGAGGAAGAGAGAGGTTTAGAGAGTTAGAAACATCGATGAGAGAGAATCATCAATCAGCTGCCTCATGCACACCCTCCACCGGGGATGTGCCTGCAACCAAGGTACATGACCCTGACCGGAATCGAACCTGGGACCTTTTAGTCCCCAGGCTGACGCTCTATCCACTGAGCCAAACCGGTCCCGGCGAGAAGGGAGGAATTTAAAATATATTAAAACATCCTACACGTTATCATAACTGAAACAGTGTAAAAGAGACAAATAGATTCATGGAACCAAACAGACTCCTGAACCAGACCAACTAAATTTAATGTGTGGAAAGCACTTGATACTTGTGAGGAAAGAAAGGACTATTTTTTACAGAGAGGAAGGGACAGAGAAAGAAACATCAACAATGAGGGAGAATCATTGATTGGCTGCCTCCTGCACGCCCCTTATGGGGGATCAAGCCTGCAACTTGGGCATGTGTACTGCTGGGAATTGAACCGTGACCTCCTGGTTTACAGGTCGATGCTTAACCACTGAGCCATGCAGGCCAAACCAGATTTGTGTATATTAAAAACAACACCAACAACAACAACTGTACATCAAAAGTCACTATTAATAAGTGAAAAGACTGCCGAAACCGGTTTGGCTCAGTGGTAGAGCGTCGGTCTGCGGACTGAAAGGTCCCAGGTTCGATTCCGGTCAGGGGCATGTACGTTGGTTGCGGACACATCCCCGGCAGGGGGTGTGCAAGAGGCAGCTGGTCGATGTTTCTCTCTCATCAACGTTTCTAGCTCTCTATCTCTCTCCCTTCCTCTCTGTAAAAAATCAATAAAATATATTTTTTTAAAAATAAGTGAAAAGACTAGTAACAGTTTTAAAAATATATTTGTAGTATTTAGCTGAGCAAGGTTAATATCCAGAATAGTCAAAGAGATTATACAAATTATAAAGAAACAAATGACCCAAAAGAATTATTCAGATGCTATATAAACTGAAAATACATAAATGAAATACAAAAAAGACAATAAAAACTATAAGTAAATATTTAAAAGACTGATAATATCAGTATACATAAAGATACCCTCGTATACATAAGGATTACCCTAACCGGTTTGGCTCAGTGGATAGAGCATCAACCTATGGACTCAAGTGTCCCAGGTTCGATTCCAGTCAAGGACATGTACCTTGGTTGTGGGCACATCCTCAGTAGGGGATGTTCAGAAAGCAGCTGATGGATGTTTCTCTCTCAATGTTTCTAACTGTCCCTCTCCCTTCCTCTCTGTAAAAAATCAATAAAATATATATATATTTTAAAAAGAATCAAGGATATAGACATTTTTTAATGCTGGTAAAAGTATAAAAATATATTACAACCATATAGTATTGTCCTAGCTGGTTTGGCTCAGTGGATAGAGTGCTGGCCTGCGGACTGAAGGGTTATGAGTTTGATTCTTGTCAAGGGCATGTACCTTGGTTGCAGATTCGATCCCTAGCCCCATGCGTCTGTCTCATGTAGATGTTTTTCTCTCTGTCTCTCCCACTCCCTTCCATTCTCTGAAAATCAATGGAAAAATATCCTTGAATGAGGGTTAACAACAATAAAAAGGATATAGTATTGCTTGTAATAGCAAAAAAATTATGATCAATCTAAACATCAAATAATAAAATATTTTATGACATAGTCAAACTATGGAATACTAAATCGATATTAAAAGACACTGGGGACCAAGCCTACAACCCGGGCATGTGGCTGACCGGGAGTTGAACAGTGACCTCTTGATTCCTTATTGCTGTGTGTATGCTCCATGTGAGTGACGTAGATGCTTATGTATGTGGGTTCTGACTTATGGCAAAAATCGAGTTACAATGTGCCTTAGGAATGGATCTCCGACGTAACCTGCTGTATTACATAAGTCTCCTTTTTTCCCTATTGACCTCTCCCCAGCTGCCGCTACTGCCCCCTCCCATCTGTGTCCATTGGTTGTGCTCATATGCACCTACACAAGTCCTTTGTTTGATCTCCTATCCCCTCACCCCCCACCTTCCCTCATAGGTTGGGGTTGATTCTTGTATGTGCCCTGACCAGGGATCGAACTGGCAACCCGTTCCATCATTCATAAAGATGATGCTTTAACCAACTGAGCAGGGTTATCATATTTTAAAGTGTCAATATGTCATATTAGCTCTTAGAAAGTAACAGCTTTGATTTTTCCAAGGTTTCCCCCTACTGTAACAGGATGTAGTTGGGGAGGTTGAAAGCACTGGACTGCAATATACCAGACGGTGGTGTCAGTGTAGCAGGCCAATACTTAGCATGACCTTGGCTCTGCACCCTACTGTCCTTCCCACCTCAAGGACTATGGTGAAGACTAACGACATAAATGGAAACATGTAAGCCATGCCTAAAGTACTATGCAAATGTATTTCATTGTAGCCCAGCTGGTTTGGCTCAGTAGTCGAGCGAGCGACAACCCATGCACCAAGAGGTTACTGGTTTGATTCCAGGTCAGGGCTCAGGCCTGGGCTATGGGCTCCCTCCCCAGCAGGAGGAGGCATGCAGGAGGCAGCCAATCCATGTTGATGTTTCTCAGCAATGTTTCCACCTTTCTCCCTTCCTCTCTCTAAAAAATATCAATAGGAACATATTTAAAAAGAAAATGTATTTCATTGTACCAGTCCTTGAAACCATGCCCTATCATTTAGCATAGTGGATTATATCTGCTCATAATCGCTAAACTAAACCCAGCAGATAAATGTGCCTCGGCAAGGGCAGTGAAGGCAGAGAGAGACTGAGACTAAGCGAAGTGAAGATTTTCACTGGCAGCCGGCAATATGTGCCTGACACCAAGGAGAGAAACCCCAGGGCGGATACAGAAGACCTGTAGGCTAATGATGGCTGTGAGAGTGGTCTCTCAGAGCGATGAGTCTCAGGGGGGGCTTGGGATGAGGGAAGCAATCAGAATCTTGAACACTTATATTTAGGAAACAAAACTTTATAGGCGGTGGTTTTCTAATGTAGGCCTACATGCGTTTAGCTGGGCAAAAACAATCCTTGGCTTGTGGAGAATGGATATCGACTGTGTATCAGTGATTATAAGATTGGAGGGATGGGGATCACATCTCATCAGAATATTGTGTGTGGGAGGGTTTTTCACAAGATTTATATGTGTAGCAAGAGGTGTGAGCTTTAAAAAAAATTAAGATATACTCAATGGAATCCCCCACCTTAAATTTGCGTGTAAAATGTTGTGCAAAGGTGTCTTTTTCTTCGTTTCCTCCAAGGGATCCAGACTCAAAAAAAGGTTAAGAACGACTGCCATCCACCAGGAGGAGAGGAGAGGCCGAAGATCCAGGGCAGGGAAGGCAGTGGGACTCAGCAGGACGAGGTGGAGTTTCAGAAACAAGCAGGGCTGGATGTGACAGGGGTGTGGGGAGGTACTTCAGGTGTTAGATACAATGAATGAACATTAGTTACATTATGACGGTACTAGTGAATGTTAATTTTATAAAACAAGTGGGGTTTTTTTAAATTTGTGTAATATGTAAGACCTGCACAGAAGGAGTTGTCATTTTGCCCTGTACAATGATCACTGTACTGATTAAGTAAAGGAATTACTGAACATGAACCCAGTGTAGCCGAGGGGGAAAGGGTCTAATTTGAAAGCATCCGGGAGCACGCATACACGCAGGCCTGAATGCCTGAGCTGTGACCGTGGGAACACGGGAGCTACTGAAGCTAGCTGCAGATTATGATCTGCTTAGCAAGACTGGGCATGCACAGAGCACCAGGGTACCAATCCAAACAAAACTGGGTGTCTGGGACATGGGAACGCTCAGAAGGATATGTCAGTCAGGAACAAATGCCACAGTCCAGGGGATTCCGAAAATTCAGGAATGAAAGACAGCAAAAGAGCCTGCCATCGCAAAAAGCCATGGACTAAGCACAGTCCACGAAGGAGCGCCAAGAAGACATTTGAACAAGCTTGTATGTAGAAGTTAAACTGTATTCCTCCATTACAGGTCGGTCTGGGAGCTTCAGCCACCCATATCGACAGCAGGATCTAAGTTTGAGAGTGCCGGGGAGCCCCAGAGGGCCCGTGGGAATTTATACGGGGTATTTTTGGTTATCACAATGCGGGAGAAGGGACTATGCTACTGGCATTAGGATCAGGTAATTCAGACATCCTGCAGTTGTTTTTTTTTTAAATATATATTTTATTGATTTTTTTCAGAGAGGAAGGGAGAGAGATAGAGAGTTAGAAACGTCGATGAGAGAGAAATATCGACCAGCTGCCTCTTGCACACCCCCTACCGGGGATGTACGCAACCAATGTACATGCCCTTGACAGGAATCGAACCTGGGACCTTTCAGTCCGCAGACCGACACTCTATCACTGAGTCAAACCGGTTTCGGCCATCCTGCAATTTTTAACAAGAAGTTTCACTAAAAGCCCAGCTGTTCAGAAGGTCATCACAGAGAGAGAGGCTAAATGGAACAGAGACATTGTCTCCATCTTATAAAAGAACATACTTTGCACAACGTCTACTTAATATATTCTAGTACTTCACCAACAGTGTAACCAGTTGCAAATATAATAGGATAGTGGAGATTTTTTTTTTTTAATAGAGTTAGAAACACTAAGTGACAGAGGCAAAGGAAATTTAGAAATCTTACTGGATTTCATTAACAAAGGTTGTTTTAAACTACTTAATATTTCCATCCTATTCTTAACAATTTTGGGGGGGCAAATGAGAAACATTATGAAAATTTCTTATTTGGGGGTGATGCGTTCCCCTCCCCCTTTATTTTGATGCTAATCTTTTTTTTTTTTTTTTTAATATATTTTATTGATTTTGTACAGAGAAGAAGGGAGAGAGATAGAGAGCTAGAAACATCGATGAGAGAGAGTCATCGATCAGCTGCCTCTTGCACACCCCCTACTGGAGATGTGCCCGCAACCAAGGTACATGCCCTTGACCGGAATCGAACCCGGGACCCTTCAGTCCCCAAGCCGACGCTCTATCTATTGAGCCAAACCGGTCGCGGCTTGATGCTAATCTTATAGATGCACCCTAGGACTCCTCTACAGCCTGTTATAAATCTACCAGAAGCCTGGTGCATGGATTCGTGCACCAGGGGGTCCCTCAGCTGGGCTGGGCCCTCTCACAATCCGGGACCCCTTGGGGGGTGTCAGACTGCTGGTTTTGGCCCGATTCCCCAAAGGCCAGGTCGAGGGACCCCATTGCTGCACAACTCTGTGCACCAGGCCTCTAGTATGCATATCTTTGGTTAATTTCTTCCCGCCCTCCCCTGTGTAACCAAGGTGACCGTCACCCGTGGAAATTCATGCCCAATTTCCACTGATTGTCCTTCTACACATCCACCGAGATTCATCCGTCTGTTCCATGCTCTCCTCTGAGATTCATCCATCTGTCCCACGCTGCCATGACTGTGCACTGAGTCTGCCTCCTGCTGATCAGTGCTCCTGATAGCTACCATCAGACGGTCAAACAGTTGCTTAGACTTTTAAGTATATAGATGCTTTGAGACAGCCTATTATTAAAGGATAGGCTCTCCAAGGGGTGTGTGTGTGTGTGTGTGTGTGTGTGTAAAAAAGTGTTAGAGACTGAATTTATGCCTCACTCAGTGAAATTTCAAGACAGAAAATACATTTTCTGCGATACTTTGTCATCATCTGTACACTATCCCACAGCATAACAGGAAATTGTTTAAAAAGAAAAAGCCCAGCTCATTTTTGAGAACATCACATGCTCCTATTTTCATATCCAATTTCTCCCTATTTTTTTTCATCTTAAACGTGAATAATCTGTCTTTCCAAGCTTCCCCTTTCTACGAAAGGTATTTCCCTCTTTTGCTTATCATAAACAAATCAGTCTAGCCTGTTCTCACTTATTTTAATGCAGTTCCTTAAAATGTAGAATTCACCTGTATCTCTGCTTCCTTATATTCCTGCACTCTTGTAATGTGTAACTTACATTCATTACTAGTGTTTTATCTGCAAAGGGAAGAAAGGAAAAAATGATGGAGTCAAGAAGTTCCAAACAGGGAAATGTTTGGGATCGTAGCGGGAGTACAATGGAGAGCTGACAGTGGATGTGTTAAAGGACAATCAGTGGAAATTGGGCAGCATGAATTTCCACTGGTGACGGTCACCCTGGTTACATGCCTCTCCATGACCACGGGCTGCGCAGAAACAGAGAAAGCAAAAATGAGGGACTAGGGCTGATGATAGGCGTGGTCATGTCACTCCTCTGCTTATAAACCTTCGAAGGTTTTCCATTCCTTAATGTGGCCTTCAAGAGCCTTCGCCATCTGGCACTGCGCATTTCCCCAGCCTCTTCTTGTACCACTTTTCCCTTGACTTTCAAAGTCCCATCACCCTGGCCAATATCTTCCGTCTTCTTGGCTTTTGCATATACTTTTCCTTTGATCTGTCATCCCCTACTCCCACCACCGACCCTTTGCTTCAGCTTAAAAACTACTTTCTCAGATAAGCCTTTGCTGACCAATCAGAGCACTCTATCACTATGTGTCTCTACATATGCTTTACTTGTTTTTTTTTTTAAAAAAAAACAAACACAGCCGAAACCGGTTTGGCTCAGTGTTTAGAGCGTCGGTCTGCACACTGAAGGGTCCCGTGTTCGATTCCGGTCAAGGGCATGTACCTTGGTTGCCGGCACATCCCCAGTAGGGGGCGTGCAGGAGGCAGCTGATTGATGACTTTCGTCGATGTTTCTGACTCTATTTCTCTCCCTTCCTCTCTGTGAAAAATCAATAAAAATATTAATAAAAAAACACACACACACACACACACACACAACATTTTTTGTTGATAGTATCACAGATATCCCCCATCCCCCACTTCCTCCCCTACTTGTCTTTCAGCATGCATCACCATTACATATTTACTTTCCATACATGCAAATTGCTCCCTGGAGACAGGCAGTTGGTCTATTTTTAAAAAATTTATAATTTTATTGATTTCAGAGAGGAAGGGGGGAGAGAGAGAGATAGAGAGAGAGAGAGAGAGAGAGAGAGAGACATCAAAGATGAGAGAGAATCATTGATCAGCTGCCTTTTGCACACCCCCTACAGGGGATTAAGCTCCCAACCTGGGCACATGCCCTTGACTGGAATTGAACCTGGGACCCTTGGGTCCACAGGCCGACAACACTCTATCCACTGAGCCAAACCCACTAGGGTGGTCTCTTTTGTTGATTAATTCCTAGCCTCTAGCCCCAGCAGGTGAATGAATGGCAGGAAGAGTTAGCTACTGGACCTTGGGCAAGTTTTGTTTCATCTTTAACTACATCTCCATTTTCTTTTCTGTTAATAGGGTAATGATAATAACAACAACCTCAGGATTGACATTCAGGTTGAAAGAGACAATGCATGCTTTACAGGGTGTCTGGCATGTAGTAAGGGATAGGAAATGTTAGTTATTATTATGAACTTTAAACATGCCCAGCCAGCATGGCTCAGTGTTTGAGCATCATCCTAGGAATTAGGAGGTCAACCGCTTGATTCCCGGTCAGGGTCAGGGCACATGCCTGGGCAGAAGGCTTGGTTCCCAGTAGGGGTGGGGGCATGCAGGAGGCAGCCAATCAATGATTCTCTCTCACCATTAATGTGTCTATCCATTTCTCCCTTTCTCTTCCTCTCTGAAATCAATAACAATATATTAAAAAACAAACAAACCACATAAGATCTGTGAGCAACCAGAACTCTCATACACTGCTGGTAGCAACGCAAAAAATAATGCAGCCACTTTGGAAAACATTTACCAGTTCCTTATAAAGTTACACACACTCTCACCACACAATCCAGCAATCCCACTTCTAGGTATATGCCCAAGTGAAATGAAAACTATGGAGACAAAAACCTGCACATGAATATGTATAGCAGCTTTATTCATCATCACTCGAAACTGGAAACAACCCTACAATACAAGCCCATTGTTGCAGAGCCATATAAGTGGAATATTACTCAGCAAGAATAAATGAACTACTGGTACATGTAACAGTATGATGAAACCCAAATGCATTATGCTAGGTGAAAGACTCTGATGGTGACATATGTTTCTATTTATATGGCATTCCGAAAAAGTCAAATTATAGGGACAGAAATCAGGCCAGTGATTGCCAGGGGATGGGGTGAGGTATGAGGAAATTTGGATGGGAGGGATGATGGAATTATCTTAGGACTTGCTTGTGATGAAAAAAAAAAAAAAATCCAAGACAGGTGGCTATAATTACATTTTTCTTTTTTATTTATTTTAGGGGGGGCATTTATATTCCTGAATATAAAAGTACTTCAGGCTCATTGTAGACATTTTGAGAAAATGTACAAAGAATGTGCATTCCATCACCCGCAGGAAAATACTATTTCTTTGCTATCATTTTTTGTTTATTTTTTGTTAATCCTCACCCACAATTTTCCATTGATTTTCAGAGAGAGTGGAAGGGAGGGAAGTGGAGAGACAGAGAATGAGAGGAACATTGGATGTGAGAGATACATCCATTAGTTATCTCCCATATACATCCTGACCTGGGCAGGGGATTAAGCCTGCAACGGAGGTCCGTTCCCTCTTCAGGAATTGAAATCCGCAGGCTGACTCGCTATCCACTGAACCAACTGGCTAGGGATTTGCTATCATTTTTAAAAAATATTTTTTTTTATTGATTTTGTACAGAGAGGAAGGGAGAGAGATAGAGAGTTAGAAACATCGATGAGAGAGAGTCATCGATCAGCTGCCTCTTGCAAACCCCCTACTGGGGATATGCCCACAACCAAGGTACATGCCCTTGACCGGAATCGAACCCAGGACCCTTCAGTCCCCAAGCCGACGCTCTATCCATTGAGCCAAACCGGTCTCAGCATGCTATCATTTTTATAGGCACAAAATACACACATACAAACTGGGACAATGCTGTACATTTTTTGCTTTCTAAAATATGCACGTTTTCATGTCATTAAACAATTTAAAAAACTATGGTTTTATGAATCAATAATATTCTATTGTATAGCTGGTTTATATTTTAACGCTTCCTTTATGGTTAGAAATTTTGTTGATTCCATCTTTTCTTTACTACAATTTTGATCAGATGAAATAATAAAAAAAAAAAATCTCAGAGGGGCCAGGCACGCTTCCATCAGAGTTTCACAATGTGTAACTGGTGAAACAGCTCTTCCTGTGGCTGCAGTTCTCGCATTGTTTGAAGTGTCGGGGGAAGAGTGGTTCCACAGGGTGATCTGGCCCCCTTTTTTCCCCGTGGTGCATAAGAAACAGACACGCTAACGTTACCTGTATTACTAGCTTACATTTGCAGGCACGCAGATGGAGTGATCTGGGGCTCAGACTCCAGCTAGCTATTCAGAGTCTCAGAAAGCAAACAATTCCCCTCTGAGGGGCCCTGACTGAAGCTGGGTCTCCCCCTGCCCACCCTCACCCCAAGAAGCTGCAGACTCCCCCCCAAATCTCTGCCTACAGGCTTGACCTAAGGAGAACTTAACTCTGAAAAGTGCACACTGTCCCATCCTACAGATTGTCGTGGGCAGCATTGCCACTTACCAGCCGGGGTCATTTCTCCCCTCGATGGCAGGGGACACCTACTGCCCTTAACCAAGGGGGCCCTGGCAGCTGAAGGATCCCGGGCTTCGGGGCCCGAGGGGGTGGCTGTCGGTCGTTCGGTCGGTCCCCACAGTGCGAGGTCCTGCATCCTCCCGGGTGGAGGGGGGGGTCCTGCCGTGTCAGCGCCCTCCGGCGAGGTGACGAGGGCCCCCTCTTCTAGGGTCAGGGAAGGGACGCCGGGACTACAGGGCTGTCCAGGAAGAATCCGGGACGTTGAAGGCTTGCAGGCTCCGGGCAACCAGAGGTCAGTCCTCCGCTATCCCAGAATGCCTCGAGTCCCGGAAGTGCCCGGCTTCCCGGAAGTGCCCGGCTAGCCGACCGAGCCGGAGCTCGCCGGGGCGCTGCACGCCGCCGCGGGTCGCGGTTCTGCGGGTCTGGTGACCGCAGGGGGCCCGACTCGGGGTTGCGGCGCGTGTCCGGGGGGAGCTGGGCGGCGGGATGATGGAGGAGGAGGAGCTGGAGTTCGTGGAGGAGCTGGAAGCGGTGCTGCAGCTCACGCCCGACGTGCAGCTCGCCATCGAGCAGGTGAGCGTTCCGCCCCCTGACGGGAGGGGAGGGGAGGGGAGGAGGGGGCCGGGGCGCCCCGGGGGTGGAACCCGGGGTAGCTCCGGGGAGAAGCGGCCTTTGGGCAGAGGTGGGAGCTGGGCACTGGGGGGAAGGAACAGTTAGCGGGGAGGTGGTGGTGGAAAGGGGTTTCTGAATTGAGGGAAGGAGAGACCCCTTTCTAGGCCTTGGTTGTCTTTGGGGGCGGGGGGCATCCCAATGCGTTTGTTTGGGCAAAGCAGCTGTGCTCCCCGAAAGGACGGACCTGGAGGTGGGGACCTCCTGGCTCGCAGCCGAAGTTTTGGGGGGGTTGTAGAGCTGTTCTTGCATTTACCAGGCTGGTGTGCCGCCGCCCCCAATTCTCAATCCAGCCCCTTGGGAGAGACTCCGAATGGAGGGGAGAGCGGAACTTTGATTTCCGAAGCGGATTTGAAAAAGGACCCCTTTGTCCTGCTGAACTGGTTGACAATTGCTGCTGTTGATTTGTGGGGTGAGACAAGAATATTATCAGGAGGCCTCCCTTACCTGGAGGGACTCTTTAGTTGCCTAGCCTAAATTCTCTTTTTAAGTTTATTGAGTTTTTAAAAAAGTATTGATATTAAAAATAGTGATTTAGACCAGCGATTTTTTTTTTTAACCAGTGTGCCATGAGATGATAAGGTTAAAATCGCTAATTTAGATCCTTATAGCGGGTACTGCCCCTGATAAAAGGAGATCTCTCTTAATAGATTTTTTTTAATGTATATTTTTCTAGGAGGGGCTGGATTACCCATACAGAGCTCCTTTGGCTCACCCTGAGGATGTCAGTCCATTGAGCAAAGGTTTTGGTGTTGAGGCCACACCCACCTCCATTTTGAAAAAAAAAAAAGCTCCTTGAACCAGTGGGCTCTAATAGAAGCAGCAAATCATACAGTCAGTTATTGTTTGACAAGGATTTCAAGACACAGCTTTACTATTAATAATATTGAGTTTTAGCACAGGTTTACCTAATAATCAGAAAAGACTTTGCTAACCAGAATAACCATATTGAGCTGGTAAAATCCACTACCAGGGGATCACTTGATTGCTTTTATAATGCACCTTGTTCAGGTTGCAACTTTTTTTTTTTAACATATATTTTATTGATATTTTACAGACAGGAAGGGAGAGAGATAGAGAGCTAGAAACGTCGATGAGAGAGAAACATTGACCAGCTGCCTCTTGCACACCCCCTACTGGTACATGCCCTTGACTGGAATCAAACCCGGGACCTTTCAGTCTGCAGATCGACGCTCTACCACTGAGCCAAACCGGTTTCGGCAGGTTGCAACTTTTGAAGGGAATTAGCCGTGTTTCTCAGAGGCAGCATTCCTTTTCCTCTTAGAGATGGACAGTTCCTAGTTGCCAGCTCTTCACTTCCTGACATTGTGTAAAGTATAAAAAAATTGCTTCAATGCATAGTGGATTCTATTGCTGAGACATAGTGCATTAAGTCTCTTTTTTAATATATTGCTTTAATATATTGTTTCTACCAAGATTTTTAAAATATCTTGTTCTGTTGATTTTAGAGAGATAGAAACATTGATGAGAGAGAAACATTGATAGGCTGTCTCCTACATACCCCCACACTGAGGATGGAGCGTGCAGCCAACCTGGGCATGAGCCCTGCTGGGGCATTGATCTGTGAGCTCCTGGTTCATGGGCTCAAACACAGCCACACCAGCAGGCTGGGCAAGACTTTTTTTTTTTTTTTAATATATTATATTTTTATTGATTTTTTTACAGAGAGGAAGGGAGAGAGATAGAGTGTCAGAAACTCTCTTTCAATGAGGGAGAAACATCGACCAGCTGCCTCCTGCACACCCCCCACTGGGGATGTGCCCGCAACCAAGGCGCATGCCCTTGACCAGAATCGAACCTGGGACCCTTCAGTCCACAGGCCAATGCTCCATCCACTGAGCCAAACCAGCCAGGGCGGGCAAGTCTTTCTTAATACAACCATGTCATCAGTTGGTTTGATCTGATTTGCACAATGCCCACTTGTTGGGATTTTGTTAATATCTGTGGAACTTTTCACTGTTTCATATTCTATTCTGTTAGTTGCACCAAGATCTAAGATGTTAAAATTACAGGTGTTGATAAAAATTAAAGGTTTATTTTAACAGGTATTTTATTGAGCATCTGTTGAGTGTTAAGACTTATAGAATGAAAAAAGATTTGATTTTTGCCTTTTCCACCCAGTAGAGATGAAATAATACATAAAATAAGACAGAAAGATGATGGTTATTTCTAATCCCTTATCTTTATATAGGTATTTCCAAGCCAGGATCCTCTAGATCGAGCAGATTTCAATGCTGTGGAGTATATCAATACCCTGTTCCCCACGGAGCAAGTAAGTATGAAGTTTCCTTCGTTTTAGTGGCTTCTGGCTCTTCTTGAGTGTTATGATTGGTGTGTTGTACTATAAAATCGAAGTAGCCTTGATAAAGAAAGAGTGTTAAATTGAAATCAAACTTCATTGTAACCAGTTGGGGGGTAGCTAATACCAAATACTGTTGGTAGAGTGGAATTCTTGGTAGAATGAGTATATTACTAGAAATTATACCCTTAAATATTTTCCATGCAACTGATATTCGCTGGGCTAAATCTTAAGCCTATACCCCCTCCCCCCAAATATTACACACATATCCTAGCACCAATCTTAAATAAATTAGGTTTTAGTAGCGTTTGCTCTATAAATAAAAGGATGAAAATAGAGGTTTTAATTCCCCTCCCCCCCCTTACATTCTAATGGGTATTATTGTAAACCCCTTGGGGATGCACACACCCTCCTCTGGAGATGCTGTTCTACGCACGGGGTATTCACAAAAGGACTCTTGATGGTAATGACTGGATCAGATTCACATTTAAAATATTCCATCTGGCTCTGGCCGATTTGGGTCAGTGGTTAGAGCAATGGCCCTCAGTTTGAAGGGTTTTGGGTTTTATTTCGGTCAAGGGCACGTACCTCAGTAGCAGGTTCAATCCCCAGCCCTGGTTGGAGCACATGCAGGAGGCAACCAAGTCAGTGTGTCTCTCTCAATCAATGTTTCTCTCCCCATCTTCCCTCCCTTCCACTCTCTCTCTAAAGATAAAAAATATATACCCTGTTTCCCCAAAAATAAGACAGTGTCTTATATTAATTTTTGCTCCCAAAGATGCGCTAGGTCTTATTTTCAGGGGATGTCTTATTTTTCCATGAAGAAGAATACGGTACACATTTATTGTTAAATGAAAATAAAGGAAATTTATTACCTGTATACAGTACAGTAGTACAGTAGTTGTCAACACAAACCAGACAAACTGTGAATCCTACAGTATCAAGAATGTACTCATTTATTCAATGACAATTATGTGACCATCTTCTGGAACATCATCATAACAATCCAGTTCCTGAATTTCCTGGTGAATTTCTTGTGACTCCATTTCTTAGGAACCAGTGGACCAAATCTCTCATGTTTAGCAATAACACTGTCTTTAAATGAGTACTTCTTGTCAAGGTAGCCTGCTTGCAGTGCATTTGCAATGCAACTGTCAGTGATTTTCTCCCATGAATTCTTCACCCAAGTCACAACTTCTTGCAGTTTAGGTTTCACAAAGTTTCCACGCTGATTTCTCTCCAATCTATTTTCAATGTAGTCATTAATTTCCCTGGCTTGTTTATTGCAATATCTAGAGTCTGGAGATAGGCTGTCATTCCTGCGGGAATCATTATCTGATCTATTTTTTCTTTCGTGAAGAAATGTCTTCATGTCTTTAGTGCGGTGAGTGCTGGCTGCATCCCAGACTAGCAGACCTCTTTGGCTCCCTTGCATAACAAGCGGCAGCATTAAATCGACCCACTTCCTTATAACTGCTTGTGTGGCCTAGGCTTTTTCAGTTTCAAGAATAAAAACGCCCAAAACATGTTCAATCTTTTCCTTCTTGCCCTTAGAAATGATTAAAGGTGGGATTTTAGTGCCATCCAGACGAATTGCCAAAATACAGGAAACACGTGCACTTTCGTAAACAGTGGAGGGAATGTACACTAGTGCACTTTCGTAAGCAGTGGAGGGAATGTACACTAAGGAGGCACCCTGCTGTTCAATTGTTGTTTGAGATGATTGGCCCATAAACACTGCAGTTTCATCCATAGCAGTCATGTTGGAAAGATTGTATTTAGAGAAGTCAGCATCATCAATAAAGGACTTGAATGCAAGTGCTCGCTTAATAACTTGAGTATCTTCCAACCTAAACAATGTTGTAGATCTTCTTAAAGACAGTTCACTTCCCTGAAGGAAATTATCCAGCCAGTGTTGTGATGCTTTGAAGTCTTCGAGGGCTATGTCAAACTGTGGTGCCATTGCAAGGGCAAATTCTTGAATCTGAGTCCTATTCACAACCAAAGCCTCTGCTCTCCTGTCAACAACCCATTCACAGATCAGGTCTTCCAGCTCAGAAAATAATGGTTGCCGACCTGATCCACACTTGCGCTTTTTAGCATTTCCCTTGTCCACTTGTTCAATGAGGTTACCATACTCTGCTCACCAATCGGATACTCAACATCTCTTTGCAGAAAGCAGTAAGATTTTGGCCCCAAGAGTCTTCCACAATTCCTTTCTTGTACTCCGCGGAGTAGCTTTTTCTTTTTGCTCTCATTTCTAGGGGTAAAAGGAATTGGGGTATCAAGGTGGGGGGAGGGGGATCATTTAAAATGACACAGGGGGATCCAAAATGGCACGGGAGAATCAGAGGGGGGATTACCATTTTAGTAACCCCTTTTGATCCTCCTGTCATTTTGATTGCCCCCTCGGATCCTCCTGTGTCATTTTAAGTGATCCCCCTCCCCCCACCCCTGTGCCACTGAACACCTTCACCAGACATCCCCCCTACCCCTTTATCAGACATCTACCCCCTGGGGCCTGCCTGGGGACTGTCACTGGGCTTGCTGGGGCCTGGATCTGGGCTGGAGCAGGGTCTGCCACTGACTGAGAACCTTCAGTCATCATGAGGGCAACCGAGAGCATCAGGTAGTGTCATCAGAGACAGACCAGCACTCACCACCTTCACGGCGCCCTGTCTGCTCTAATCCTCCTGTTCTTCACGCATCTGCGAAAGTCTCCTCCTCTCTCCTGCCCCACGCTCACCACTCACTCCAACCTCCACTCCGCCTCCACACAGCAGTGACATCAGGACTCCGAGTAACGTCACTGGTTGCTAGACACCAGTCGGGGCGGCCTTAGCGACCAGTTTATGGTTAATTAATTTTCATTCTGAGACAGAGCCTGGAGGGGCCTTATTTTCGGAGGATGTTTTATTTTCAGGGAAACACGGGTATATATACAATATATCCTCAGGTGAGGATTAAAAAAAAATTTGTCTGGCCCTGGCCAGTGTGGCTGTTGGTTGGAATGTCGTCACACACACCAAAAGGTTTTGGGTTCAATTCCCAGTCAGGGCACATCCCCAGGTTGTGGGTTTGATCCCCCATCGGGGTGTCTGGCAGCCAATCCCTGTTTCTCTCTCACATTGATAATTCTCTCCCTCTTCCTTCTTCTCTCTCTTAAAAAACAATAATCAATGAAAATATATCCTTGGGTGAGGATTAAAAAATATTCCATCTGGCAGCAATGTGGAGGGTGAATTGGGGGGAGGCAGAGCTGGAGGCAGGAAGACCAGCGAGCAGAATGCTGTGACAGATCACTTAAGAGAGATGATGAGAGCTTCAGTAGAGACCAGGATGGAGAGAACAAAATCCAAGAGCTATTTAGGAGGCACAAGACAGAATGGGGGGATGTAGAACCGGAAAGGGATGTAGAACCCAAAATTCACTCATTTACTCAACAAAACCACTTCCTCTGCTTCCCTCTGTAAGAAATTTGTGGCTAGAGGAATGGACAAGGCAAATACCCTCCTTCCCAATACAGAGCTACCTTAATAGATAATAAAACCATTAGCAGATGATAAGCAAATTATTATACTTTACAATGACTTGTTTGTATAACTATTAATTACTTGTTATGTGCTGTCAAAGGAGTTCTCACTTCTAGTACAACGGTAATAATAGATTATATGGTATTTATTAGATGCTTACTAGGCACCAGGCACCATTCAAACACTTAATGATAAGCTGTCACTTTGTTAACATGCTTGCGTTATGATGGGAATAATGAAGCACCGAGAGTTAGAGAAAGCCCAGCTTACACATGCTAGCATTGCCATGAAGGAAACATGCTCAGTTACTGTGAAAACAGAGCGTGCACCTGAGGGACCCACAAGGGCTTCCATGAGGAAATGGCAGTTAGGCTGTGCATTACAGGCCAAATGAGGGATTTTGAACTTTGATCTCTAGCCTGGCAGACTAAGTGGGCGTTGGCACTTTACCCCATGTTGGGAGCAGGAAGAAAAAGTGGCAAACAGGCTAGGAGGAGGATGTAAAGTCGAGCTCATTTTTGAACATTTTGGGCCGTCTAAGGTAGAAATATGTGGTTGGATAGTATTTGATTCTGAAGCTCATAATCCTCATAATTGTTACTGTCTTGGCATTAACCAACTTTTTCTAATGGACATATTAATTTTTAAAATAAAGTTGGAAAACATGGCATTTTACTATGGATTATCTCTTTTGAGATTTCATAGATAGCCTTTGGAGCTCACATTTTTTTTTTTTTATAATTTAAAGATGATATTAGAAATTTATTTAAATGTTGTTTTTAATCCTCCAGAGGACATGTTTTCACTGGAAAAAAAAAAATTTTTTTTTGAAAGAGAGAAACATCAATCAGCTGCCTCCTGTAAGCACCCTGACAGGAGGTGGGAATTGAACCCACCATCTTTCAGTGTACTGGATGACATAGAGCTCATGATTTTCTATGAAAAAGGAATTCTGGGAATTAGCTGGACATGGAAATTTGGGAACAGCTGATATAGAGATAGTTTTAACCATGAAAATATTTCATTTACCCCACCCTACTAAGATTGCTGACCCACTACTAAAGCAAAAGTGTTAGATTTGAAAATTATATCTAGGAAACCACCAGGTTCTTATATATTACTGATATCTTTTTGTATTTGTTTTTAAACTAATGTAGGGAACACAAGACATCCAGATTTAGTTATATGTCTTATGCCCCCATGTACATGCTAATGTGTTGTGAAGTTTCTTAGATGACTCAGAAAATTTATGACCCAGGGGTTACCTTTATTTCCCCAACCCCCTATTTACACTTAGTTCATCTCCCAACCCAGATTTCCATGGACCTTAAGGAAAGCTAATAAAAAGTGGTGGCATGATTTATAATTTCTTTCACCTATTGCTATATCTTGGGCAAAACCCATCTGTATGCCTCATGGACCTGCAGTAAATACTTGTGAATTATGAATTTAGAATATTTAAAGTATGTCATTATATCAAGAATAAATTTAGTGTCACTCTGAGAAGGAGGGTGTGAAGGTGTCTGCTTGGACTGGAACGGATCCCGGGATGTTTCTGACTCGCCAGGTCCGGCGTGAGGACCTTGGCTTTCTGTGTGTAACAGGGCTCCCTGGGTGGTTCTGAAGAGTAGCTAGGCTTCTAGTCTCCCAGTAGAAAACTGACGATGACCAATTGTCATGTTTGCATTAGAAGTTTGATTAGGGAAACTAGATGAAATTTATGTTAAAAAATAGAATTAAGCCTGGCTATTGTGGTTCAGTGACTGAGCATCAACCTATGAACCAGGAGGTCATGGTTCAATTCCCAGGTTGCAGGCTCAATCCTCAGTAGGGGGCATGCAG
Organism: Pipistrellus kuhlii; assembly: GCF_014108245.1. Lineage (NCBI taxonomy): Eukaryota > Metazoa > Chordata > Mammalia > Chiroptera > Vespertilionidae > Pipistrellus > Pipistrellus kuhlii. The sequence goes on along the minus strand of NW_023425539.1, from coordinate 1,985,775 downwards.
GAGACAACTGATCAATGATTCTCTGTATCCCTCTCCCTTCCTTTCTGAAATCAATAAAAATATATTTTAAAAAATAGAATTAAGAACTTCAAAAAAAGAGTTATATGGAGCTGTTTATTTTTTTATTTTATTTTTAAAATATATATTTTATTGATGTTTTTTACAGAGAGAAAGGGAAAGAGATAGAGAGTTAGAAACATCCATGAGAGAGAAACATTGATCAGCTGCATGCTGCACACCCCCTACTGGCGATGTGCCCACAACCGAGGTACATGTCCCAGGAATCAAACCTGGGATCTTTCAATCCACAGGCTGACGCTCTATCCACAGAGCCAAACCGGTTAGGGCTGGAGCTGTTTATTTTATTTTATTATTTTTTAATATATATATATTTATTGATTTCAGAGAGGAAGGAGGAGGGAGAGGGAGAGAGAGAAACATCCATGATGAAAGAGAATCATGGACCGGCTCCCACCTGCACACCCCACACTGGGGATTGAGTCTGCAACTGGGCATGTACCCTCACTGGGAATCAAACCCCGACCTCCTGGTTCTTAGGTCAACGCTCAACCACTGAGCAGCACTGGCCGAGCTGGAGCTCATTATTTTTAATGATTCCCCCAAAATGCCTGCATCTATGTTGTTAAGAGTAAAAAATAAGATGCCAAATTGCTTATCATCTCAGTTTAATTTTTAAAAAGCCATATAGTATTTACATAGAAGGAACAGTAGAAGGCAATATACCAAAATGCTAGTGGTGATTATATTCTGCTGGTGATGAGGGTGATTTTATGTATTTTCTGTAATCAGCAAGAATCACCGTTGGAATCAGGAAATACTTTTCAATAATTAAGACATTTTTAAATGATGGAATTAACACTGTACAGCCACATTACGACAGAACTAGAAGAATGATTCTCAAAGAGGAGATGTGTCACCTCCACCCAGGGTAGCCAATCTGGATTCCGATGGGGCGTTTTCCCCGCTGCCAGAGAGGCCTCAACCCCGGTGAGAATCACTGCCATCGAGAGGCACTGAGCTGATAGCAGGGAGTGTGTCACATCCCTCAGGTATGCTGGGTGCAGAGAAACCAGGTCAGTTTCCATTGTAGCAGAGGAAGCATGGTAGAGTAAGAAAGAGTGAAGACCCAGGAGTCAGACACACCTCAACCACATCCAGCACCCATGACCTTGGACAAAGTATCTGTGCTTTCAGAACTTATTTTCCATTCTTTATACTGAGGAGGAGAAGAGGTTAAATTGGTAAAACACGTAGATGACCATGTAAAACATGTACGAAGATGAAGGGAAGTCATTTTTGTAAAATGTTCAGAGAATGTGGCACAACAGATCCATGTTAAATGTTAGCACCCCTTTTCCTTGTGCTTCCAGTAGAAACTCGGGAAGATAAAGAGCAGGTAGTCCACCTAACGTGCAGCCAGATGCTATAATTTTCTTGTCTTTTAAAAGCTGTATTCATGGGGTACTTGGAATTTTTAAGTGTTTTTCCCATTGTTAGCATGTTATCTTAAGTGATATTTGTTGTTTCAGACTCTCCCTGGCCAGTGTCTTTAGTGGTGGGACAAAAGTCCATCAAGTATATGTGGCCTAATTTATTTAACTTTTCTATTGAGGGCCATTTAGGTCATTCCCTGTTTTGTTTGTTTGTTTTTTGTTTTTATTGTTTAAAGTTTTACATATGTCTCCTTTTTCCCAATTGACCCCTCTTCAGTCATTCCCACCACCCCAGGCAAGCCCGCCCCGTCCCAGTGTCCATTCCGTTTTCTTTTTGTGTGTGTGTTTAAAAAAAATAATAATAATAATAATAAAAAATATATATATTTATATATATATATTTATATATATTTTTTAAATATATTTTATTGATTTTTTACAGAGAGGAAGGGAGAGAGATAGAGAGCTAGAAACGTCGATAAGAGAGGAACATTGACCAGCTGCCTCTTGTACACCCCCCACTGGGGATGTGCCCGCAGCCAATGTACATGCCCCTGACCGGAATCGAACCTAGGACCTTTCAGTCCGCAGACCGATGCTCTACCACTGAGCCAAACCGGTTTTGGCTAAAAAATGTATTTTTATTAATTTCAGAGAGGAAGGGGAGGGACGGAGGGAGGGAGGGAAGAAGGGAAGGAGGGGGGGAGAGAGAGGAAAAAAAAAAATCAATGATGAGAGAAATTTGATTGGCTGCCTTCTACATACCCCACACTGGAGATCAAGCCTGCAACCTGAGCATGTGTCCTGACTGAGAATCAAACTGTTACCTCCTGGTTCACAGGTCCACACTCAAGACTGAGCTATGCCAACCAGGTTTGCATTTAAAAAAAAAAAAAGATTTTAAAATTTATTTTCAAATAGAGGAAGGGAGAGGGGGAGAGAGAGAGAAACAGCAAGGTGACATCACACCCATGAGCAGCCTCCCACATGCCCTCTATTGGGGATTGAGCCTGCAACGTAGGTATGTGTCCCGGAATCAAACCAGCAACCTTTCAGAACATGGGATGATGCCCAACCAGCTGAGCCCCACAGGACAGGCTGTATTTGCTTTTTTAAAGAAATGCAGTTGCACATCTGAAAGCATAATATATTTTGAGTTATTCTTTCTTTAAAAATATATTTTATTGACTTTTCACAGAGAGGAAGAGAGAGGGACAGAGAGTCAGAAACATCGATGAGAGAGAAACATCGATCAGTTGCCTCTTGCACACCCCCTACTGGGGATTTGCCCGCAACCAAGGTACATGCCATTGACCGGAATTGAACCCGGGACCCTTCAGTCTGCAGGCCGACGCTCTATCCACTGAGCCAAACTGGTTTCGGCTTGAGTTATTTTTTTCAGGAAAATTGTTATGACTTAACCAAGACTTTTGTGTCTACAGAGTATTAAATTTAAGCAATTGTTACTGTACCACCAAACATTTGTTGATGTGGAATGATCTTCAGGTTGTACTGTTCAGTGAAAAAAACATGGTATAGACAGTGTGCATTTATATGAGGAAGGGGATGTAAGGCATGGGTCTGCTTCAGATACAGAGGTATCTCCGAGAACGTGCAAAAGAAACTGGCCCAGAGCCGTTGCCTCTGGCGAGGAGACCGGGAGGTGGACGGGCAGAACAGGGCAAAGGAAGCCTTGCTTTTCACTGTCTGCCTTTTTCTGTTTGAATTTTGGTCATCTACATGTTCTACCAATTTAAAATAGATTACAATTTTAAATTTTGATGATTTCCCAGTTGTAAAAAAGATGCAAGACTAGTGCAAAGAATCCATGGCTGCCCTAGCTGGTTTGGATCAGTGAATAGAGCATCCGCCCAGGGACTGATGGGTCACGGGTTCACTTCTGGTCAAGGGCGCAAACTTCGGATGCAGGTCCTTCCCCAGCCCTGGTCGGCGCATGTGGGAGGCAACCAATCTGTGTGTGTCTCTCTCTCTGTCTCTTCCTCTCCCTTCTACTTGCTCTAAAAATTAATGGGAAACTATCCGTGGGTGAGTATTAACAAAATAAACAAACAAATAAACAAAAAGAATTCATGGCTACCCTTCACCCCCAATTTCCCAAATGTTAACAATTTTAAAATAGTTTTTTTAAATACCAAAATTGTTTTTTAAACAAGGAATGAGTTCCAGCAGAGATAAGCCAGATGCGAGCTATTATGTCTGTTTTGCATATGAGGAAATAGAAACTCAGGGAGGTTAAACCTCTTGCCCTCTAGACGTACAGCAAATTTGTTTGTGACAGAGATTTGCCAAACCCAGGTCCTCTGACTACTCAGGTTCGCTCACCGTGGTGATTTATACTCAGTCTGGTTTTGAAATGACAGAGGATTCCTCAATTAAAATAACTTCTCTTTTCTGAGATTTATTGTCACCTCAGTCTGTTCTTGGGTTTCTGAAATTCAGAGCTTTGTTGAAACAGTAGACAAGATGCGAATGGCCCCATCTGAATCTCAAACACTTGTGACCTGATTTCCTTACCAGCCCTACTCCCTGCAGGAGCCTGGTCTTCTCCTGCCAGCACAGGTTGCTGGAGGCAATTCCTACATCACCCCCTATTCTTGCTCAGATAGAATATCTGTTAGTAGAAGAGAAAGAGAAAGAGAAAGAGGAAGAGGAAGAGGACTGGTGCCTAAGTGGTTAAGAGTGTCCACCTTCACACCTAAGGATCTCGGGTTTGATTCCTGGTCAAGTTCCCATTCGGGGCATGTGCAGGAAGCAACCAATTTCCCTCCCTCCCTCCCTCCCTCCCTCCCTCCCTCCCTCCCTCCCTCCCTCCCTCCCTCCCTCCCTCCCTCTCTCTCTCTCTCTCTCTCTCTCTCTCTCTCTCTCTATATATATATATATATATATATATATATATATATATATATATATATATTCCTCCCTCCCTCCCTCTTTTCCTCCTTCCCTTCCACACCCTCTTTAAAAAAAAAAAATCAATGGGAAAAAATATCCTCTGGTGAGGATTAACCAAAAATAAAAAAAATATGCTATTAAGTTGTACCATCTCTATTCCATTAGAGGGCACCATTTCCTTACATTTTTTTGCTCCCTAATGTTGGAACTAGTCCATTTGTTTCTATTGTCATTGTCTTAAAAACAGAAATATCTGTATTATAATTACAATAGCAATGCATAATCAATATAGAGCAGTTAGAAAATACTCAGGCAAAAAGAAAAATTTAAAATCTTTCCTTTTCGTGGATTACATACTGTTACTGACTTCATAGATTCTAGCTACTAGTATAGATTATAAGATCTAGTATTTACCATTCCAGTCTGTTTTCTAGTGGACCTATACACTTAGGAAAAATAGATGTATTTATTTATTAAAGTGTAACATAATGTGGAAGAGTACAAAATCTTAAGTGTATAGCTTGATGAATTTTCACAAAATGAATTCAGCCATGTAACTACCACCTAGATCAAGAAATAAAACATCTTCATGCCCTAGCCAGTTTGGCTCAGTGGATAGAGTGTCGGCCTGTAGACTGAAGGGTCTGGGTTTGATTTCGGTCAAGGGCACATGCCTAGGTTGTGGGCTTGATCCCCAGTAGGGGGCTGTGCAGGAGGCAGGCAATCAATGGTTCTCTCTTATCATTGATTTTTCTCTTTCTCCCTCTCCTTCCCACTCTGAAATCAATACAAATATATATATACATATTAAAAAAGAAGAAATAAAACATCTTTAGATGGCCCTGTCTTGCCTCCTCATAGTCACTGTCCCCTCCAAAGACAACCACTATCTTTGTTTCTAAAACGAAAGAGAATAGTTTCACTCATTTTTGAACTATAAAAATGGAATCCTACTGTATATGCTCTTGTCAAGCTTTTTTTGTGTGTGCAACATTATATTAGTAAGATTTATCCATGTTGTTGTATATATCAATATATATATCATTCATTTCATTGCTATATATGTTGTATGAATTTTTTATGATTCTACATACCAGGGGTCAGGCAATTTCTGTAAAGGGCTAGATAATAGATATTTTAGGATTTGTGGACCATCCAATCTTTGTTGCAATTACTCAACTTTGTAATTCAAAGCCAGCTGTCGATAATATGTAAATGAACGGGTATGGCTGTGTTCCAATAAAATTTTATTTATAAAAATAGAAACCAGTCTGGATTTTGCACTAGTTGCCAATTACTGCTATACTTTTTTTTAAGTGAAAATTGAATTATACTCATTAAATTTTCTGAGATGTCATCAATAGCCATTATAGTTCATCATTTCCCTATAAAAGAGGAATTCTGGGAAGTGAAATAATAGCTGGCACTTTTCCTTCTTTATTGTAGTCTCTGTCAAACATAGACGAAGTTGTGAACAAGATTAGACTGAAAATAAGGTAAGTAATACTATACGATTATTAATAATAAAAAATGTGCTTCATTATCTGACATCTCAGTTTTGCTGTAAATGGTCATTTGAAAGAAAAATAATTCTTTTTATCTGGGTTTTCATACAAGCCTTGTGGCAAAGACCTCAATTCTTTTATCAGTCTTCAGTTATTTGTAAAAAGGGAGGAAGGCCAGGCTATTCAGAACAGCTGATTATAAAAGGAGGCAAAAGATTTCTACATATTTTTTAACCATTTGTATGCCATAGCATCTATAGATGCAAGTGGTAGACCTTTTTAAATTAAATTCAAAATATCATGGCAGTTAACTGGTTAAAATTGATTTTAAAAGGAGAGGAAAGGAGAGAGCTAGAGAAAGAGAAAGAGAGAAACATTGATGTTAGAGAGAAACATGGATCAGTTGCCTCCCAAATACACCTTAACCAGAGATCAAACCTGAAACCTGGGTATGCGCCCTGACCAGGAATCAAATGCTGGACCGTTTGGTGCACAGGATGCTGCTCTAATCCACACCAGCCAGGGCAGCATTTCTACTGTATTTGCAATGGCTTTATTGCCCTAATAGATTTACCGTGTGTGTGTGTGTGTGTGTGTGTGTGTGTGTGTGTGTGTGTATTCCTAAGGCTTAGACATGAATATGGGCTTATATGTATACCAGCTACCAATGAGGTTAGATCTGCTGGTTGGTATGGGTGGTGGCCCAAGATTAAACATCGTGATTAATCTAGGATGTGATTGCCTAGGTGTCCTTCCTGCCCAATACCCTTGTTCTGGTTTGTCCACATCTGAATTTCCAGTTTTAACACATGGTAGATACTCAGTGTTTATTTACTCATTATAATTATTACCATAACTACTGGCCTGGTGCACGGATTCATGCATATTGAAAGGAAATTAATTACAAGAAATATTTTAATATTGCTATTCGCCCTTTATAATAGAAGTGTCAAAGGTGAAAGAAAAGTAATAAAATGTATATTAGTAAATGTTATCGACAATAAACCAGATTCAGGGCTGACAGTGCTCCAGCAACCCACAACAAAGGTGGAATTGCACGGCCCCTTAAGGAACCGGGCTCCTTCCTCTCTGGTCCCGGGGTGCATCACCTGAGAACCGCAGCTGCCAAGTCACCACAGCTCGGCAGCTCCTGTAGTGAGCGTCTGCCCCCTGGTGGTCAGTGCACATCATATGTACCGGACAGTTGGACAGTTGGACGATCACTTAGCCATAAATATAATCTTCCTGCAATGGACTCCTAGTGTGTGTGTGTGTGTGTGTGTGTGTGTGTGTGTGTGTGTAAAGGAAGATTCCTATAAGCGGCCGCCCAGGTCAAGGGCGCTGCTGCCGCCACCTGTCCCATCTGCCCCGCCCCACCCACACTTTCCTTCTGGCATCCACCTTACTTTCCTCTTTTCTTCCCTCTTCCTTCTAAGCTGTCTTCAGTCTTCACGGTTCCCTCCTTCAGTGTATGCAAATTAACCGCCATCTTTGTTGGGTTAATTTGCATACTCACTCTGATTGACCGTGGGCATAGCAAAGGTACGGTCAATTAGCATTTTCTCGTGTGTGTGTGTGTGTGTGTGTGTGTGTGTGTGTGTGTGTGTGTGTGGTGTGTGTGTGTGTATGACTATAATTAAATATATTAAGTGTAGATTTGTTTTTTAACTTTTGATGATGAGAAGACTTTATTTTGAATCCAGGAGATGAATTTTTCCTCTTACAACCTTTGAATTTTTTTTTTTTTTTTGGTGAAGACCTCTATTGTTAATGTTTTGTTGAATTGGATGCCTTAAGAAGTGCATAATAGCCGAGACCGGTTTGGCTCAGTGGATAGAGTGTCGGCCTGCAGACTGAAAGGTCCCGGGTTCAATTCCGGTCAAGGGCATGTACTTTGGTTACGGGCACATCCCCGGTAGGGGGTGTGCAAGAGGCAGCTGGTCGATGTTTCTCTCTCATCGATGTTTCTGACTCTCTATCCCTCTCTCTTCCTCTCTGTGAAAAATCAATAAAAAATATATTTGGGGGGGGGGGGGGAAGAAGTATATAATAGCCAGTTCATCGTTTTGGTAGACGTTTGCTATAACAATTCTGGTGGAGACCACTAAGTTGTCTAGGGTTTGCAGATAATGGAAATTCTTTGATGATCCAGAAATCGCTTGCGAACCAGTTATTTTCCTTCTGCTCGCATACCTTTAATGGATTCTTCCAATGAAAATGGAATTGACTAAAATAGATGTCTATGTTTGAGACATCATTAATGGCCCCCGTTGAGCCACTGGAGAAAGAGGAGCTGGAGGCTGCAGATCTGTCTCCTACATAGGTTGCACAATCGGGCCCAGAGGCAAAGCACTGATTTCATATATTACTCTGGCTCCTTATCCCTTTTAAGGTTCTGGAGGAAGTTTCTGAGGAAAAAATTTATGTGGGGTAATTTGAATTCTCTGGCTTCTTCCCATAAAGTTTCAGCAACTTTCTCATTTTTGGTTTACTCCATGAAAAATACTAAAAGTTATATGGGTCCTTTGGATACTCTGAATACTAAGTGAAAACAGCCCTTTTTTCAAAAACAAAGACAACTCCTCAGTCTTTGCTGGGCTGGGCTTTTTACACGACTGTTATGCTCCACTTGGGCCCAAGGCCTCAGTCTTTCTTATATCATTCAAACTTGTTTGATTTTCTGGACAAGTGGGTACAATCTGCAGAAGATGCTGGGTAAATTATTAACTCTTGCTCTTTGATCAGTTTAGAATAGAGATTATTTTAATGATTTGTATTCTTTAACTTTTTTACCAGGAGACTGGATGACAATATTCGAACTGTTGTAAGAGGCCAAACAAATGTGGGACAAGATGGCAGGCAAGTAAGTAACTTATTCTTCCCTATTAATTATACTCCCCTGATTTCTTCAGAACCCAACTACCAAGTGACCAAAGTGTGGAACTGCCTCCTCACAGAGCATTTTCTTATGGCTCTGTCCCATACACAGCAGGAAAGGTAGGTGACTTGTTCCACTAGTGACGGAGGTGGGCTGCCCAGACCAGCCATGAACTCTTTTACTCAGTGTCCCTTGAGCCAGGGGCATATCAGCACATCTCAGCCAGGCTGGGGCATGCAAGCTGAAATGAAAAACATTCCTTATCTTTATCCTCAGTGGCAGATGTCTCTTGTGCCCCCTATCTTTTCTGTGCTGTGGCTAAAAGTGGCTGCTACTTTTATCTAGCTTATCTAGCTAAGTTGTTGGGATTTTGGTATTACTTTTGTTACTGCAAAAGATGGCAGTAATCTATGCATCAAAAGACACTATCAACAGCCTAGCTGGTTTGGATCTGTGGGTAAAGCATTGGCCTGTGGACTGAAGGTTCAGTTCCAGTCAAGAGCACATGCCTGGGTTGTAGGCTCAATCCCCATTGGGGCGTTCAGGAGGCAGCCAGTCAGTGATTCTCTCTCATCATTGATATTTCTATTTCTCCCTCTCCCTTCCTCTCTGAAATTAATAAAAATATATTTAAAAAAGACACTATCAACAGAGTAAAAAGGCAACCTACAAAATGAGAGAAGATATATGCAAATCATATATCTGGTAAAGGATTAATATCCAAAATATATTGAGAACTCCTAAAATTCAACAACAAAATCCAAACAGCCCAACAGTGGGCAATGAACTTGAAGAGACATTTTTCAGAAGAAGATATAAGATTAGTCACTAAGTACATGATGCTCAACATCACTAATTATTAGGAAAATGAAAAGCAAAACTACAGTGAGATTTGACCTACTGATAGGATGGCTACTATCAAAAAAACAGAAAACGCCCGGCCAGCATGGCTCAGTGGTTGAACATTGACCTATGAACCAGGAGAACACGGTTCAATTCCTGGTCAGGGCACATTCCGGGGTTGCAGGCTTGACCCCACAGTGTGGGGTGTGCAGGAAACAGCTGATCAATGATTCTTAGTCATCATTGGTGTTTCTATCTCTTCCCCCTCCTTTCCTCTCTGAAATCAATAAAAATATATTAACAGACAAACAAACAAACAGGAAACAAGTGTCAGCAAAGCAATAGGGCTAAACATCATGCAAGGACTAGGAAATAGTCCTTTAGGATATGGAGAAATTGGAACCCTTGTGTACTGTTGGTGGAATGTAAAATGGTACAGCTGTGTGTAAAACGGTATGGAAGTTCCTAAAAAAATTTTAAATATAAAATTACCATATGACCCAGCAATTCTACTTCTGGGTATATACCCAAAATAATTGAAAGCAGGGTCTTGGAGAGATAGTTGCATAGCCACATTAATAGTAGCTTTATTCACAATAGGTAAAACGTAGAAGCAAAGTGTCCATTAACAGATGAATAGATAAGCAAAATGTGTATATGTAAATAGTGGGATATTATTCAGCCTTAGAAAGGAGAGAAATTCTGACACATGCTATAATAAGGATGAACGTGCACACATTATACTAAATGAACATTATACTAATCCTGTCACAAAAAAATAACCATATGATTCCACTTATATGAAGTAATCAGAATAGTGAAAATCATAAAGACAGAAAGTACAATTATAGTTGGCAGGGGCTGGGGGAGAATGGAAAGTTATTGGAGAATGGGTATAGAGCTTCAGTTTTACAAGCTGAGAAGAATTATGGGATGGATGGTGGTGATGGCTGAACGAGAATGTGAATGTACTTACTTCATTCAGTTAAGAATGATTAAGATGATAAATTTTATGTGTATTTTAACACAATAAATTTAAAAAATCAAGATGGAAATAAAATTCATATATTACAAAAAATAGGAATGTGTCATAGCTACAGTTCCTCATGCCTAGTTTTGTTGGCAAACAGGTAACCAGATTGATTTCAAGAGTTTTACATTTCCTTTGGAGCTAGCAAAGGAGGGCTGTTGGAAGGGAATGAAGGGAAAAGCATATGGGGAGGAGGTATTTTTCAATGATTCAAAGGCCAGATGTTATCTACTAAACATTTCCCCTTTCATTTGGATTTTATTTTTCTGTTTAGGCATCATATTTCAGAAATTGCCATCTTGACAGAAATGCTGAGCATGTCTTTCCTACTCTTCCTCTCATCCAGTGTCTGGTGCTCCCTTACCAATGCTCATTCAGTTAGGTCTAGTGTGCATCTTTGTAATAATAGCTTCAGTTCTGTTATTTGTCCTGTTTAACATTTTTTAGTACAGCTGATTCCTTTTTTAAAAAAATTTCAAAAATATATATCCACTGAGCCAAACTGGTTTCGGCTAAAAAATAAAATTATTGAATTTATTGGGATGACATTGATTAATAAGATTATATAAGTTTTATGTGTACAATTCTATAATGCATCATCACCCAAAGTCAAGTCTCCCATCACCGTTTCTCCCCCTTCACCTATTTCACCCAGCCTCCTCCCCGCCAACAGCTGTCAGTACAGCTGATTTCTTAAAATATTAATTTTGCTACCCAGATTTTTGGAAGGTAGGTGGAGGTTGTAATCCTTTGTAGAAACTTCCTCATCTTATATTCCTGTTCTCTCTACTAGTAGCTGACATGTGCTGAATCTCTTTCTTTCACATTTTCAATTTATTTATTTCTCTATTTTTCCTACATTTTATGACTTTCTTTTCCTTCTGTTGGTCTACTTATAAGTAGTCTACCATCTTCCGTGTTGTCACCATCACTATTTGCGTGTAGACATACTAACTTCCTAAAACTGGTCCTATTTCCTAGTCCTTCCATGATTTTTAGCTTTTGTTTTGCTTTATCTCTATTTAGGTTTTTCCAGTGAAGCTTTGCTTCTCTGGCAGGTGAGGCCCATGTAATCAGGGCCCTTATAGCAGGAAATGTCATGTCATCTAGTCATGTCGTCTTCCTCTTCAGAAACCTCTGTCTACCTACCACATTACACCCAAATTCTTTCCCTTAGCATTCAGGGTCTCAATCTACCTTTGTCTGTGTTTCATCCATACTGAAGACTTAACAGTTTCTGGACTTAGATTTGTTCTTCCTTTTGCTTATAATTCTCTCTCTCTATTCTTTTTTCTTCTTTTTTTATAATGTATTGATTTTTTTTTTTACAGAGAGGAAGGGAGAGAGATAGAGAGCTAGAAATGTCGATGAGAGAGAAACACCGAGCTGCTGCCTCTTGCACACCCCCTACTGGGTATGTGCCCGCAACCAACGTACATGCCCCTGACCGGAATGCACTGAGCCAAACCGGTTTCAGCTCTCTCTCTCTATTCTTTTTCTCCCAATAGCTTAATTCCAAAATCTTACCTATTCCTAAGGCCCAGCTCAACTACCACTTCTTTCATGAAATTTTTGGTTCAGCTTAACTAGACAAACCGAAGGAGTCAGAATTTTAGAACTAGAAGGGATTTGAAACTTGTCTGGTCCAGTCCTCTCGTTTTACAGGTGAGAAAATTGATCCCAGTGTCCCTCAGTGAATTATATATATTCCTTTCTGCCTGCAGACTCCCACAGCCCTGTGCTCAGACCTTACATTTGGCTTTCCTGGTCTCCTTTGACGTGCTAGTGAGCACATCTTGTCCCATTGACTAGTTTATAAGTTCTTGAGTCAAGAACTGCGTCTTTCTCACCTTCACACTTCTCAGAACACATAGCCCATGTGTAATAACGGTTTATTTAACTATTGTTTAAAACTTGATTTGTGTATGACTAGTTGCAACTTACTATTTGAAATAATAATGCTACTATTTATTGTGATTCAGCCTGTATTGAGAATGGCTCACTAGACACCTTAATACACAAAAGAGAGACTCAGGTATTTACAATTCCAAGAATGTGAAAGTAAAGTAAATGATTCATCAAGACTTTTTGTTGGGTCATGCTATGCAGATACATATCTCTTAGTTATGTTTTAACCTGTGGTCACAAACTGGCAGTGCTGGGGAGCCGGTCCCAGAGTTAGCCAGCCTGCAGGGATGTCGGCCTCCCCGCCTCACACGTTAATAGGTTACAGGTTACTGTAGAGCAAAGCGGGTCACATTTCAGAGAGTAAGACCACATTTTCAAGAATGTTTAGATAGCATTTCAATCTGTGATGGAATTTTGTATTCGTCTCCTTAGAATCCAGACAAAAAGGAAGCCCAGAAGAAATAATGGCTTTTCCTGTCATCCCCTCCATCTGTCTTTTCCAACAGTTTGTAATGCAAGTTGAAGTAGAGACTTTTTTCTCAGGGAGCTTTTGAGTCCTATTCTTGTCAACTCCTGCGGGTGAGAGCCTTGCTGCCCAGCCCTGCCTGGCGGGTGGTTTGCTGAAGGGAGACTCTGTGTGACTGGCACAGACTGGGGAGAATTACGGATGTTCCAAAATACTGAGTTTTATAGGTCAAGAGGCCCAGGTTTTTCCCTTTCCCAGGACAGAGGAAAAGTTTGCTTTCAGAACTTATTTCCTAAGCTTCTGAGGAACACTCGGGAGGGGAGCAATAATATGGACCAAAGGAAGTTTTCCTTTTATAAATTTCATTTTGATTGTGTTCAGCCAGAACAGATGTATAAATAAGGGGAAAGTATTCACTTTACATTTATGGTGTCTTAAAAAGACATTTTTAGCAGAAAACATTCTTTTTGAAAAGCAGTATTTCTGATTCAAAAATTATTTGAAGGAAGGGAGTAATTTAGAAATTGAAGACATAGTGAAGCAATTTAGTCTCTTGATATTTCTGAAGTGCCAGCTGCCTGGTTAGCCCTCTGCTGCACATTTTGGGGAGCCTGGGATTGCTGACCAACGCCTGCGTGGGTGGACTTGTGCTGGTCTAGTCTGTGACCTCTTCTAACCAGACTGTGATGCTCGTACAGAGCTCTTACAGCACTGGATTCTCCCCATTTTTATCTGTTGAAATCATCAGGCAAAAGTTTTAATTAAATGCCCACATGTTTGAAACTTTGTGGATGAGTCAATTCAACAAGTACTTGATCTGATATGCAGTGAAACTTATCCAGCTTCCCAAGAATTAATATGGACAGCTTGGAAGTAGGTAGAAAGAGCGGTGAATAGTGGAGTGGGTTAGAAGGAAAAGTTGGCATGTGAAATTTTAAGAGTAGCCAAATCTTGATCAGTTCCCAGTAAGATGAGAATCACCAAGAGAGGATCAGCCACTGAGCTTCTGTCTCTTCAGTGGAGCTTGGCTACAGTGTAAGTATTGCATCAGAGCAAGGCTAAGTAGTTTGGGAGGAACAGAATTAGTACAGTAGTTCCCCTTTATTGTGGGCGATACTTTCCAAGACCCCTAGTGGATGTCTGAAGCACAGATGATACTGAACTTGGCCCCTTTTCACTTCAAAGAAGCTCCTGACTGCTTCTGTAGGCTTATCTGATTTGCCAGCATCACTCTCTTTCTCTTTGGGGCCACTGTGAAGTAAAGTAAGGGTTACTTGAGCACAGGCACTGCAGTACACTGTCAATAAAGCGGGAATGGCATGTACAATGTGAATATGCTGGACACAGAGATGATTCACACACCAGGCAGGTGCGATATTTTATGTTACTCAGAATGGTATGCAGTTTAAAACTCATGAATTGTTTTAAAATATATTTTCATTGATTTCAGGAAGGAAGGGAGAGAGTTAGAACATCAATGATTAGAGAGAATCACTGATCGGCTGCCCCCTGCACACGTGCGCGCGCGCGCACACACACACACGCACACACACACACACACACACACACACACACACACTGGGGATTGAGCCTGAAACCCAGGTATGTGACCTGACCAGGAATCAAATCCTGACCTAGTTCATAGATCAATGCTCAACCACTGAACCATGCCAGTGAGCTTATGAACTATTTCTGGAATTTTCCATTTAATATTTCAGATTGTAGTAACTGAAACCATGGAAAGTGAAACTGTAAGTAAGGCAGGGACTGCTGTATTGTCATCTCCAGCTCTGCTCACAGAAACTTTGATTTGGAAGAAGGTAGCATTAGGTAATTGTAGACAGTGTTTCACTCGATTCAGGAATCTTTTTTTTTTTTTTTTAATACTAGAGGCTCAGTGCACGAAATTCGTGCAGGGGATGGGAGGGTGTACCTCAGCCCAGCCTGCACCCTCTTCAGTCTGGGACATCCTTCTCAGAATCCAGGACTGCTGGCTCCCAACAGTTCATCTGGCCCTCCTAGTCACCCCCTAACTACTCCCCTGCCAGCCTGGTCTCCCCTAAATTTCTTCCCCTGCTGACCTGTTGCCACCAACTGCCTTCCCCTGCAGACCTGATTGCTCCCAACTACCCTCCCCTGCAGGCCTGGTTTCCCCCAACTGCCCTCCCATGCAAGGCCTGGTCCCCCCAACTGCCCTCCCCTGCATGCCTGGTCCCCCCCAGCTACCCTCTCCTGCAGGCCTGGTTCCCCCCAACTGCCCTCCCCTACAGGCCTGATCGCCTCCAACTGCCCTCCCTTGCAGGCCATCTTGTGGTGGCCATCTTATGTCCACATGAGAGCAGCCATCTTGTGGTTGGAGTGACAGTCAATTTGCATATTACTCTTTTATTAGATAGGCTATTTTATTGACTTTTTACAGAGAGGAAGGGAGAGGAATAGGGAGTTAGAAACATCGATGAGAGAGAAACATCAATCAGCTGCCTCCTGCACACCCCCTACTGGGGATGTGCCCACAACCAAGGTCCATGCCCTTGACCAGAATTGAACCTGAGACTGTTGAGTCTGCAAGCTGACTCTCTATCCACTGAGCCAAACCGGTTAGGGCAGGGATCCTTTCTGTGACATCTCTGACGTTTCATTATCCTGCTTCTGCTTAGAGACTTGTGGTGGTACTCTAAGGATAGCCTATTCCAGTTTTGTAAAGCTTTAATTGTAAGAAACTTCTTTCTTAGACTGAACTAAAAAAGCAAAATACACCTCTTTGTAGATAGATTATCTTTGATCTTAGTTTTGCCAGTTGAACTGATGTAAATCTAATCCCGTTTCCTTATTACAGCTTCTGAAATTATGTTCCTTGCTAAGTGTCCCTTTATCTAGGCTAATCATTCTTAGTTTCTTCAAATTTATGATATGATTTCCAGACCCTTTATTATCCTGGTTGCCTTGCAATTTGTCAACATGCCTCTTAAAGTGAGATTCCTGGCCAGGAGCAGACAAAGTGCGTGAACATACAGTGGGACAATTTCTAGACTGGGCTTGTCAACTTGGGAGCTGGAAGTTCAGGGGGGCCTGTCGACAGAAATTAGTTGTAAAAGTTTGTATGATTGGCGTATTTTTGGAGAGAAGACTCATTGGTTTTTCTAGATTCACCAAGGAGTCTGTGACTCTTTAGAAGTTAAGGGCCATTGATTTAGGTGCTGTTCTTCCATTCCTTTGGGTTGGGTGAAATTTTTGGCTGCCATATTACACCATTGGCTTTTGTTGAATTGGCAGTTATCTGAAACTCCTAGGTCAAGAGTTGGGAACAGATTCCCACAGAGCTAACAAGTGGCTACACAGGTAGGTGTGCCTCCATGGGCATCCATTGACGTGACTGATCTGTCTGAACGGGACAGCCACACTCAGCTCTGTGGAATTGTTGTCATGTCTGAATGCAAACTGGAGTTTCCAGGTTTATCAGTGTTTCAAGTGAAGCCAGAAATCTGATTTTTATGTGACTCTCCCAAGTTTTAAATGTTGGCTTAGTGTTTTTTATAAATGCTATAAAGGCCAAACAAAACACATCCCTGGGCCAACCGTTGCAGTATCGGCCCAAGGCCTTCTGAACTGCTTTTAAACTCTTCCCTTCCCTTCTTGTGTAAGAGATTCTTTGAAATTAAATGCCGAACTTTATGTGTCTCACACTTGATTTCATCTGGCTAGTTGGTTTGATTGTTCCAGCCTCTGAGACCTTTTAGAACCTTGATAACCTTTCCATTTTCTCATTACTGGATTTTCCAGACATGTCTTCTATTGTCTTCATTCAAGTTGTAGATGAAAAGGTTGAACAGGATGGGTTCAGAGCCATGTGGCATGCTATTTGAGACTTCTCATTCTTCCCTTTCTAATCCTTATTTAATACAAAATGCCAGGCCTGAAAACAAAGCATTTCTTCCTGTCGTCAGTGTCTGTCCAGGGCCGTGTTTCTTAATTTTTGCATGTCTTCACTGACCTCAGAAAATGAGGCTAATCATACTTGCCTTCTCTTTTCACAGAGATATCTTAATGATTTATTAATTAGCTCTGGCCAGTGTGGCTTAGTTGGTTGAGCATCATTCTGTGCACCAAAGGTTAGCTGGTTCGATTCCCGGACCAGGCACATGTCCATGTTGCGGGTTTGGTCCCAGTAGGGGTGCATTCAGGAAGCAAACGATTGATGCTTCTCTCTCTTTCTCTCCCTTCCTCTCTCTAAAAAACATACACATACACAATGAAAAATTTAAAAAAAATTTATAATTAAATCAGCAAAGCACATTGCCTTCCAAGGAAAAAGTGTTTTCTGCTTCTCATCCTCAAAATTAGCATATCATCTATTTGGGGCATTAGAACCGAAATAACGGTGTTCTCCCAGACGCTGCACTAGGTTGATGGTAGGGCTTCACAGCACAGCATTGATCTTCATTATGTGCGACTGTGACTCCGTAACTGTCAGCTCTCTGGCAGGAGGACTTGAAGTCTTTCCCTCCATCACTTTAAATTTATCCTTTCTCTCATCTTCTCCGGGAGGAAAATGAAGCCCATTGATGGAAAGAAAATAAATGGCATCATTATTGAAGAGACCACAAGTAGTTCAAGGGGAAAAAGGCAACTGTCACTTGCTTCCTCTGGGAACATACTAAATCTAATGCAATTGATAACCAGTATCACCCAAATAAATTTAATAAAAATAAATAAAGCAATTGAGCTTTTCATGCATGACTCAAATTTTTCCATTAGCGATCAAACATGATTAGATATTTTTGTTTCCTTTTAATTATTTTGAATTTTCTTTGTCAGAATGTCTACAGATAACATTAAACTTCAGAAATTGCAAAGGCCTCAGAATGACCTGGGGAGTGCAGGAAGATGCAATGGGGTGGTTCCGGGGTTGAGTTCAGTCTTCGGTATGGGCCCGGTGTCCTTGGTTCTGATTGGGGCTCTCCACTGTTCCCCAACCAGGGGTCCTTACATCTGGTGCAGAGATCAAGGTTGGGATGCTGTTATTTGACAAGTCGAATCCAAGTGAGTGTTCAGTTTGCCTAGAGTTCCAGTGCGATATTGGCTGTAGCTGAGGCAAAGACTTCTAGAATGTCCATTATTTAGCACTGCAGTGACTGGGTGCAGCCTTGTCACCATGCTTATCCTGCTAATTGCACGTGAGCCTTGATACGCACTTTTGGCAGAGTGATATGTCTGCTGCATATTGGAACCCTTAGCCACTTGTCCTCCAAATTTCTTCATTTTTAGACAACCCGTAAGGAATCCTAACAGCTGTTTTTTCTCTCCTCTATGTGTAACACTGAGCATTCTATTGGCAACTCTAAGGAGTGGGGTAATTAGGCATTGTCACTAATGTAACATTGAGTGGCAGCCTGGTCAAGCGAAAACTTGGGCTTTGAATTTAAGTTGTGGCTCTGTCATGCTCTCTCTCTCTCTCTCTCTCTCTCTCTCTCTCTCTGTGACCTTGGACAAGTTACTTAACTTCTCTGGACCTCAGGTTCCTCATCTGTGACATGGAGATAAAACCTACTTTGGGATGGTGGGGATCAGAGTTTATTTAAAAACACTGAGCACTAGCTGTTATAGCTCAGTTGGTTAGAGCGTTGTTTCATACACTGAAAGGTCTCAGGTTCGATTCCCAGTTAGGCATATACCCGGGTTATAGGTTTGAATCCCAGTTAGGGTGCATGCAGGAGATGACTAGTCGATGTTTTTCTCTCACATTAGTGTTTCTCTCTCTCTTTCTCTCCCTCTTCCCTCCTTTCTCTCTAAAATCAATAAAAACACATCCTTGGTTGTGCTCAGTTGTGCTCAGTACATGGCAGTAATACTGAGGCTGCTCATTATGGTGTAGTCCCTGGAAAGATCAGTGTTCCTAATTCTGTGCATCTAAGCATAACTAAATTGCATGTAAATATCACACTTTGTTTATTCATTCATCTTTATTTATTTATGTATTTATTTTTTAACATATTTTATTGATTTTTTACAGAGAGGAAGAGAGAGGGATAAAGAGTTAGAAACATTGATGAGAGAGAAACATTGATCAGCTGCCTCCTGCACACCCCCAACTGGGGATGTCCCACAACCAAGGTACATGCCCTTGAATGAAATCGAACCTGGGACCCTACAGTCCGCAGGCCGATGCTCTATCCACTGAGCCAAACCGGTTAGGGTGAATCTTAAATTTTTGTGTTAAGTACCTAATAGCAGTGATACTGCCTCCACACAAAAACAAACAAACAAAAAAAACCCTACCATGATCATTTCTGTGCGTTAGCAAGTTCAGCAGTTGGACTATTTCCTTCCTGACCTTAGAAACACACCAAGTCCCACTTGAGTGCAATGGGATTATTGAAAATGGTTTTAGGAGAGTAGTGTGCCAGAAGGAACACTGAAGTTTATTCTTTTTCTGAGCCATCTCCATATAAATTGGCACTCTTCAGGAGCCAAGACAGAAGGGCAGACATAACTTTTGCCATCTGCCTGTTTCCATGTTAAAGGCAGTCACAAGTTTAAACTCGCGTTTCTGCATCTAAAGAGGAAAACACCATTCATCACTACTGTAACTGCTCTGGCTATTGCCCAGCTTACTCTTGCTTTTAACTGCTAGTAGTTAGTAATTTTGGAAGGAAAATTCCATCCTTAGTTTGAGGTTGCACGTATTCCTGCTGACAAGGCAAAGCTTTCTGGGTTTCAAAGGTCCCTCACACAAGAAGTCATTCAGATATGTTTAAACAATGGATGGGAATTTGAAACTGTCTTCATGTATGAACTTGACTTTTTTTTTTTCTCTCTCTCTTTCATCCATGGAAATACAGGATTTTGAACAGCATGAATTCCAGTGCTGTGGTTGTTTCTCAACATTTCCATTTATAAATGTGTTTTCAGTAGCCTGTAACAGAGCTATGAAATTTCCTTTGCTCTAATTTGCACTCTGGGATCTCCACTGGAGGAAGATTAATTTTGCAAAAACAAGATAATGCTTTCTTTTAGTCTGCTTGGTTTGGTGTTCTATAGTTATTTAGATCAGTAATTTTCAACCTTTTTCATTTCATGGCACACATAAACTAATCATAAACTAATTACTAAAATTCTGTGGCACCCCAAAAAATATATTTTTGCCGACCCAACCAAAAAAAAAAAGTAGGTATAGCGGTTTGGCTCAATGGATAGAGCGTCGGCTTGGGGACTGAAGGGACCCGGGTTCGATTCCAGTCAGGGGCATGTGCCTTGGTTGCGGGCATATCCCCAGTAGGGAGTGTGCAAGAGGCAGCTGATTGATGACTCTCATCGATGTTTTTAGCTCTCTATCTTTCTCCCTTCCTCTCTGTACAAAATCAATAAAATATATATTTTTAAAAAATAGAAGGCATAATTTTGGTTGATTTACCAAAAAGAAAAGGAAAAAAAAAAAAGGTAATTACATACCCTTGACTTTAAAAAAAAAAAAAAATCAAGTGCCTATACTTGTATATAAGGATTTCTGGTATCAAGAGTTAACCAGTCAGACGCTGCTTATGTGACATGACCAGTCTTTGCAACTCTATTCTCCGACCCATTTATTTATGGTTCAAAACAGGGCATTCGCACCAGACAGCTATTGTTGTGTTGTCATATTTTTATTTGACAACCTAAGGAAAAAGAGGTCAGTGCCTGTTTTTAAATAGTCAGATATTCCATGTTTTAAAAATTCTTGCAGTACACCATTTGAAAATCGTTGGTCTAGATTAAAGCTCTAAAATATACAAGACACTTCCTGTCCTTCATGTTGTATTGGATCACATGCTAGGACTCCTGATTTTTTTTTAAAATATCTTTTTATTGATTTTTTTACAGAGAGGAAGAGAGAGGGATAGAGAGCTAGAAATGTCGATGAGAGAGAAACATTGACCAGCTGCCTCTTGCACCCCCCCCACCGGGGATGTGCCCACAACCAAGGTACATGCCCTTGACTGGAATCGAACCTGGGACCTTTCAGTCCGCAGACCAACGCTCTACCACTGAGCCAAACCAGTTTCGGCAGGACTCCTGATTTTTGTATCCATGTTACCTCGTGGATACTAAACGGATGCTGTGTTCATCTAGATAGCGTATGTGATACCTAGAATATGGATGTTAGGCAAAATATATTAGTACTTCTCTTAGAATGTCCCCCAACTAGAAGGGGACACTTCTTCTGGAGATATATACACTGATAAGTATATTTGATTATCCAGGTACTATCTTTTAAAAATCAGAAGATGAGGGAAATTGAGAGAGTCTTTACCCCACCTCAGCCCTAATTGCTCACCCTGGTCTCTTTGTCATTCTTCTGAACTTTTCTTGTTCCCAATCATATTGGAACAGTAGGGACTGTAGTTCTGCCTGTTACTCATATCATTTATGCTAGGCCAAGTGCTGCACTTGTTTTTTTTCATTGACTTCTTGGAGATTCTGATTTTTGGAAATTTCTGGTGAATGGTTTAGCATCTTGAGGTCAGGTTCCAGTACAGTTGTCAGCTCTGGAGTTATACAGATCTCTGGAATTAAGAACATACACTTTTAAGACTAATATGTCTTTCTTGATTGATTCACTATAAGCAAAGACACATTTTGAGTTTCTTTGGCAGAAGGTACATTTTGAGTCACCTATCTTAATCTATAATGCTAATTAATGTTTTATTACAATATAAATGTGTTCATCTTACCCTCAACAAAATATTGTTGCAAATATTATTTTACTTGATCCTCACAAAGATGTGAATTCAGCCATGTTGATGTTATTCTCCCTATTTTGCCGATGAAGAAATAGGCTCAGATAGGTTCTGTGACTTGCCCCTAATTTCTGACTCGTAGTATGCTGCATACTTGTCCATACCAAATTCTCTTTATAGCAGTGGCAAATGTAAAAACGTAAAAAGCACATTTGGGAGGGCGCTACTTTTTTCCACTGTAGCATCTGAAAAGTTGACTGGCTCACAAGGGGATCGAAGCGGTGACAGTGACCCATGGCCTCATTAACCAGCTGGGTCCCTCCCAGTGAAAACGGCCACAAAGAGCCCAATGCTGAAAGGAGACCACTGTGTTGACTGCACTCCAAGGTACTGAAGAGATTCAGTGGGATAGGAGGAGAAAATTGCTTAGATGAAACCTGAGCATGTCCATAGCCTGGGGCTTTTCGTTTAGAAGGTGCCTCTAAACACCGAGAGCCGAAACCGGTTTGGCTCACTGGATAGAGCGTTGGTCTGCGTACTGAAAGGTCCCAGGTTTGATTCCGGTCAAGGGCATGTGCCTTGGTTGCGGGCACATCCCCAGTAGGGGGTGTGCAAGAGGCAGCTGGTCGATGATTCTCTCTCATAGATGTTTCTGACTTTCTGTCCCTCTCTCTTCCTCTCTGTAAAAAAATCAATAAAATATATATTAAAAAAAAGAAAGAAAAAGAAACACCGAGATGTCACCACAAAGGACGTCCTTTTCTGAATGAAGACCCGTAATATAGATGAGAGTTACTAAGTGACTGAAGTGAAAAGCGACATAGTAAGATATGGGGATCAGAATTTAACTTGGCAGCGGGGAAATCCTACTCTTGGGGGGAAATAGTCCTTTTGTGAGACTTGCACACATTGTTCCTTTAAATGTGCCCCGTTTCCTAAAGTGTTGACTTCCCATACGTTTTATTCAGCAAAAGCAGCTGACACTTTTGCTGAAACATTTTCTTCTCTTTTGCCATTTGGAGCTCTTGCTTTAAATGCAGTCATCCTCGTGGGCTCCATTTCATCAAAGGAAGCTGTGCATGAGTGCATGCACCACTCCCACCTGTTTCAGGGCTAACGTTTTAAATTATGGGTGATAACAGATATAAGCAGAACTTTAAAATGTAAATGTTTAGTCTTGTTTGGGCACTGCTGAATTTGTGCGCCAGCCTCATCTTGTGATTTTAACTTCTGGCTTGGCTCCCGAAAACAATAAAAATGAATTCTTTGGTTCACATTTTCAGTGGATGTGGTCTGCAGAAATCGTAAATAAAAGTAACTTAGGTGGAACAGAGCATTTTAACAAATCAGGTGAGAATGACTCCTTTTGCTCTGTACATTCTTTTGGTTCACAAACTTGGAAAGAAACCTGTGCTTTAAATAAAGGCCTTCTATACATAAGGTTTCAGAATGGGCTGTGGAGGAGTTAGTATTAACACCAGTGATTCCCATCGGATGGATGCCCGTCTGACATTCGACCGGGGCTACCAGTTCTAGAAGGCACCTGTTGTGTTCGAGGGCACAGGGAAGCCGGAGGCTGTGCACATGCAGTCACCCACAGCTCTGAGGTTCCTGCAGCCTCTGCCACTGCTTGGCACCGTGGTGGGGAATGGGCTGCATTGTTATTACTGCCGAGTCCTCTCAGAGCACTTCTGCTCCAGCTGCTGATGCCCTGTTTCCATGGCAGCAGCTCCAGCGGCACCATAGTGGCCAGCAGTATCTAAAGCAGGAACATTCTATAAATAGAGTCTACTTACCCCTAGGTATCTACCTTCAGTAGATGCCACAGTAGGAGCCAGTATTGAGAGCTCATCAGAGCTGGTAGCCCTCGGCAATATTTTTGCTCTCTTGAGCAGTCAGTCCCTTGCTTTCCAAATGATTTTGGCATTCATTACTCAGATCTCTTTGTATTATTCTTATCTTAGAGTTTTATTTGTTTCTTACATGTATTCCTTACAAGCTCTCTGTGTGCCCACTTAGTGATCCTTTTCTCTCAGTATCTAACACAGTATATATAGTAGGCACTCACTTTTTTTCCTTTCTCTTTTTAAAAATTTCTTTATTGATTAAGGTATTACATATGTGTCCTTATTCCCCCATTACCCCCTCCTACTCATGTCCTCAGGCACTCACTTTTTACTGAAGGACTGAACTAAGGATAGAAAGTTTTTTTCTGGAGAATGTCTTGTTTTCAACGTGGTTTGAAGAGATCATCCCCTGATCCATAAGCCATTCTTAATGCATCTACCTGCAGATGTTGAACTTAATCAGCATACTTACAAAGCTCTAAAGATGGCTTGAGCTTTGGTTCTTATCTGAAATATGGCATTTTGTCTGGGAGATCTGAGAATCATCTTAATAGTTATCATTTAGTGAGTCCCTTTTATGAGCTGAGTACTCTATCAGGACTCTTTGCAGAAGACAGATTCCCAATTCAAACTGTCCTAGGCAGAAAGGGGGATTATTTGGAAGGCTCTTGTGTCTCGTTTTGAAGAAGTTGAATAGTCAGATGATGAAAGAGTAGTGTTGCAGCTGGATTTGTCAAACTACTGAAGCCCAGGATTGGAAAAATGCTCAGAATTATCTTTACTTGGAGATCAGAGCCTCCCCTTACTGAGGAACTTTGCCACAATCTAACTCAACTTCACACCTTGGGGTTCCCACCATCAGAGAGAGATGAACTCTTTCCTGATTCATTCTGGAAGTCACAGGAAAACCCTGTTTGGCCCAACTTGGGCCTGGACTGTCTCTGGGGCAGCAGATTCCATAATAACAGGGTGAAAGGAAGATTCCTGAGGAGAAGGAGGGCTACCAGATAAACAATTCCACAGTGCTCATTACTAAGCCCTGTATTTTTCTTAAATGTTTTTATTGATTTCAGAGAGCAGGGGAGGATATAAACATCAATGTTGAAAGAAATCATTGATCAGCTGCCTCCTGCACATCGATCGAGCTCGAAACCTGGGCATGTGCCCTGACCAGGAATCGAACCTGACCTCTTGGTTCATGGGTTGATGTTCAGTCCTGAGCCACACTGCCCAGGCAGCCCTGTATTCTTTTGTAACAAAAAGCTTTTGAGGTATGGTCTCTTATTCCTGTCCTTGAAATGGTGAGCCTGTGCCTTCAAGAAGTACTGTGGCTTAGTAGAGATCACACAGTAAATGGCAAGACCAACAGTCAAATCCATTTGCTGGTTCAAAAACTCTTGCTTTTAACTAATAGAATGCATTGCTTTCCCAAGCAGTAGGCAGGTAACAGGCAGACAGTTGCAAAGTTGGACAACAGAAATGAAGGCAGAATAGTGGGAAAATAGAATTTTCTTTGCAACAATCTTGAGAAAGAAGAACAAAGTTGGAAGGATCACAAAACTATACTGCAAAACCATTGTAATCAAGACGGCTTGGTATTGATTACAATACCAAGGACAAGCATATAGATCAATGGAGTAGAACAGAACATTGATGATTCTATTATTCTTTCTCCTTTTGAAATAAATATCTCAAAAACTTAACCATGCCATTATGGTCAATTAATATTTGACAAAGGAAGCCAAGAGCATACAATGGAGTAAAGGCAGTCTCTTCAATTAATGGTGGTGGGAAAACTGGACACTGGACAGGTACATGCAAAAAAAACAAACAAAAACAAAAAAAAACTTGCACCCTATACAAGAATATACTCAAAATGGATAAAATACTTAAATTTTAAATGTTAGTCACAAAACCATAAAAATCCTAGAAGAAAGAAGAAAGCATAGACAGTAAAACCTCAGATATCTCACATAGCAGAATTTTCGCTGATACATCTAGGGTAGGAGAAAGAAGGGGAAAAAACACACGAATGAGACTATATCAAACCAAAAAGCTCCTGCACAGCAAAAGAAACCATTCTCAAAATGAAAAGGGTACTCACTGTATTGGAGAACATATTTGCCAATGATATATCTGAAAAGGGGTTAATTTCCAAAATATGTCAAGAACTCATTCAGTTCAACTAAAGGACAACAAACAATCCAATTAAAAATTGAGAGAATAGACACTTGTCTAAAGAAAACATACCGGTTGTCAAGAGACATATGAAAAAAAAAAAATGTTTGCCCTGGCTGGTTTGGCTCAGTGGATAGAGCGCCAGCCTGTGGATTCAAGGGTCCCAGGTTCAATTCTGGTCAAGAGCTCATGCCTGGGTGTGCAGGCTCGATCGCCAGTAGGGGGTGTGCAGAATGCAGTCAATCAATGTTTCTCTCTTATTATTGGTGTTTCTATCTCTTCTCCCTTCCTTTCTGAAATCAATTATATATATATATATATATATATATATATATATATATATATATATATATATATTTTTTTTTTTTTAATGCTCATTGTCACTAATTGTCAGAGAGATGCAACTTAAAATGGCATGAGGTATCACGTCATACATGCCAGACTGGCTACCATAAATCAACCAAACAACAAGGATGTGGGGAAAAGGGAATCTAATACACTGCTGGTGGCAATGCAGACTGGTATAGCCACTGTGGAAAACAGTATGGAAATTCCCCCCAAAATTAAATATGGAACTGCCATTTGACCCAATGATCCCACTTCTGGGAATATAGCCTAAGAATCCTGAGATACCAGTCAGAAAGAAAATACGCACCCCTATGTTCATAGCAGCATTATTTACAACTCGTGGCTCAGTGCATGAAATTTGTGTACTTGGAATGTGGGGGAGAGTCCCCCAGCCTGGCCTGTGCACTGTCTCGATGGATTGCCCCAAAGAGGTAGGCCAGAGCCGGGGGTCCCGCCTCTGTGCCATGCATGCAGTGTCAAGCCCCGTCCACCCTGGTTATGGATTGTGACGATGTGAGGCGTAATGACCACGTAGGCTATTATTAGTATAGATTATTAGTATAGATAGCTAAGATCTAGAAACAGTCCAAGTGTCCATCAGTAGATGAGTGGATAAAAAAAGCTGTGGTACACTTACACAATGGAATACTAGTTGGCTGGGGGGGAAAATAAGGACCTCTTTACTCTTAGAGACTTAGAGACAGCATAAATGGACCTGAAGATTATTATATTAGGCTAAATAAGCCAGTCAGAGAAAGACAAATATCACATGATCTCATATGTGGAATCTAATGAACAAAATAAACTGATGAATAAAATAGCTCCAGAGACCTGGATGCATGGAGCAGACGGACAGATCTCAGAGGGAAGGAGGTAGGGGGAAGAAATTAACCAAAGAATTTATATGCATGGATACAGTCAATATGTGGTGAAGGCCTTGGGTTGGGCGGGAGCCACATGGAGGGGGGCAAAAGGGAGGAAGTGGGGAACATCTGTAATATTGTCAACAATAAAAAAAATATTCTTACTTAAAAAAATACAATCACTTAGAAAGTGCCTGTGGACTCACAGGATAAAGACTCATATAAGAATCAGCGGGGATGTTAATTTCTCAACGCATTTCCATTGGCTCATGTCTCCTCTGTGTACATAGGTGGCAGACACTAGTTCTGGATAAAAGAAAATAAAAAGATGAAAGACGAAAGCAGTAGAGCCTGTGCCAGGTTCCATGCTGCTTATCTTCCTCGCACATGACCTCGTGTGCTTCAGTACCTGTGCAGTCTACTTCAGGCAGCAAGGAGAATGAAGAATAATGGCTACAGTTAATGATGCTCAGAAACACAGGGATAGTGTAATTGGTTCTGCTGAGCCTTCTAGACCCGCTCAGTGGGTTGCTTTGCACATCCCCATTGCAGAAATTGAGTTACTAAATAGGACCAATACAGCAACTGCTCCTAACAACACCCTCGGATGCAGGCTGCAGCCATGCTCCAGTGCTCCATTCGGAAACTCCAGTACCAGTAGATTGAAAGCAGACATTTTTGGGTGATTAGTTCTGTTTTTAGTCCACATACAACTTGGAAAGGAAAAGTAACTCCATTTTATTTTAGAATGTCTAGGGCCAGAATCTATCTTTCAACACATTTACGATTAGCCAGGTAATATTAGTATTTTAAAAAAATCTTAAACTTGCCGAAACCAGTTTGGCTCAATGGATAGAGCGTCGGCTTGGGGACTGAAAGGTCCCAGGTTTGATTCCGGTAAAGGGCATGTACCTTGGTTGCAGGCATATCCCCAGTAGGGGGTGTGCAAGAGGCAGCTGATCGATGACTCTCTCTCATCGATGTTTCTAACTCTATCTCCTTTCCTCTCTATACAAAATCAATAAAAATATATTTTAAAAAAATCTTAAACTTTTTTTAGGTCTCAGGATTCTCCCAGTTACAAAATGCTCTTCTTTCTGTGTAACTGATTACTAGAAATTAGATTTCAAATATTGGGGTGTGTGTTGAGAATGGACTTGCTTGACGGAATGACTGCTTCACAGGAACCCTTTTGACTCTGGAAAATGAATTAGATTAAATTTCCTTGACTTTGGTACATTGTTATAACAAGCAAAAGCATTCCAGCCTGAAAAAAAAATCTGGCAGACAGTTTATCTTTCTTTAAGACTGAAATGTGAGATTGCGTGAGTCTTATTTGTTTGCTGGAACAAAAAAGTGGTACCTTCAGCAGAGAGAGTGCTGGTGGGATGCCAGACTGAGAATAAGAGAAAGAGAGATAGAAACCCTTTCTCTGAGGAGGAATCGTACACTTCTGCAGACCTTCGCCTGGCCCTTCTTGCCTTTCTTAGCTGAATGTCTTATGTCTTAAGGTGTTGGACATAAGACAGCGCTTATAATCCCAGGAAGAGGCCTCTTTAGTGTGTGTGTGTGTGTGTGTGTGTGTGTTTTAATCAGGACCCAACATTTTTTAGAAGGTTCCAATTGTTTTAGAATTTACTGATCCCTTGCATCATCCTGGGCTTTAGACTCCACATCAGGCAAGTAGATAACATTTGTGAGTGTGGCACTATTTTTGAACCATTGCTTATAATTATGCCTGAAGTTAGGGAAAGCATTCAGAGCAGTAGTTTCAGCACTGCTACTCTTAGAAATGCCCCATGATATTTTTTATTTTAAAACAATTTTACTGATTTTTTAAAGAGGGAGGAGAGAAAGAGAGAGAAATATCAATGTGTGAGAGAAACATCCATCCATTGCCTTCCATAAGGGGGGTCGAACCTGCAACCTGGGGATGTGCCCTCACTGGGAATGGAACCTACTTTTTAGTGGACCAACCAAGCGAGCCCTGCTGGCCAGGGCCCCGTGATGTTTTTCATCAGTCAGCAAGTATTTTTGTCAAGTTTCAATTGTGCTCTAGCTTTGGTTAGATGCTAGAGATGAGAGGACAATATGATTTACCGTCAGAAAAACTTTTTTAAAAATATATTTTTATTGGTTTCTGAGCCAGTTGGCCAGGGCGACACCGCAGCTGTTTCAGGGATGCTAAGTCCTGGAATCAGAAAGACAGGGTGGTAGGAAGCTGAGTGGAAACAGTTGCTGAGTGAGGCATCCTTTTTGGGGTGGGATGGAATGGAGAACCACCTAGAGTGACCCAATCCCATTCCATCGCCCTTTTCCAACTCTAAGACCAAACTTTCCAATGATGAAAATACCTGTGTCCAGGCGCAGAAATGACAGGTAGAGAGCTCCTTTGCTCACAAACCTTTGTAGATGTAAGTATGTTGATCCAGCAGAGCAAGCACACGCTGCCCCGGGAGGTGGTGGAGCAGCTGCTGGAATCATGACCTCAGACTTGGCAACAAATGGGCTAAGGGCCTTCTCAGAGGAGCTTCTGGACGTTCATTGCGGAAGCCATGGCATAGTCACATGCACTAGCTTAGCATCCTTGTCCCCACATGTGAATCCTCCTGCAAACCCCGGGGAGGTGGGAGAAGATCGAAAGAAAGCCATGTTTGGATTTGAGCTGCACACAGGGCAGGGAGAGCACAATAAAAAAGGATTCCCAATGGGAGAAGTGGACAGCACAGGAAACATGGGAAGGAAAGGGGGATACGATCCCTCTAACAAGGAAGACAACTTAACTTTGCTTTTTGAGGATTTTAAAAATATTTTATTGATTATTTTACAGAGAGGAAGGGAGAAGGATAGAGAGAAACATCGATGAGAGAGAAACATTGATTAGCTGCCTCTTGCACATCCCATACTGGGGATGTGCCTGCAACCAAGGTACATGCCCTTGACCAGAATAGAACCTGGGACCTTTCAGTCCACAGGCTGACGCTTTATCCACTGAGCCAAACCGGTTTGGGCAAGAGGATTTATTTTTTTTAAGCAAAAAAGAAAATGGATGAATTCATAGTCTAGAAATAGCTCTTCCATTGGGTACAGCTGGATTCAGGGGTTCAGATAACCCTGTCTGCCTTTTGTCTTTCTCCATCTCCGCTTTGTTTTCCTCTTCCCTCTGTGAAGGTGTCTTTTCCACAAAGGCTGGCTGTTTTTCTCTGAAGGCAAAAATGGCCACCCACAGCTCCGGAGTTACATTAGCCTTGTCATTACTTTTATAAAGGGCTAGTGAGACCCAATTAGGACAGGCTACTCTTAAATCCAAACTAAATAAAGTGCTTTTGATGAAATGAAGCATGGGTCCTTTGGACTGCTCCATCTTTTATATAAATACACATGTTTTGCACATGTGTGGCTTTTGCACCCTTACAAATCCCTGAACATTGCTTCCCCTACTCACAGAAGCTACTGTGGGTTGTCATATTTTTAATGCGTGGCATTCCTCTTTGTGGGTTCTTATTTCAGGGGAAACATTTGGCTCACCTGTAGCTGTAAGTGTCCCTTTCTAACATCATTTTTTTTATTTCCACGTGGGGTTCTATAATGTCTTTAGGGTTTGCCGCAGTCTGGAGTCCCCGTGGATAGTTGTGATGTTTTTGAAGGCACAGTCATCTGGAAATTCCAAAATTCAGAGTTTCTACCCCCATCAGTCACCTCTGTCTCTTTATAGGTTTTGAAGGTTACTGCATATGTGCGCATGCACACACACACACACACACACACACACACACACACACGTGTGCACACAGATATGCATGTCCTGTTTATTTGTTGTCATCAAAATGTGTAGTAATCTCTGGGATAGAGGGAAATAGTTTTGTTTTTAAATTAAAACTTTCTGATGCATATTGGCTAGAATCCTGAGTACTTCCCTGTATCCAAATGCTGGACTCTGTCTCTACTACTTCGGTCCAGAAAAATTGTCAGCGTAAGTGCAATGAATCAAGAGAACTTTATTAATTTTCTTCTGAAGCTGGACTTGATTACAGTGTAGGAACTGGTGCCGTCCAGTTTTTCATCTATTTCTCTTATTCTAGGCACTTGAAGAGGCCCAGAAAGCGATTCAGCAACTCTTCGGCAAAATCAAAGATATCAAAGACAAAGCAGAAAAATCAGAGCAAATGGTGAGTTTAGGTTTCTTCCTAATTTTTTTGCTCCAGAAGAGGAAGTTTGCATCTCATCCAGTTATCCTCGTTAATGGGCTTTTACTCCGATTTGTTGCCAGCCGTAGCACCCATGTCTCTAAACAAGCCCTCTGAGGACACTCTAGGTCAGTTCAGGAGGAGGAGCTAGCTATAGGGCCGCCCGCTGTTTGCAGCCCTGTGTTTAAATAGTTTTCTAGTCATTTTGGATTCCTTTCTCCAGCACTTGTTTATATCATGTATTTTACTATATAGTATATCACACATAGTACTAGGCTTGTGTTAGTTGCTCAATGAATGGAAGCCATTATTAAGATATACGATATGTCACTTAGTATCACATGAAAACGGTTCCTGGATCTGGGAGGTGGATGTAGCCTGCCCATGATACATGCTTATGGTTTTGATTAAGTCCTCCCTCTACACATCTGTCCTCCGGTGATGTACTCTGAGGCCCCGCTCCTGACCAAGAATCCAGGCTCAGCCACTCGTACTCTGTGGGAGGTACTGGAAATGCCAACTCCTGGGCTCAGATTCTGACTACATAATGTCATGTTTCTGAATTGCAGTTTTTTCAACTGTAAATAAGAATAACAACATCTAGCTCAAAGCGTTACAAGAATTGAATGTATGAAGAGCACCGAGCATAGTCTTAGACTTGTGTTAGTTGCTCAATGAATGGAAACCATTATTCCTATCATTTTCCCCCCTTAATCTTTTTGGTTACAAAAAACCTTGCATGTTTGTGATTGTGAAACTGAGCTGTGCAGGTCATAATCTTTATGAGTTCATGCAGGGTGATCCAACTAGAAAATCAGGTCATATGAACTTAACGCACTACCAGGTTTTTCACTTTTTTTAATTAAAAAAAAATTTTTTTAATCCTCACCTAAGGACATAGTGTTTTTAAAAAAATATATTTTATTGATTTTTTTTACAGAGAGGAAAGGAGAAGAGAGGGATAGAGAGCCAGAAACATCGATGAGAGAGAAACATCGACCAGCCACCCCCTGCACACCCCGCACACCCCGCACGGGGTACATGCCCTTGATTGGAATCGAACCCAGGACCCCTCACTCCTCAAACTGACGCTCTATCCACTGAGCCAAACCGGTTTCAGCCATAGTGTGTTTTTTTTAAGCTGACTTGAGAGAGGGAGAGAGGTCAGTTGGTGAAAAAGTTCATTTCATTCTCCCAAATGAGGATTTTATAGCCCTGGGTAAATTACCGTATTTTTCGGACCATAAGATGCACTTTTTTTCCCCCAGAAGTGGGGGGGGAAAGTCCCTGTGTCTTATGGTCCAAATATAGCCTACACATATACTTTAAAAAAAAAGTTTTTTTACTTGCCCGGCTCTGTGTGGTCTCTGTGTGCTTGCCCGGCTCTAAAATGGTTCTAAATGCTGCTGTTTACTTTACAGGGTTGATTACATGTGTTTATGACTGTGATGTTGGGTTTTAATGCACATAAAATATTTTAGGACACTATTTGTTTCAGAATCTTTTTTTCTTCATTTCCCTTCTCTAAAAACTGGTGCGTCTTATGGTCCAGAGCGTCTTATGGTCCAAAAAATACGGTAGGTTGAAGAAGTGCCAAATTAAATTTAAGTGGGCTGATTGAGAATGATTTTGATTATCTCTTGTGAAAAAGCCCATGTTTTCTCTAAGGGCTAACCTTAGAGACTTTTTTTTTTTTAACATTTTGTTTTTCAATTACAGTTTATAGTCAATGTTATTTTGTATTAGTTTTGGGTGTAACCTGAGATTTTTTTTTTTCTTGCTTCATTTGCAGTATTTTCTTGTGGAGTTACTTGCAGATGGGTTTATATCATTCTTACCTTCTTCCTTTTTCTCCCATGGTTTTCAATATTTAGGTTAAAGAAATCACCCGTGATATTAAGCAGTTAGATCATGCCAAACGCCACCTGACCACCTCAATCACAACGCTGAACCACCTGCACATGCTGGCAGGCGGTGTCGATTCCCTCGAGTAAGCAGTGTCAACTTTCTCTTTTGGGTCCACACGAAATGACTGTCACATATAGGAAAGGGTTTATTTACTTCTCAGCCAGTAAAGTCTCACCATCCTGCCCCACTTTCTGCAAATCTGGCTCAAATGTTTGGTCACCAGGTTTACTTTTTGCCCTCTGGTGTTCACAATCCATCAAACAACCTGACACTTTTTGCTGTTGTTGTTAATCCTCACCCGAGGAGATTTTTCCCATTGATTTTCAAAGAGAGCAGAAGGGAGGGAAGGGGAGAGAGAGAGAGAGAGAGAGAGAGAGAGAGAGAGAGAGAGAGAGAGAGAGAGAGAGAGAGAGAAACATCAATGTATGAGAAACACATGGATTAGTTGCCTCCTGAACTTGACCCAACTGGGTCCGGGGATTGAACCTGCAACTAGGTATGTGCCCTTAATCGGGACTCGAACCCGCAGCCCTTTGGTGTGTAGACTGATGCTCTAAACACTTGAGAAAACCAGCCAGGGCGCAGCCTGATACTTTGAAATGAGATGCAAATGAGTCTGAAGGGCCTGTGGAGAAATGACTTCAAGAATACAGGTTTCTGCCGGGACCGGTTTGGCTCAATGGTCGGCCTTCTGATTGAAAGGTCCCGGGTTCGATTCTGGTCAAGGGCATGTACCTTGGTTGCGGGCACATCCCCAGTAGGGGGTGTGCAAGAGGCAGCTGATCGATGATTCTCTCTCATCGATGTTTCTTACTCTCTATCCCTCTCTCTTCCTCTGTGAAAAATCAATAAAATATATTAAAAAAAAAAAAAAAAGAAGAAGAATACAGGTTTCCATGCGGTAGGTCTCTATCATTGAAGCTCACAAGGTGATTTGGGGCCATTGTCCCTTCCTACAATCTTAACTTTGCCAAGTTTAAGATGGGCTGAGTCACATTGTCATTGAATGTATCATGTAAAACATATCTTTGATTTATCATTCAACCCAGTTTTTCAAATAGAGTAGCTTCTTGTTTGGTTTATAGAGGAGCTAAAGGGAATGATGCATGAGGACATGAGAAATAGGATCAAAAGGAAGAACTGGTTATTTACCACAAAGAAGCCAGTTCTTTTCTGTGGTCTCTCTCAGGCTGAATTTCCCACCCCAGCCTCAGTGTAATCTCATGTGCAAACAGAGAAAGAGCATCTTCATGTAAATTTAGATGCAGTATCCAAAGTTGGGGGCGGGGGGCTGGCTCCTTCTTGATCTCTGTCAGACGTTGCATGAGTTTCAGTCCCTGGTACATTTCCTGCAAGGAGTGATCAGAGAGGTCAGAGGCCAGTGGAACTGGAAGAACAATTTCCTGTCCCTTCCCCCAGATGCTCAGTCTTGCACAACTATCTGACCAGGCAGCAGCATCACATCTTTTTTTTTTTTTTTAATTAAAATATATTTTATTGATTTTGTACAAAGAAGAAGGGAGAGAGAGAGAGAGTTAGAACCATCGGTGAGAGTGAGTCATCGATCATCTGCCTCTTGCACCCCCCCCCCCCCCCCCCCACTGGGGATGTGCCCGAAACCAAGGTACATGCCCTTGACCGGAATCAAACCCGGGACCCTTCAGTCCCCAAGCCGACGCTCTATCCATTGAGCCAAACCGGTTTCTGCAGCATCACATCTTAGCTTGAACTTGATCCTGTCTTTGTAAATGCCTCTTCAGGGAAGTCATAAAATACACTTTTAATTTAAAAGCCCAACCTCAATGAAAGACTTAGATCTAATGGTTTGTCCTTCCTTGCTATGTGTAACTTGATTTTATCAGCATCCTTTTTAATGCTTCATTAACCTCTGCAAAAGGGAAACAGAGTTGTGTAACATTGGCTTAAAACCTACAGATCTGAGTTAACATGTCAATGAACCTAAATGCCCTTTGTTGTATCCTGGGAAGATGTGTTTGGTTTGCCCCTAAACTGTAATCCTCAGATAATTACTTCCTTACCCATGTTCTCTGTCAAAAGCCTGCTATTCCCATAACCCAACTCAAATCCGTAATTTTCCCCTTCCCCACACAATGAGAACCCATTACTCACATGTTTTTTTGTTCCTCCTATAGCATCTACCTAGTATTTCTGTTTAGAACTCAGTTCATCCTACTTGGTTAGCTGTGTATAGGCCCTCTCCCTGACTAAATGTTGTTGCCTTGAGGATTGAAACATCCGCCTCTCCCCCACCCCTTACTCCCCCACCCCTCACCCCCCCCACACTGCATAGCACCATACATTTTTAGTGCTCAGTAAATGCTTATTAAATCGAGTTGACGTCTGTTTTATTTTTTGGATTTATATAATTTGTTTTTTTAATCTTTATTGTTAAAAAAATATACATATGTCCCAGTGTCCTCCCCCCACCCCCATCAACGCCCTCTAGCCCACTCTTGCCCCCTGTTCCAGTGATGTCTGTTTTAGAGCTCAGAGTATCGTTCCACATCTGTTTCTTGTGTCCTTAGTGGTTTTCTAGAGTTCTCAACTTCTTATTTCCTTTCAGAGCCATGACCAGGCGAAGGCAGTATGGAGAAGTTGCTAATCTTCTTCAGGGTGTGATGAACGTTCTAGAGCACTTCCACAAGTACATGGGAATTCCACAGATCCGGCAGCTTTCCGAAAGGTACTGTCATCAGAGAAAATGACCTTCCTGTTTAAGAAAAGGTGGTGCTGGGAAGTGCTGGAACAAGATGGCCATGCGCATAGCAGAGGCAGGGCTTGGCTGCCGCTCCACACAGTGAGACCTGGGGATCCCGCTGCTCCATGCTGCACAGGGGAGGCCCGTCCTGGTGTCTCTGCCACCTTGGGTGGAGGATGCAGGTCCCAGTGGAATAGGCGGGTCGCAGCAGGGTAGGGTAGTTGAGGGTGATCAGGCCAGCAGGGGAGGGCAGTTGGGGGTGATTAGGCCAGCAGGGGAGGGTAGTTGGGGGCGATCAGGCCAGCAGGGGAGGGCAGTTGGGGGCGATCAAGCCAGCAGGGGAGGGCAGTTGGGGGCGATCAGGCCAGCATGGGAGGGCAGTTGGGGGCAATCAGGCCAGGAGGGAAGGGCAGTTGGGGATGATCAGGCCAGCATGGGAGGGCAGTTGGGGGCAATCAGGCCAGGAGGGGAGGGCAGTTGGGAATGATCAGGCTGGAAGGGGAGTGGTTAAGGGGCAATCAAGCTGGCAGGCTGAAGCAGTTAGGAGCCAGCGGTCCTGGATTGTGAGAGGGATGTCTGACAGCTGGTTTAGGCCTACAGGGATCGATCTTAAACCAGCCGTCGGACATCCTCCGAGGGGTCCCAGATTGGAGAGGGTGCAGGCTGGGCTGAGGGACCACCCCCCCCCCCCCCCCCCCCCCCCCCCCACACACACACACAAACACAGAGATTTCGTCCACTGGGCCTGTAGTTCTATTGTAAGAAGGTACCTTAGATGGCATCTGATCTAACTTTGTGATGCAGACTTCCCACCCATCATACCCTGACCAGCTCCTGACCGTGTCTTCCAAAGCTCCCCGTGTCACATCGTTGCTGGCCTGCCGTTATTGCAGTGGCAGCTGCCAAGTTGTACATCTCAACAGCTCTCAGTTGTCTGTATTAGTGAGGGAAACTCTCCCAGTTGTCTATTTCCTTGTAACAAACCACACACGACTCTGAGTTTCTAGTTGACCACATCTTTTTTTGTATGGGTCTGGATTTTTATTAAAATATTTTTATTATTTCTTTGGCTCTGGAGCAGGAAGGGGAGATGGCAAAATGCACTCAGTGTGCCCTCTTGCAATGGAAATGCCAAAGAATTACAAAGGAATGTCAGAACAGAGCTTGGCAGAATACTAGGGAAGTCACCACCCTTCCCCTCGTCCTTCCTAACCCCTTCACACTTAGAGATGGCTGGTCGCCATGTCATACTGGGGATGGAAAGCAGCCAAGAGAGTGGACAAATAGGGCTTTATGAGCTGCGAGAAGGAAGGAAGTTTGAATGGAGAAGGCAGACTTGCTCTCCGTGGATGGGGGAGAAGGGAAGGAGGCAGTATCTCCTCCCTCTCTCCTCATGGTGATCCAGAGTTGATCTGTCTTTCCCATTCGTTTATTCTTTCCTTCATTTACCTAATAGATATTTACTGTGCACCTTCTATATCCTAGATCCTGTGCTGGAGTACCACAGGCACAAGAAAAGCAATAAACACTCTCTGCTCAAGGAGTTCATTTTTGTGTAGAGAAGAGAAACACTAATATAAAATTTCATCATAGCACAGATACAATAAAACTGGTATTTGCTTTACAAGGCATGGCAGGATCTTAGAGGAGGAATTGATAGAATGAACCTTCAGGGGCTGAGGGTAGGGGTTATAGAAGAATTAAATTTTAATCTGATTTTAAAAGAATGGGAAGAATCTTATCAAGATAAAAAGGAAGGTGGGAGAATAGATGAGAAAGAGCATCCTGTCACTTTGGGGGATGATAGAGGATGAAAGTCTGCATAGGTAGTCAATGTCAGAGTTCATATGCCTTGCTAGAGAACTTATTCTTTATTTGATGAGCAATGAAAGGTTTTGAGCGGGAGGGGCATGATCTCACTTGTATTTTATGGAAGTCTGGAAGTACATGAAACTGAGGGTTTGGTCTATGTTCTAGACTAGAGAAGATAAGGACCATACCAAAATAATGGCCATGAGGTCAAGGAGATGTGTTGAGGGGTTGGATACCAACTTGGTTGGTTGTTTGTGATGAGCATTGTTGACGGCAGAACTGAATTTTATTTATAAAACAGTAACTCAGAGACACACAAGCCAATGTGCTCTTTTAGTTCTCTTTGCTTTCTAACATTTTTTTTGAAAGGTAGTTTTATAAACTTGAATAACGTTGTGATCTCTGTTGTAATAACATTCCCCTTATAAAGAGAAAAGCTAACACTTCGTCAGTATATTTCAGTGCTGCAAACACTCATTATCATGTATGGCTGCTGCAAACTCAGGAGGATTTACTTTTCTTTTAGTGGAAAACCTCTATTTGCAGAAATTGTAGGTTAGTATAGAGCATGTACTATTATTAAGTAACGCTAAAAATAACACAAGAGAAAAAACCTTGTTTTCAGAGCTTGACTACAATTGTTTTTCAAGAGGTATTAAAAGTTTGAGGAAAGTCCAGACTTCTTATTTTTAGCATCATTTCTGGTGATTTTCCTCTCTGATGTTTACATAGCAATGGTAGAACCATCTGGAAATGATAGAAATAGCTATTTGTTTGGGGGGAGGGGAGAAGGCAAGTTATACCCTATGCATTGCTTCAGCTTCTCTAATTTATTGTAATAGCTTTCTGTCCATAAATTATAGAAATCATATAAAAGGTTATACTCTGGAATCTTTGCCTGTGCATTTAAAATGTAAAATTCATGGATCTTGATTTAAATATAGTTATTTTTTTCCAACTGCCCCTCTGGAAAATGCTTAAACACTAATATAACATTGAAGGAAAGATTTTTTTTAAAATATCATCTTCATATTACAAATCCTCCTGGCTTAAGAGTATCCATGAAAGCAAATGTTTCTAGTAATCAGTCAATATTTCCTAAGAAAGAATGGAAGAGTCTTGCATTCTCTTGAAACCCTTGAACTAAAAATATTTTTCAGGGCTATCTCTAATCTCTTATATGTGAGAGATACCTGGCAGATTGCGATCACATGATGTAGTGGTGAAAGAGACTAAAGCAGAGAATGAAAAGGCCTGCCTACCTGTGTGTATGACAAGTTCCTGCGGAAAGAACTTTAGTTTCAAAAGTGTAAGTTTCAAAAGTATAGGGGCTGTACTTGATGTTCTCAAAGCATCCAGCTGAGTTGCTCGAAGATTCTGGGTTGAGATTACAGAGCCTGTCTGTTCGGAAATGGAGCAGCTCAGGCTAATGTGGCTAACTAACCATTCTGTCCCGGACACACCAAGTATTTGGGAGGTCAGTTTATTGTGAACTTTTGTATTTTGTTTGGGACTGTCATTCACAAGGTAATGGAAGCATCAGGGTTACTTTAGCTCCAAATGTCTAAATAATTTTCCTAATTTGCTGCCCCTTTGCTACCACCCCTTATGAAAACTGATAACACGTTTAGGAAAGGGCACCTTTAGACAACCCATAGTCAGCTGGCATGGAGGATGCTAGGAGCCAGTTGGTTGACCTTTCTTTCCAGGCAGCACAGGGAATCTTTCATTTCCCAAGAGTGATCAGCACCCAACCAGGCAGAACTTATTTGGATGCCAGGAGGAATTATTATTTACTGTCCTATTCTCTACCAGTTGTACCTTGGTTTTCATAAGAGTGACTAGGAAATCTTGGTAGTTCGATCCTTCTGTGTGCTCTGCTAACAGAGTCTCAGCCGTTCCATCTCTTTACAGTAGGCATTTACTTTTCATTGTTAAAAGAGGAAGGAATATAAACAAAGGAGTCAGGTTGAAGATAGATTCTTTCAAGTGATTTTTCCCCCCTGGATCCTGTTTAGGCAACTGATTGTAAAGACTGCTGTTCACATCTTCCCCTAATGTTACATGGAATCGTGGTTTGGGTTTACAGACACCATCATTAATGTCAATAAATTCCATCCGAATCGCTGATAGATACTTTAAACACTACGCTTGGAAACCTTTATGTGCGGAAGCTTATTCTTCGGCTCCAACATGAGTTATGCATCTGACTTGTAGTCTCTTGTAAAGATGGGTGCTGATGGCAGCTAGTGCCTCAAGAGGGGGGTTGTGGAACAATCAGTGCTAGAGAGGCCTCCATCCCCACCCTCTTATTTCACAACTATTCTTAGCTGTAGCCCTGGTATGGGAAACGGCTTCCTTATGATTATGCCTGGCTCACTGGTGGCACAGCTGAATCGAGACTATCTCAAGAGGTGACTTTAAAAATGGATTGACGCCAAAGCCGGTTTGACTCAGTGGATAGAGTGTCGGTCTGCGGACTGAAAGGTCCCGGGTTCGATTCCGGTCAAGGGCATGTACATTGGTTGTGGGCACATCCCCAGTAGGGGGTGTGCAGAAGGCAGCTGATCGATGTTTCTCTCTCATCGATGTTTCTAACTCTCCCTTTCTCTCTGTAAAAGATCAATAAAATATATTTTAAAAAAATAAATAAAATAAATAAATAAAAATGGATTGACTTGTATGCATGCATCTAAGCCTAATCAATGGATACAGACAACTAACTAGGGGTAAGGGCATGAATTGGGGGGTGGAGGGTAATGGGAGAATAAGGACACATATGTAATACCACAATCAATAAAGAAATTTTAACAAATGGATTGAAGATGACTAGGTGGTCTGCACATCACAGCCTGATACTTCACCTCTCTTCTGCACTCGGGCAGTACCAAGCCTCTGCTTGTCTTTTCAGGCACCCCCGTTTTAAATCCAGTAAGAAGATGGAGTTCAGAGATGATGGGGTGACAGAGGCAGAGCTGGGCCCATCGGTATCACTGAGATGCTCAGGAGTCCTGAGACTGGCCCAGAGTGCCCCTCCAGGAATCACCCCTGAGGCTCGGAGGGAACAGTGCTGCCCAGAGGAGAGGAGGAGGAGGGGCCTGAGGCTCTGAAGCTCGGTCTTGTGACCCGGCGCCAGGGGAGTCTGCCCAGCCCATTACATGGGGTCACAAGGCCTCCAAGGTCCAGTTTTACAAAAGCTGGTTCTCTTTCCTGTCAGCAGTATCTCCCGTTGTCTTTTGGGCACTTCTGGGTATGATGGCCTTGATTCTGACTTGGGAGCCATGCAAGTAATAGCCTGATCTCAGTCATTTCTAGCCCCCTTGAAAACTAACCGAAAAGGCTGCAAACTCCCCTACCAGAGTGGATTTAAACATTTTGAAGATAGTGGAAAAATCTATTCTTAAATAAAAGCATAATTATGACTATGCCACAGAAAAATTAGAGTGTTTTTGGGTCCTGCCTGTCCTCTCGTTAAAAAAAAAAAAATCTCAGTAGGTTGCTAGGCACTGCCTAGTAGCCAAAGAAATTGTGGTTTTGAACTATTCACTATTTCTAGAAACGTCATAAAGTTAATTCCAAAGTAGCAGGGTGGAGACCGAGAAAGGAAGAACACTATTTTATGGTGCTCTTAGGGCAGTTTAGCATCGGCCTCGGAGCCGTGCTCCGCCCCAGCTCCGGAGGCTGGCGGGGCATGGCCAGCTGCTGGCGGAGGACATGAGCTCTGCAGGGGACCACGATGGCACACATTTACTTTCTCATCCCAGCTGTACTGCTTTCTCCTTCGTTTAAGC
The DNA here is from genome assembly GCF_014108245.1 of Pipistrellus kuhlii. Classification (NCBI taxonomy): domain Eukaryota; kingdom Metazoa; phylum Chordata; class Mammalia; order Chiroptera; family Vespertilionidae; genus Pipistrellus; species Pipistrellus kuhlii. The sequence goes on along the minus strand of NW_023425539.1, from coordinate 1,944,411 downwards.
TGAAAAATACTTCCTGAGCTCCTCATGTACATGCAAACCACTGTGTCAAGTACTGTCCCTTCGTTTTTAACTGATTTTCATCATAACTCACTCAGTTCTGATATTCACAATCTTCTGAGTGAATTTAAATCTTCATTCAATGGCCTTCACTCTCAATTATGTAGCAGTTCATCTTTATCATTTTAGTCTTTATTATTTCATATAATATATATATATGTATATAATATATATATTTAATTTTATTGATTATGGTATCACATAATTGTCCTCATCCCCCCATTCCCATTCCAAACCCCTCCCCACATATGCCCCCACCCCCCTGTTGTCCATGGCCACTGGCTAGGCCCATATGCATGCACACAAGTCCTTTGGTTGATCTCTCCTTCTTACCCCCACCTCCCCTACTTTCCCCTCTGAGGTTTGAGAGTCTGATTGCTGCTTCTCTTTCTCTGGGTCTGTTTTTGTTCATCAGTTTATGTTGTTCATTATTTCCTTTAGTTGTGTGAGATCATGTGATCCAAGAAGTACCCTTATAAAAACTGAAACTGAGACAAGCCATAATGATTATGCTGAGAGGCAAATGAATCAGTCTGTAGTGAGTTCCTTTTTGGGCCAACAGTTCTTTTGAGTCCCAATTTCTTTTTTTCTTTTTTTAAAATATTTTATTGATTTTTTTTACAGAGAGGAAGAGAGAAGGATAGAGAGTTAGAAGCATCGATGAGAGAGAAACATCGACCAGTTGCCTCCTGCACACCCCTCACTGGGGATGTGCCTGCAACCAATGTATATGCTAGGGGTGTCGAACTCAATCAGAGAAGGGGCCAAAATCTAAAATCCAGCCTAAATCGCGGGCCGAATGGTTTACTGAACAGTCATAAACTGTCATTGTGATGGAAATGCAGCGGAGTGCAGTGATGACAGCGCGTTGCGGGCCACATTGCAAGGCCTGGCGGGACGGATTTGGCCCGTGGGCCTTGTGTTTGACACATGTGGTATATGCCCTTGACTAGAATCGAACCTGGGACCTTTCAGTTCATAGACCGATGCTCTGTCCACTGAGCCAAACCAGTTTTGGCAATTGAGTCCCAATTTCAGTGTCAAACAGTTCCTTATGTGTACATGTCAGCCATGATATTTCAGATCTGGTTGGTGGACAAATGGTGGTGATGCAGGTCCGACCGTCTCTGGTTTGGTCCTAGGCATCCTTCAGCAACATGCAGCTGCTGTCTGCTGGTATGGCGAGGCTATTATTTCTACTCTAAAAAACATTCTTTTTATTCATGTGTTAAAACTTATGAACCTGATCTTGGTTTCTTGGTTGGAAAAAACAACAACTCTGAAAGAGCATGGAGCTCTCCTCCCATTCTTTACTCCAAGGAGCAGGTGGGCAGTTATACGGGTAATTCGCTTCGGCAGCACATATACTAAAATTGGAACGATACAGAGAAGATTAGCAGAATGGGTTTATATCTGATTTGGGCCTTATTACATAGCATTTTCCTATAGTATAACTACTACCTAATGGTATTTTGTAAAGATTAATATGTACTACCTCATGACATGTCCTAAAAGAAGTTGGATATAGAAAATCTATGGCTACAGAAAACCCATGTTGTGTTTAAATCAGACAAACCTGGATCCTGGTCATAAACCTGCTGCTAACTAGTGTGTGACCTCTCCTCTAGTCGCCTTACCCCTTCCTGTCTCTGAAGACTCCACTAGTTCTGACCTCCATAGATCTTTGCATAATTACTTATGGATATTTGGAAATGACCAGACAATGATGGGTTTTCTTTTCTCTACAGAGTGAAGGCTGCCCAGACTGAGTTAGGACAGCAAATCCTGGCTGATTTTGAAGAAGCGTTTCCCTCCCAGGGTTCCAAGGTATAGTTTCGCATGTTCTTTCCAATCTTTAATATTACCACTGTCCTTACCCAACTCACACTCACTACGGTACTGTTCCCAGGTATCATTCCAAAAGTGTTCGCTGGCAGCCATCAGTCCGTTTGCCAGACGTCCGGGATAATGAGACCATTCTTGACTTCAAATATCCCCAAGCGATGTTGATCCCTCACTTACGTTCTTTCAGTGTCAGAATGTGAGGTGTGAGGATGTGTTTTGGTTTAATTTAATGTGTGTCAAACCTAATATCTTGTGTGCCCGGTAAATTCCTTTATTCTCATGTGTGTGTTTTGTGTTTTGTTTTGTTTTAAATCTTCAAGCCGCAGCGTTCTTTTAGGATTGTTATATAACTTACTGGTTTCAGTTTGGTGAAAAGACAACTGGGAGGGCAGTGCACAAGCTTATGTAACGGAGTGACACAGTTCGGAGGCTCGTTTTTAACCATCAGGATCCTGTTCTTTGGCATGAATCCCTTTCGTTCTCGCTGGTGGCAGAGCTGTTTGTGCTGTGTCTGGGCGGCCCACAGTGTTTCGCTTGTGAGCTGTTGGTTACACTTCTCACGTAACAAGCTTTGCCTCCCTTGGCTGGCATTATGCTTGGTGAACTGCCCTTAGCTCTACCTTTAAACTGTAGCAGACATAATCTTAATGCTTTGCATGTGTCAGGGAGGGAAGAGCATTCAGAAGCTTTTATTCCTCTATTATTTGGGCTATTTCAAGAGAGAGAATTGTTCAATGCAGAGATGAGCCAAAGTACACCCGGGCGGGCAGCATTCCTCACTGCCCGTGGTGGGCGGAGGTGGTGGGTATATTTTTATTTACGGAGCCAAGGAACGTTTTCGGAATCTGTGTTATAATTCAATAACTGGAAATATATTAATCATTTTTGTGTGTGCTCCATAAAAGAAACTTAAGAAGTAGGTGCGGGTAGCTGCCCCCGCTTTGTAGATTACTTTTTTCTATAGGAAACCTGTTCTGACTTTAAAGTCTGTCCATAGTGTGCCTGTCTTTTGGTAATCACACACTTTATTTGTAAAGCTTGTCCTTTGAAGACTGTGTGTCCCTTATTCATTTGACGTAAGTCTGGGGGAGGTGATGTTGGAAAGCCTTTCTGTGAATAGAGATTGTAAGGTACTCACAGGTGATCAGCACTAGACTCTCGTTAGTGTCGGATCTGCTGTTCATCCGTTTCAGGAAGTTCCAGAAAGATGTGGATGAAGCCCAGCTTGTTACTTAGAAGAAAGTAACTGTGACCTACGGCACCTCTTTATCCCAGATCCCACCAGGCAGATGAAGTTAAAATGGTTTTCTTTAACAACTCGCTTCCCTTTTCTCTGGTAACAGTGGGTTTTGTTTTGTTTTTAGTTTTCTTTTGTCTTTTTTAATGGTTGTTGACTTTTCTTAAAGACCTTGTGCTTTTACTTCTATTTCAGAAATAGAACTCACGATATATATATTTTTTTAATTATTTAAAGTAACCTATGAAGTTCTTTTGAAATGAAAAAATCTGAACCCATGAGCTCAGGGTTCGGCTTCCGTGATTTCTCTATTAGATCAAACACTTACCCACAGCAGGAGTTGAGCAGAGGATGACATATCAGCCCCTCAGTGGGGGGCTAGTCAGCATTTTAACAGCTGAGCTCTGAGGCGGCTCCGGTAACCCTTATGAAACATAAATTTCAGCGCAGGTGGGTAAATTGGACAGAACTGACAAAAATAAAACAAAACACAAAGATTTGGAAGGACCTCACTCATTCAGGTAGTTAAAGTCCATTATTTTTCAGATGAGGTTCAGTAACTGTGCCAAAGCTGCGTGGCTACTTAGCCAAGCCACGAGTAGATTCCAGGTGTTCTTTTTACTGTGGTCCACTCAGCTGGCCAGGCTCATGCAGTGAGGTGCCATAAAGAAAGGTTCATCGAGCCGAAACCGGTTTGGCTCAGTGGTAGAGCATCGGTCTGCGGACTGAAAGGTCCCAGGTTAGATTCCGGTCAGGGGCATGTACGTTGGTCGCGGGCACATCCCTGGTGGGGTGTGTGCAAGAGGCAGCTGGTCAATGTTTCTCTCTCATCGACGTTTCTAGCTCTCTATCTCTCTCCCTTCCTCTCTGTAAAAAATCAATAAAATATATTAAAAAAGAAAGGTTCATCGAGATTGAATTGACCTTCAGAGGTAACGACAAAGACCTTCCCAAATGACAGAGGTCTTCGATTGTGGTGTATAGATACAGCCCCTCATACCCTTCAACTTTCTTTTTAGGTCAAAGGGCTGACAGCATAATATTTTACCTTAGCTACATGTCTGAGGGGTTGAGGATCTGTAAAACAAATCTGATGAAACTTGCTTTTAGGTTTAAATGCCACCGTGGTGTTTGGTACAAATGTAGCATCTTAAGAATAGGAATCTTACCTCTCTCCATGTCATAGCTGAAGCAAGGAAACATTTTTCTGGAGGCCATTTAACTCTTGAAGATTCTTTTCGTGAAAGAATAAGAGAAAATATGTCACTCTTGTTGTTGTTGTTTTTGTTTTGTTTTTCAGAATAACCAAAGTACTGCTCTCTAATGAAAGATTACTTCATGGCATTCCCTTCCTACCCCCCTAAAATAAAACAGTAATTAAATGTAATATTTGAAAGTAATAAGTTTACTTACATTACAATAATAATTTTGTTGCACGTGTATCATAGTTCTGAGACACAGTCCAAAAAAGAATAGCATTCTGAGGATGGAAGCAGGGAAAGTGGCGCAGGTGGTGTGAGCCTGGGGTCATCTGCCTCCTGGGCTCTCCCACAGGGCGATTGCAGTGTCGGTGTTGGGAAAACAAAGTTTCCTGTGATCATTACAGGCCACGGTTTTCAGAATGTCTCACTGCTGATTGACAGAGTAGCTCCCGTATTGGCTACTGCACTCTAGCTTAATGATTCTCTCATCCAGGAACAGGCAGCGAACATAGCCATCCGCAGCAGAGGAGTGAGTGTCAGGGCAGTGGGAGCAGTAATAACTGCGAGAGAGGAGCGGGGGCAGAGCTGTCAGAGGCCAGGGGAGTCAAAGGTAGTCTCTGGCTTCTGAACTGGTGTGTGTTTGCTTTAACAGAGGCCAGGAGGACCCAGCAATGTCCTACGAGATGCGTGTCTGATTGCTAATATTTTGGACCCCCGAATCAAGCAGGAAATCATTAAAAAGTTTATTAAACAGCATCTGTCAGAGTACCTAGTCCTTTTTCAAGAAAACCAAGATGTAAGTATTGACCAAATGAGATCAGATGTGACTTGTTGAATTGTATTGAAAATTGAGTGTTCTCAAGCCTCCCGATTTATACTTTATTATTATTATTACTGTCTTAAAAAGTTGATTGTTGAACCGTGAATGCTAGTGGCTAACTGTATAGTTCAGTGTTTCTTAACGGTTTTGCGGTCACTGACCCTTTGCAGAAATTAATGAATGCTACAGATCTCTGCAGCAAAAGGCACTTCTGCCTAAAACTCTGCATACAGTTTCAGAAAATTTATAGACCTCTGAAGCCTATTCATGGACCCCCGGGTAAAAATCTCTGGATCAAATAAAAACGTAGCCTAGATCTTTGAAACCATGAAAAGTAGAGAGTTTGGCTGTGTTTTTGCTTTCCTTAAACTGTCAGTGCTACTAATACTGGGGTGGACTTTGCTCCCTCATTTTCTAAGGTTGCCTGGCTGGACAAAATCGACAGACGCTATGCCTGGATCAAACGCCAGCTTGTGGACTATGAGGAGAAATTCGGCCGAATGTTTCCACGTGAGTGGTACATGACCGAGAGGATTGCAGTAGAATTTTGCCACGTCACAAGGTAGATTTCAACTCTGCTGGTTTGGGTGTTAATTGAAATCCTGTCTTTAGTGGATCCATGTTGTCTTGTGGATTGGAATCACTTCCTGATCCCACCAAATGACTGATGGCACCCTCATATCCAATTATCGCCCCACTACCCACTTCAGTGATGTAGTAAACCATCAGGAAACATTTGTTGAACAAATTTCCCACTCTATAATATTTATAATCGTTGGGTAGTTAATAAAATTGGCATCTGAGTGTTCTAAGCATTTTAAAGACCTGTCTTCTGTGTCCATGAGTGTAACCCAAGGCCACATAGTCCTTCATATGCAAGAAGGATTTATCAGTATATCTTATGACAAAGCTAAAGCTAGAGTCAAAATATTTTATTTTTTACTTGCAACTCTACCATAGCAGTGGTGGTAACTGGATTTTATTATATATTTCTTTTCTTTTTTTTTAATACATTTTTAAAAATATATATTTTATTGATTTTGTACAGAGAGGAAGAGAGAGAAATAGAGAGTTAGAAACATTGATGAGAGAGAGTCATCGATCATCTGTCTCTTGCACACCCCCTACCAAGGATATGCCCGCAACCAAGGTACATGCCCTTGACTGGAATCGAACTCGGGTCCCTTCAGTCCCCAAGCTGACGCTCTATCCATTGAGCCAAACCAGTTTCGGCTTTTAATACATATTTTTTTATTGATTTTTCTACAGAGAGGAAAAGAGAGAGATAGTTAGAAACATCAGTGAGAGAGAGACATCAACCAGCTGCCTCTTGCACACCTCCTACTGGGGATGTGCCCACAACCAAGGTATATGCTCTTTGACCAGAATCGAACCTGGGACCTTTTAGTCCACAGGCCAGTGCTCAATCCAGAGCCAAACCGGTTTTGGCTATATTTCTTTTTAATAGTTCACAATTACATTAACTTCAGGTTAATAAAAAAATTTCATATCTAACCATAACTCAGCCATCTTAGAGTAATTCATTATAGTCACTTGTCTTAAAATCACAGAGACTATAATCAAGTTGCAAGCTTTAAGCACACTGTGGTGTGGAATATGTTTTAAGGAAAACTGGCTGTTGATTTTGTGGTTTGGGTTTTTTAATAGAATTTCTTCTTTATAACAATTTTAGATTCACAGCAATAGTGACAGGAAGATACAGAGATTTCCCATATACCCTTGCCCCACACATATATTGCTCCCTCATTATCAACATTCCCTCACCAGAGTGATGCACTTGTTGCAAGCAGTGAGCTTACATTGACACATTATTATCAGCCAGACTCCATAGTTTACTTTTTTTTTTCTTTTTTTTTTTTAAATATATTTTATTGATTTTTATACAGAGAGAAAGGGAGAGAGATAGAGAGTTAGAAACATCAATGAGAGAGAGTCATCGATCAGCTGCCTCCTGCACACCCCCCACTGGGGATATGCCCGCAACCAAGGTACATGCCCTTGACCGGAATCGAACCCGGGACCCTTCAGTCCCCAAGCCGACGCTCTATCCATTGAGCCAAACCGGTCCCGGCCATAGTTTACTTTAGGGTTTACTCTGTGTTGTACATTCTTTGTGGCTGTTGTTTTAAGAAACACATCCTATCTAATAAAAGAGTAATATGCAAATTAACCATCACTCCATCACAAAGATGGAGGAGCCCATAGCCACAAGATGGCGGCGCCCAGTCCCCTCAGCCTCACTGGAGTCCCCCAGTCCTGCCACTGAGAGCGGGCAGTGTGAGCGGCCTGGCAGAATGCTTGCTTTGTCATCACAGCAACAGAGGGCTTCTGGGGTGTGGAGCGGCCGGGGCTGAACGTTTGCTTCGTCGCCCCAGCCAGCCGCGGAGGGCCTCTGGGGGACAAGGGAGCCAGCCCACTTCTCGTGGAAGCAGCTTGGCTCCCTGTGGCGTGCTGCAGTTCCCGCTGGCTCCCTCGGAAGTGGCAGGTGGCCTACTGCACACGATATCACGCAATGGGCTACTATCGGGTCTAGTAATAATTAATGTCGTTTTTAAACATTCGTTTAAAATCTTGCTTGGCGTTGACTTGTATTGACATAACCTTCAAACATGTGGTATCTACAGAACGTGTGAAGTGCAATTAACAAGTTTTGCTTGAAAAAGTTTGTGTTTGGTTTGGTTGTTGTTGCAAAACTAGGGCTAAGAAGATGGCAGATGAAGAGCATATTCGGCACTGCATGCTTTACGAGTTCCAATTAGGAAGAAAAGCAAGTGAGGCTGCAAAAAACATCTGTAGTGCTCTTGGTCAAGATGCAGTTAGCGCCAGAAAATGCCAGCGTTGGTTTGAGAAATTTCGCGAGGGAAATTTTTCATTAGATGACAAGAATGGTCGAGGCCGTGTGTCCAATTTTGATCAAGAAGCTCTTCAAGCTCTTTTGGTGCAAAATCCTCAAATTACCCAACAAGAGCTTGCGACAACTTTAAATTGTTCACAAAAAAACAATTTCCAATCAATTGCGTGCACTTGGCAAAGTCCAAAAGTTTGGAAAATGGGTTCCTCATGAGTTGACCGACAACAACCGTAATCAAAGAGTCACAATTTGCAGTTGGCTCCTCTCTCGTCAAAACCGTTTGCCGTTTTAGAGCAAATTGTTACCGGAGATGAAAAATGGGTGTTGTATGTTAATTTGAAAAGGCGGCCTCAATGGCTGGACAAAAATGAGGCTCCGCAGCCCACGCCAAAACCTGACTTGCATGCGAAAAAAGTGATGTTGTGTGTTTGGTGGAATTTTAAAGGAATTCTTCATTATGAACTTTTACCATCTACCCAAACCATTACAAGTGCAGTGTATAGTGCCCAATTGGATAGGTTAGCCCAAGCTTTAAGAGAAAAAGAACCCGCGCTGATTAATCGGAAGGGCGTAATTCTTCACCACGATAACGCACGACCGCATACTGCAAGAATCACTGCTGAAAAACTGCGCCAGTTGGAATGGGAAGTTCTCCCTCAACCTGCATATTCTCCTGATATTGCCCCTTTCGATTACCATTTGTTTTGTTCTTTGCAAAACTTTCTTCTTGGAAAAAAATTTAATAATGAAGAATGCCTCAAAAATGCATTGACCGAATTTTTTGCATCAAAATCACAAGAATTTTACAACAGAGGGATTAAAATGCTTCCTGAGCGTTGGGCACAAGTAGTAGAAAACAACGGCAACTATATTGTTGATTAAATTTTGTTGTATTGTTTAAATAAATTCGATTTTAAAAAGTATTAGAAAACGACATTAATTATTACTAGACCTAATAGTTTGCTATAATAGATTTCGATAACCTTTTAGTATTGATTCAAGGTCAGTTGTGGTTGTCACTTCCTAAATCCTGATTAGCAAAGAAAGATGCATTCCTCGAGAAACTGGTAAGTAATTCTCTTTAGCCTACAGTTCAGTGACTTGCAAGCTAACTCTGAAAAATGAAGTCTGCAGGAGACTGGAAGTATATACTACACCAAACCTGCTATTGTGTCAGCTATTGGCAGTGTTTCTATTAAGCTTTCACTGTTTCAAAACCTACAGATATATAATTCTCAGATAAACCTTGTTTGATTTTATCATTCATTTGTGGGGGGTGATGATCATAGCTCAGTTCAAAATTCTTATGTCACTGCTCCTGGCCAATTTATATTCTGAAACAGAGCACATGAGAGGCACACAGACAGGCAGGAGCAACCTAAACACATACATGTCTCTTTTCACATGGAAAGTCTGGTCTCACCTGTGTTTCCAGGGTTCTTGCTCTCTGTTCAAGGAGAAGGTTATTTCTTTGAAGACAGAGGGCTTTGTAATTCAGTGGTTAATGACTTGTGAAATACATAGAAAATATGCATTTTTATAAAATACTGTTTCATATATATAATTAACAAAGTATTGAAAGGTTTAAATATTTAAAAAATACCAATAACAATTTAAACAAATTGGTATCCATAATCCTTGATTTTTTGTTATTTTTTTGACTGGTGGATAATTTTACCTTAAAATTCTTATTTAGAACTGGAGGCCCGGTGCACAAAATTCATGCATGGGTAGAGTCCTTAGGCCTGACCAGCAATCAGAACCGATTGGGGCCTTCCCGCTGCCGGTTGGGGCCTCCTTTCCCCTGCTCCTGGCTGGGGCCTTCCTTTGTTCCACGTAGTCCCCTGTTTGTCAGCGCACATCAGAGTGAGCGATGGACTCCCTGTCTCCAATTGAACTCCCTAGGGGACACTTTGCATATTAGCCTTTTATGTAGATAGATAAATATCTATTTCCCAGGAATCAAAATGAGTTGGTAACAGATCTCAGGATTTAAAATGACCACATACTTTAACAAATACATATATAAGCTAAAACCATTTTCTTTGTGTCCTGGATGGATAGCTCAGCTGGTTAGGGGATTGTCCCCAAACTCCAAGGTTATGTGTTCTATCCCCAGTCAGGGCACATACAGGAAGCAACCAATGAATTTATAAATAAGTGGAAAAACAAATCAATCTCTCTCTCTCTCCCAAATAAATAAATTTTTTTAATTAAAAAAACATTGAAAAAAATATTTACTTTGTCTTATCTTGAATGATCCATTTGTTTGACAATATTCTTATCTCTTTATTTTGAAGGACAGAACTTGCCAAGATTATGCGGACCAGAGCTAAGGAAATTGAAGTGAAATTGCTTCTTTTTGCTATTCAGAGAACAACTAACTTTGAGGGATTCCTTGCAAAACGCTTCTCTGGCTGCACTCTGACAGATGGTGCTCTGGTGAGAGCTCGCTGAGGGAGGTTGGGGCGGGAAACCCCTGGGTTGGGTAGCTGGGCTTTATTCTAGTCTTTCATGGTAGGGTGCTTTGTTTGTCTCTTACGCAGTGATCCATGTTTTTATTTTATTTTATCTTATCTTACTTTATTTTATTTTAAAAAAATCTTTATTGCTGAAAGTATTACATATGTTCCCCTTTCCCCCCATTGACCCCTTATAGCCCACCCCTGCTCCCCACCCCAGGCCTCCACCACTCTGTTATCTGTGTCCATGGGTTATGCATATATACATACAAGTTCTTTGGTTGATCTCTCCTACCCACCCACCTACCCCTGCCTTCCTCTGAGATTTGACAATTGTAAAATATGTCTGTCTTTTTTTTTTTATGGAATCTGCCTTAAAATATATATTTTTTATTGGTTTGAGAGAGAGGAGATGGGAAAGGATAGAGAGAGAAAAACATCAATGAGAGAGACACATCCATCAGCTGCTTCCTGCATGCCTCCACTAGGGATCCAGCCTGCAACTGGGCATGTGCCCTGACTAAAAATTGAACTGGGAGTAGTCCATGTTTTTAGAATGGCCTATCATTTTTTTCTAAGCATTAGAGGCCCAGTGCACGAAATTTGTGCATGCAGGAAGGGGGGTGTCCCTCAACCCAGCCTGCACCCTCTCCAATTTGGGACCCCTCAAGGGATGCCCAACTGACCCTATCTCGGTGGGGTTGGGCCTAAAACAGGCAATTGGGCATCCCTCTCACAATCCAGGACTGCTAGCTCCCAACTCTCTTGCCTGCCTTCCTGATTGCCCCTAACAGTTTCTGCCTGCCAGCCTGATCACCCCTAACCACTCCCCTGCCAGCCTGATTGATGCCTAACTGCTCCCCTAACTGCCCTCCCCTACAAGCCTGGTCCCCCCAACTGCCCTCCCCTGCAGGCCCAGTCGCCCCCCCAACTTCCCTACTCTGATGGCCTGGTCATCCCTAACTGCCCTCCCCTGCAGGCTTGATTGCCCCCAACTGCCCTACCCTGCTGGTCATCTTGTGCAGCCATCTTGTGTCTACGTGGGGGCAGCCATCTTGTGTGTTGGAGTGATGGTCAATTGGCATATTACTCTTTTATTAGATGGGATAGAGGCCTGGTGCACGGGTGGGGGCCGGTTGGTTTGCCCTGAAGGGTGTTCCGGATCAGGGTGGGGGTTTCCTTGGGGCATGGGGCAGCCTGGGCAAGGGGCCTGTGGTGGTTTGCAGGCTGGCTACGCCCGCGCCCCCCCTCCCCCCCCCCCCGCGACCCAAGTGGAGGCCGTGGTATCTGGGATTTATTTATCTTCTATAATTGAAACTTTGTAGCCTTGAGCGGAGGCCAGGGCTAGCCAGGGTGAGTGAGAAGCTTGGCTTCCTCCTGCTTGCTCCAGCTCCATGGCTGCCGCCATCTTGGTTGGGTTAATTTGCATACTTGTTCCTGATTGGCTGGTGGAATGGCTTGTGGGTGTAGTGGAGGTACAGTCAATTTGCATGTTTCTCCTTTATTAGATAGGATAGGATGGGCCCCATTTTACAGACTCACAATTTTGTGAGTCACAGAGACCTCACTTAATTAGTCACAAATACCTTATTACTTTATTAACTATTGAATTTTATTATAATTAGCACATGTTTTTACTACAGGGTTTGGCTTCTTAATGTCTCTGGTGAGCAAACCAGGTCAAGGTGTCTCTATAAACTTCAAAGCCATGTGTACAGACTTACATGTCAGAGAGATTCCAAAAAGTGAAACACAAAGGACACTGGTCAGAGGACTGTCCTCCCCTGGAAAGCTGGACTGTGGTGGTTCAATCACTTACTCTCCATGTAAGCAAAGACTAGGCCCAAAGTGACTCTCTGAAAACCTCTTTTTTGGAAACCAGGATCCCTGCTAACACAGGGAATATACTTCCTTCAGATTTCCCATCCATGGGAAATTAGTATGTTTTATGGTAGTTTCTGTTTACAACATACACACACAGACTTGAGCTCCCTGAGTACAGGAATCATGGCTGACGCATCTCTGATTCCTAGTCATGCAAAGAGCAACAGACCTTGTGCAGGCAGACAAGAAGGAGGAGGGAGGGAGGGAAGAAGAAATCAAAGTTGAGAGTTATAGCTCTTGAGTTTCCTTTAAAACTGCATTTAAAAAACAACTGCTGGTTACAACAGAGAAGCGATGCGATTGGGTAGGAAAATCCTTGAATCAGCAACCAAGAGAGACGTGTGGTCCAGTTTTGACTCTGCTGTAACTCAGTGTACTGCCTTCTCAGTTAACTGAAAAGAATAGTCTCTCCTTTAATAACAGAGTACTAGAGGGACTAAACAAGACATAAAACCCAGAAGCCATAAAGAAAAGGACTGAAACATTTGACAACATAAAGAGAGAAATTCTGTGTGGAAAAAGAGACCACAAACATAATTAAGGGACGTACCACAAAGTAGGGAAAAAAAGTTTAAGCTACATAAGACAAATGATTAACATCCAGCATATAAGTCGATATGAAAAAGATAACTCAAGAAAAATGAGTATAGAGTAAGCAGAAAATTCATTGAAGAAATAATAGTTGGCTAATAAATATGTGAAAAAAATACAAGAAGATACTAATTTCTATACATCAGGTTGGCAAAAACTATTATAAAAATAACAAGACTGTTTTTTAGTACTAGTATACAAATTGATGCAGTCTTTTTGGAGAGCAGATTTTCATTATCAAAAAATTTAATTAAATGTGCATGTCCAGTCGGTGTGGGTCAGTGGTTGAGCATTGACCTATGAACCAGGAGATCATGGTTCGAGTCCCAATCAAGGCATATGCCCGGGTTGTAGTCTCAATCCCCAGTGTGGGGTGTGCAGGAGGCAGCTGATCAATGATTCATCACTGATATTTTCTCTCTCCCTCTCCCTTCCTCTAAAAAAAAAAAAAATTTAAATGTGCATGCACTATGAGGCAACAATTTCACATCTAGCTGTGAAGTCTACAAAGAAAAATCCATACCAAGGAAGAGGTGAATTGCAGCCTTAAAAGCAAAAAAAGGAGGTTTCTGTAATGTCCAGTCTTAAAGAATGGTTAAATAGAGAATGGCTCTCCTCGCTGCCCTGTCCGGCCGGTGCAGTAGCTAACACACAGCAGTTAGTGGTAGAATGGGAGGTAGATCTGCTATCACAGGAAAAAAAGACACTTCTCAGACATGGCTAAATGAAAAATGTAAGCTTGCAGGCCAATACATATGGTATAATTCCATTTATGTAAAAGGCAAAACATGTTTATGTATGTAAGGTTGTAAGAAAAAGGTCTGGAAATGATAGCAGTGGATGTCTCTGGGGAAGGAAGTTGGAGTGAGAGTAGGTAGAGAAGCAAAGAAATTCTTTTTTTCGTTCTACTCTGGTATTTTGCTTGAAATTTTCTTATACAAATGCATTTATATATTTTTTAAAACATATTTTTTGCATTTACATACTTTAACAAAAGTATGTTATTTTTCAGTTTTTTTAAATGAGGGAAGTGGTCCAAAACAGACTTCCAAACTTTTTTCTCTAACAGACTCTAATGTGAAATTCACACAGAATGATAGCTAACTTATTTTGAACATTCACTGTGTCCCACACTGTTCTAGGTGTATTTTCCTAAAATCACTCACTTTATTTCAACTATAAGAGATAGGTGCTATATTCATTGGAACTTACCTGAGGCCACATAGCTTATATATAAATATAGGAAAACTGAGCTACTGTAATTGAAGGAGGAGAGTAAGAACAGAGATTGGGCCTAGAGTCCATTCACTTGTTTACCCCTCTACTATCTTCCGTAGTCCCCACCCTTCCAATCCTAAAATTCTGGGATTTCAATGGGATCCTGTCTGTCCCCCCCTCTCCCAACTCCCAAGACCTGCCTTAGAGTGGGCGCATCAGGAGTTAGTCCCTCCAGGCACTAGGCTTAAAGAGTAGAGGCAGCAGCTCTCAGTTTTAAGGCAAGACCATAAGATTCTACCTATTCAGTGCCGCTTATGACTTTATTAAAATAAGATCCAGCTGAACCACAAGGCACTTTCTGTACTTAAAAATAGAAATATGTGTGTAATATACACATACTGTATATATACACACTTCTCTGTCAACTCACATTCAAAATGGATTTCTACTTATTTTATTTATTTTTAAAATCTTCATTGTTGAAAGTATTACAGATGCTCCCCTTTTTCTTCCATTGACTCCTTATAGCCCACCCTGTCCCAGGCAATTGTAGTATCGTGGGGAAAAATGGGCCACAACGCCCATGAAAATGCCCTTAAAGACAGTGCAAGTCACAGAAGGAAGTGGGCACCAGCAATGACATTGAAAGAAACCTGTCTCTCTCCCACGAAGTAGGTGGTTGACTTCAACCCCACCTTGGCTCTCCTTTCCGCCCTAGCCAAGCCATGCTTCTGGCCTGGTTTCAAGCAGAAACTCATGCAACTCTGGGTTCAGCCCTACAGAGATGTGTTTGGTGGCAAAGAAGCTTAAGCACTGGGCACAGGTCCCAGCTGGGAGTGTCCCCTAAGGTCCTATGTTCCAGATGGACAGGGTTGGTAGAGCATAAGGTAATTTAGCTAACTGTATGGGAAATGGGTCCCAACAAAGGATGCTTAAAAAACATTTGAGCCAGATACCTGTTTTCAGCTATTCTTCCCCTTCTCTGACTAGATTAGTTTATGGTGATTTTGCTTTTACGTTTAGGGAGCTACAGGGTTACAGAGGAACAAGTGGCCCTGTTGTATCAGATGACCAGGATAACCTGTAAGCTTGGGGTGGTCCCTCGACATTTCAGGCCTCGCTTGTGCTAGGAAATGTTCCAAAGGTCAAAACAGCCAGAGTAATGTGGGCAGAGAAGGCCCCTCTAAACAAGGTGCAGATACGGAACAGAATAAACACACAGAGACCGTGAAAAGCTGGCAGGAGCTGTGTGCAAGTTTGTGGAGACAGTGCTTTTTTGTAGAAAACCAATATAGGGATGTCAAAATGGCAGGCTGACTGTTAACCTACTGAGGGAGGAGAGGGCCTCTCTCCGCATTCACCCACATTCACCCACTCTGCCAGGGCCACGGGCCTGAACTGCAGCCTTCTGTCCTGGCAAATGCTGTGCTCTGGCGTGGGGGCTGGTCAGCTAGGAGCACTTGAATCTTTTTCACTAATTTCTTCCTCTTTGGTCTTCTGTTTTTGAAATTTTCTGGCATAATAGATTTATAAATTCTCCTCTAGTTGTCCAGTTGTTTTCCCTCCTATCAAGTTTGCAGAGTTTTGGGCTACAAATCCTTGGCCAGGAAATCCTGCTCAACTATGAGCTCTTCATTCACCCCTCGGTTGGTTAGAGTCTCCACAGACTTCTCCGAACCATTCAACTTCTTGAAGTCAAACTCTTCCCCTTGATCACCTCCGTTCTAGTTATCATTCTGCATTCCAGGGCCTGACAATGACTGCTCCGTACCCCACAAGGATTTTTCCTTAAAAACTAGTTTCTGGATGAGGATCGGACTTAAGTAGAATTCTACCCTAAAATTTGCTCTTACGAGTACAAATTTTCTTGAACCCAAAAATAATACTTACTGTTATTGTTAACATTTGCTGCCTACTTACACTGTGCTATGAACTGTACTGAGTGTTTTTCTTACATTATCTTATTAAATCATAATGAAGACCCCCAAAAAAAACAAAAACAAAAAAACAACTAGTTTCTAGAAAGGCAACAGAACTCCTGTGGGCTCTTTCTTGGAGAATCGGTTCACCGCAGCCTGCCATGGGAAGAGGTGAAGGTAGTGCTTCTTGCTGTAGGCCATGTTCACTTTGAGCTTGGTCCTGCATCACCTTGCCATGGACCAAGTAGGGGGACACCTTCACCTGTAGCAGAGATCCTGGACAGACAGTGCTGGAAGGAGCCTGGCTTGGGCTGAGCCAGGGGTTCCAAGTGGCCTGACCCCTAGTCTAGCTGTTGGCACCCCTCCTGAAGACCTGCCATTCCTTGTCTCTTTACCTCCTCCCCATGCTGCCTTGCTCCTGGGATATACCAGGATGGGTGGGGTTTTTTGTTTGTTTGTTTGTTTGTTTGTTTGTTGATTTTTGTGTGGAAAACCTTTTTCCACACAAAAATGGCCACCTTTTTATTTCAGGGTATCAGAATAAACTACAAAATGAACCAGAATATATCTCAATACCCTTTAATATGCCCAATTTCATAGAAAGTTAGTGAATTCCTTGGGAAGTTATGGAGGCGTTAAGAAGTCAGCCAAGGAGCCAGTTGACCAGAGATGCTCCCAAGGCCACCCCTCCTCTATCCTTGATTGATTGACAGTAAAACAATGAGGGTGAGTTTGAGGGGTGAGGAGCTCACCTGGAAAGATCTGCCACCAAAGAGCTCCTTCTGAGATGAGTGCTCTTTTTGGACAGATGTGACTTTGACATCTGATAGAAACGCAGACTGAAAAAAATTTAAGGACGGGGCTTTTTTTTGTTGTTCTAGCCCACTGGTCAGCAAACCTTGGCTTACCGCTCCATTGACTAATGAGTTTGCCGACCACTGGACTAGACTAAATGTTACCGTGTAGTTGGGAGCCTGTGAGGATTAGGCAATTGTGGCATATTGTGTGCAAAGAGGTAAAGGGTAGTATATGACAGTGGTCGATAAACTCAGTCAAAAAGCTGTTTGCTGACCACTGTTCTGGCCCTAACAAGTTTTTAACGCCCTGTGCTGTCACTATTACTGAAAGAAGTGAGCTGTCACTGTTTTGCTAATTGCCTCAACTCCTGACCCTTGAGGAGGGATTCAAAATAGTTTGTAATAGTCTTGAAATTAAAAGCAAATGTCTCAGTGTGAATTAACTAGTGACTTGATGATTATTAGGGACTTGATGATAATTAGTGACTTGATGATTAGATTCAAGATAAACACTATATTCAGCCTCCAAAAAAGCAGAGTAGGTCGGATTAAGTTGTTATACTTGGCACACTGAATTTGGAAAAATTTTTAAATGAAATTAAAAATTTCCCACTTAATGCAGCTGCATTTCTCCTTTTCTTTGCCATTGCATAAATTGCCTTTCTAAATAGAATTGTCCTTTGGTTTATAGGGGTCATTGTAATACACATTTACATTTGCCCAGTTTTAAAAAGTATATTATAAATCTAGAAGCTGCAGGTGTAATTTTTGACCATGCTGTTTGAGCATAAGAGTATTTGCAAAAGGTTCCCTACTTATAAAAGCCCACACCGAGTGACTTAGCCTCTCGCTCAGGCTTCCAACACCGAAGGCCTGCGTTCGGGAGCACGTGTGAGAGGAGGGGGCAGGGCTCTGCAGGTCTGCCTTAGAGCAGGGGCTTCTGTCAGAACAAGGAAATAGCGCCCCCCTTACCCAGAGAGCTCCCTTCAGTGTTTCAGACATTTATAAATGCTTCATTTGCTGCTAAAGGAATACATCTTCATGTGAATCACATCCTAATGAGGAATTAACTTCTGTTTGTTTCTGAGAAGAAAGTACCTCATGGTCAAGAGAGTACATTTGGCTTAAACCGGTTTGGCTCATGGATAGAGCATCGGCCTGCAGACTGAAAGGTTCCAGGTTTAATTCCAGTCAAGGGCATGTACTTTGGTGACTGGCACATCCCCAATAGGAGGTGTGCAAGAGGCAGTTGATCGATGGTTCTCTCTTATTGATGTTTCTAACTCTCTATCCCTCTCTGTTTCTCTCTGTAAAAAATCAATAAAAAATATATTTTTTTTTTAAAGAGAGAGAGAGAGAACATTTGGAAATTATAGGCAAGAATGAAAAGGCAGACAAAATGTCATTTCTTTTCCCATCAAACAGATGAGAATTGGGGTGTGTTCATTCTATACGTTTTACACAATTGAAATTCCACTATTTATTTATTTATTTATTTATTTAAATATATTTTATTGATTTTTTACAGAGAGGAAGGGAGAGAGATAGAGAGCTAGAAACGTCGATGAGAGAAACATCGACCAGCTGCCTCTTGCACACCCCCTACCGGGGTTGTGCCCGCAACCAAGGTACATGCCCTTGACCGGAATCAAACCTGGGACCTTTCAGTCCGCAGACCGACGCTGTACCACTGAGCCAAACCGGTTTTGGCTGAAATTCCACTTTTTAAATACATTTTTTCCCTCTGCTTATTTTATTTTTAAAATTGAATACAATTCATATAACAAAATTTCATATAAGTCTCACCATTAAAAATATACAATTCCTTTTTTTATTTTTTAGCATATTCACAAGATTGTGCCACGATTCCAACTATCCAATTCCAGGATATTTTCATTGTCCCAAAAGAACACACCCCACCCCAAGCAATCACTTCCAATTTCCTCCTTCCCCCCAACTCCAGCCAACTACTAATCTATTTTCCGTCCTTATGGGTTTGTCTATTCTAGACTTTTCATATAAAGGGAATCATCATTGTGGTCTCTGTGCCTGGCTTCCTCCAGTTAGCATAGTGTTTTTAAGGTCCATCCATTGTGTAGCACATATCAATGCCTCAGTCTTTTTTTATGGCTGAATAGCATTCTATTATATGGCTATGCATTTTGTTTAGCCATTTGCCAGCTAATGGACATTTGAGTTGTGTCTGTTTGTTGGCTATTATAATGCTGTGAACATTTGTGATTTGTGTACTAACTCTTGTGTGAACATATGTTTTCAGTTCTCTTGGAAATATATCTGAGAGTGGAATTGCTGGGTTACATGGTAACTCTGTGTTTAACTTTTGAGGAACTGCCAAATTGTTTTCCACAGCAGCTGCACCATTTTGCATTCCCACCAATGTAGGAGAGTATTGATTTTTCCACATCCTCGCCAGAATGTGCTGTTTTCTGTTTTGTTTTTAATTACAGTTATCCTCACAGTGTAAAGTAATATCTCATTGTGGTTTTGATTTGCATTTTCTTAACAAGTAATGATGTTGAATATTTTTTTTTTATGTGCTTATTGGCCATTTTAATATATTTTATAGAGAAATGTCTATTTTAAGTTTTTTGCTCATTTTTAAATTGTCTTATTATTGAGTTTTAGGAGTTTTTGAATATATTCTAGATATATTTATGTATTCATGTGCTTTATCATGGCCAGTATATGATTTGCAAATATTTTCTCCCATTCTGTGGGTTGTTTTGTGCATTAATTTCATGCACCGGGCCTCTAATTGCATATAATCCTGCAGTGAACATAAGGATGCATATATCTTTTGGGAATAGTATTTTCTTTTCTTTGGATAGATACCCATAAGTGGAATTGCTGGGTCATATGGTAGTTTTATTTTTTTTTTTATTTTTTTTTTTAGGAAGCTTCTTACTGTTTTCCATAGTGGCTAAAAACTGATGTCAGAGTTTACTGCCTGTGTTTTCTTCTAGGAATCAAAGGTCATAAACATTTACTTATGCTTCATTCTAAGAGTTTTTCAGTTTTTGCTCTTTTTATTTAGATCCCAGTCCATTTTAAGGAAATTTTTATACGTGATACGTAAATATAATTTTATATTCTACTTTTCCTCATGTCATATCCTAAGTGTTTTCTCAATCACTCTGCAATACTTTGCTGTATAAATGGTTCATAATTTCCCGTATTATCCCTTAGGTGCTTTTCACTTTTATAAATAAGGCCACAGTGAACATTTTTGTGAACAAGTCTGTTCACATTTCAGATTATTCTCTTATGGTACAAGTGAATTATGGGATCAGAAGCCAGGAGCATTTTCAAGTTTAAGCTAGCCTGTGTTTTAAACTGCTTTCTGTTTTCTTGTCTCTTTTGAGTGCACCTGCTTAGTCTCTCCCATTGCTGAGTCTTGATATTAGTGATGGTTTATTAAGAATCAGAAGTAGAATCTCTGTAGGCTAGAAGAGGTTAATGGGGGGAGAAGGAGGACCTATGTAATACTTTAAACAATAAAGATTTTTTTTAAAAAAATCTTTATTGTTTAGTACATGAGCACCATGCAATGCACTAAAAGAGTCTTCACTCTTTTAGTGCATTGCATGGTGCTCATGTACTGATGCCTAATTTAAAGGGCTAATAACTCTGCCAGAAAAGACAAGACAATCTAAAAAATGTTTCATTTTGTTTTTTGTTAGAATATAATACTTGCTTCCACTCCTAAGTGTATACCCAAGAGACTTTAAAATGTTCATGTTCACCGAAACCGGTTTGGCTCAGTGAATAGAGCGTCAGCCTGTGGCCTGGAAGGTCTCAGGTTCGATTCGGTCAAGGGCATGTACCTTGGTTGTGCGCACTTTCCCAGTAGGGGGTGTGCAGGAGGCAGCTGATCGATGTTTCTAACTCTCTATCCCTCTCTCTTCCTCTCTGTGAAAAATCAATAAAATATATATATATTTTAAAATGTTCATGTTCATATGAATACTTGTACATGAATGTTTACACAGTACTATTCATAGTAACCAAAAGGTAGAAACAACACAGATATCTTTTAATGGACAAATGGATAAACAAAATGTGATATAGCCACACAATGGAATATTATTCAGCCCAACACATAGTTCAACATGGATGAACCCTGAAAACACTACATTAAGTGAAAGAAGCCAGACATAATAGGTCACCTATATGATTCCATTTATATGAAACCTACAGAATAGACAAATCCATAAAGCTAGATAAGTAATTGCCAGGGATTGGGGGAAGGAGAAGATCAGGAAGTGACAACTAATAGATAGGGGTTTCTTCTGGGGTGAAAAGAGTTCTGGAATTAGACAGTGGTGATGGTGGAACAGCCTTGTGAATATACTAAAAACCACTAAATTAAAATGGTGGATTGTATGCTAATTATATCGCAACTTTAAAATATTAAGGGTTTTAGAAAAGACTCTCTGATTTAGTTATAAATCATCTTCACACTCCAGTTAATTTATCTATGAGAGAGAGAAAGAAATACATGCTGTTAAAGCTCAAACAGAATAAAATATTTTAAAAGAACTATCTCTTCTCAATTACTCTAAATCCCTCTCTTGAGAAATGGTCACTGTTTAATAGTTTGGGTTATATTTTTGAGACTTTCTTACAAGGGCACACACATACACAAGGTTTTTTTGCTTTGTTTACAGAAAGTAGAAAATGTTCCCAAGGTGTCTGAAGAACATTTTATTAAGCGTTTCTCATCAGATCAAAATTTACTCAAAATGTTTCTCAAGGTCCCTCTTTGTGGAGGGCCTTGGAAAAAGATGAAAAATTGAATATCACAGATGCTTATGGAGAAAGAAACCTATACATAACTAACTATCCCAGTGTGAGAAACGAACGTGGTGAAACCTCGAGGGGAGCCCAGCAATATTAAACATGTGTGCACAGTGCTGTGTTCACAGCCATAGCTGAAGCCTCCAGACCATCTCTTCAAGGACAAATTAGGATTTGGGTTGGAGTAAAATATTTATGAAATAAGAATTGCAGAAATTACAGAACTTTCATTTCTTTTAATTTTTTTTATTTATTGATTTTAGAGAGAGAGAGAAAGGGAAAAAGAGAGGAAGGAAGAGGGACAGAGAGCCAGAAACATAAATGAGAGAGAATCATCGACCAGCTGCCTCCTGCACACCCCCCAATGGGGATGTGCCCGCAGCCAATGTACCTGCCCTTAACCAGAATCAAACCTAGGACCTTTCAGTCTGCAGACCGACTCTCTTATCCGCTGGGCCAAACCGGCCTCAGCCATTAGTTGCTTCATGTGACTGGGAATCGAACCCACAACCATGGCATATAGGGTGATGCTCTAACCAACTAAGCTACCTGCCCAGGGCCTGGAATGCTCATAACTGAATGTTTTCTCCTCCAGGGATAGAAACAGATTAGTCTTAAGTTTCAGAGTTCCTTCGTTGATAATTTGAAGTGTCCAGCCGGGGCCTCAGAAAGGTGTTTCTACAGACAGACACGGATATGAATAGATGAAGGTTCTGCCTCCCCAGCAGTAAATTAGACAATCTGACTGTCCTGTGGCCCTTGTGGTTTTGGAGGTGTTGGGAATCCCCTGTGGTTTAATTAGTAGGAATCCACTATATGAAGAATTTTTTCTTTCTTGTATGGACTTAACATCAGCTCTCACAGCATAAAATAATGAATTCAGAAGGGGGAACAAAAACACACAAAAGAAGAAAAAAATGAATTCTCTTAAAATTGGAAAATTATTCATTTCTTGACAAATTTTTGGTTTCATTTAGCAGCCCCAGAGCTCATGGAATATGTCATTTGAGTTATTTAAAATCTAAACCCAAGCTTGTAATTCTCTATGGTTTACAGCAGCTGCAAAGCGAGAATGAGAAGTGTGGTCTGGTTGGCTCTGACAACGGCTCATGCACAGAAGGCTGAGTTGTGGGCTGATTGCTCTCTGCAAAGGCTTGCCCCTTCATCACAGCACATTAATCTGAGCACTGGCGTGGCTTTCCCAATAGCAGGAGTCTGGATCCGCCCTCGGGGCTTTGCACCAGCACATTTACCAGCAGGGTAGTGGTTCCTGTGGTACTCCGGGGCTTTGATGGAGACTAGGGAAGAAGGAGGGAAACTCGGTGGTCCTGTGCCTTGTAATTTGATGGGCCCGTCGCTTTCATTTCCTGGAGAAATCTCAAAGAGACAAAACAGTCAGGGCAGGATCTCACTTGTGATTAAAAGGAGTCATTTTTATAAGACTTCTTGGCCTTGGGCTCCCATTTCTTCCTCTTCTGAGAGTTGCTTCATCCAGAGAAACACAACCACCTTTCTGCCTTATTTAGTTGCCCGCCCCCATGAAACGCTAATGAACACGCACTGAGGTTTCCCTCTGCATCGGGCGATGTGTTAAGCAGCGTTACATTGCATAGCTCATGCTTTACATACAGTATCTCGTTTAGGCCTCATGACAGCTCTGTGCAGCGGGTATTTCTATCCCTTCGCATTCCTTGTAGAAGAACTGGGGCTTGGAGAAGTTTAGCAACGTACCCAAGTGATAGAGGCTGGACTCAAACCCAGGGTTTGTTACTCAGTTCATGGTAACACCAGCCACGCAGTTGCTCAGGACAAGAATGATCCTAGATTCCTTCTTTTCCTTCACCCTCACATACACTCTCAACAAGTCCTCTGGACCTTATCTCCTACATATGCCCCAAATCTGGCCACCTTTTTTATTTTGTCTCCACAACGCCAGCTTCGTCTTCTCCCACATGGGCCCTTGCCTGGAACACTGCAGCAGCCTCTTAAGCTGGTCTTCTTTTCCATTCCATTTCATAATGTTGAAATGACATTTTTAAAATCTAAATTAGAGCCTATCGTTTCTTTGTTTAAAACTCGCACTCACTGCTCAATTGCCGTAAGAAAAATGTAACGTTTACCATGGCCCAGGAAAGGCTATGTGCTTGAGCTCCTGCTGCCTCTCTCATCTCATGCCCTGTCTTCCTCCCTGTCCTTCAGACTCAGCAAGCTCCTTCCAGTCTTTGCACCAGGTCCCCCGCCGGAGAATGCTCTTCCCCAGGTCTTTGATTGGCTCCTTCTTATTCAGGTCTCTGCTCAACTATCACTCCTCCAAAAGACCTTTTCTGATCACCCCAGCCCACCCCATTCCTAAGTTTTATTTTCATCACTGCCTCCCTTCCTTTTCTGTCTCATTCAGGGTTGTGTTTCTAATGCCTAGAAGAGTACCTGGAACAGAGTAGATGCTCAGTCCGTACTCTGAATGAATGGCAAACAGAAGCTATTCCATGCCTGGAAAGCTCTGGCACCCCTACCTACCTCCTCCTGTCCCCTTCACGTATTTAACTCTGGAGCATCCTTCAGTTCTGGCTCAAACATTTCCTTGGGGAAGTTTTCTGTGACCCTGTGTTACATCCTTTAATAGAAATCTATACTTTTCCTGAATGGCCCTCATCACACATTTTTGTGATTATTTTATTAAAGTCCGTCTTCCTAGCCTGACCATAAGCTCCATGAGGGCAGCAGGTGCCCAGCATATGGCACATCCATTTGTTAGTGGGTGAATGAAGGAATGAATCGCTTTTTTGCAACATCGTGGTCCACACTTGACACATCTGTGCCGCAAATGAATGAGGAAGAAGTCCCTTAGTGCCTATGACTCCCTCAGGAATCTCATCAGGATGTTAATAGAGACAGACGGTGGGGATAGGAAAGAAATCTTGGGACTCTTTCGACCCATAACACTGAGCAAGTGGCCCGTGTTCTCCTGCCCCAAATGCCTTTTCAATGCTGCCTTTAGGTTTTACGTCTTACATCTATCCACAGACACTCCCGTGAGAGTGGAGCCCAGGAGCGCCCTCAGTTCACTTCACTGATGTCCACTTTTTGTCATGAATTCCAGTAAAACATTGTTTTTTAAAATGAGGCTCACCTGTGTATAATTTTGATCTGTTATTGTCAACCCTGGTAGACCTAACAATAGATGAGTATTGTTTAGTTCAAAAATTCAAATCCTTGTTTTATCACTGAATGATTTTGAACAAAGCTTTTCACTTCAATTACTGACTTGCTCTCCACATGTCCAAAGGGCCAAAGGCTCAGAGCATAAAGATTCAGCTCAACAGTGTGACCCCAAAACCCACTGCGGAGCCGGTGGGATCAGGAATCCAACGCTAGTTACTCATTTATCTTGTTGAAGCTCAGACTTCATGGATTTCCTTTCTCACCATTCCTCTTTCCCTACACTACTAACCCTTACAGAGATAACTAAAGCTTAGAAATATTGTTTTTAAAGAAACATTTCTGCCGAAACCGGTTTGGCTCAGTGGATAGAGCACATGTGTCAAACACAAGGCCCGCGGGCCAAATCCGTCCCGCCAGGCCTTGCAATGTGGCCCGCACTGCGCTGTCATCACTGCACTCCGCTGCGTTTCCATCACAATGACAGTTTATGACTGTTCAGTAAACCATTCGGCCCGCGATTTAGGCTGGATTTTAGATTTTGGCCCCTTCTCTGATTGAGTTCGACACCCCTAGGATAGAGTGTCGGTCTGTGGACTGAAAGGTCCCAGATTCGATTCCGGTCAAGGGCATGTACCTTGGTTGTGGGCGCATCCCTGGTAGGGGGTGTGCAGGAGGCAGCTGGTCAGTGTTTCTCTCTCATCAATGTTTCTAGCTCTCTATCCCTCTCCCTTCCTCTCTGTAAAAAAAATTAATAAAATATATATATTTTTAAAAAGAAAATTTTCTTCCTAAAAATAGCCTAATTCTAAAAAAGAAACTTAAATAGCTTTTACTTTATAGGATATATATATATATATTTTCTATATCAGGCAAGGAAGTCAGAGTTCTAATTGTGTACATTTGAAATATTTGCTTAGTTGTTAGACCATATTGTTTCTCAGCAGGATACCACAAAAGCCATTATCCTACTAATGATTACCTTGAGCTAATGCATTAATCACAAGGCTTTCTTCATATGCTGAAGCTTTGTCTAACTGCGATAGCATCCAAGTGTTATGGCCAGGAATTTTTTAGTTTATGTGAGTGTAAGCAGAATTGTCTTGAAGTCTAAACCAGACACAGACACAGGTGTGGTTTCTTCCTCTTCTTCTTCTTTTTTTGGTAATATTTTTAGCTGATATCCTGGCACTTGACAGAGTCATTCACACTATAGTCCATCGGCTATCCCTCTTGGCTCAGGGAATTGTTCATTTGTCCATTAATATATGCTAAAATGTCACATTAGAAACTCCTCCACCTGGATTTTTTTTTTTTTTAACCCTCACCCAAGGATATGTTTATTGATTTGAGAGAGAGAGGAAGGGAGAAAGAGAGGAACATCAATCAGTTGCCTCCTGTACATGCTCCCACCGACCAGGGATGGAACCTGCACACTAGGTATGTGTGGAGCCTAAACCTTTTTGGTGTACGGGACAGGGCTCCAACCAGCTGACCCACATGGCTGGGGCTGTACCCGGCTTCTTGTCTCCAGGGAGCCACTCCTTGCCCCTTGTCATCCCCAGCACCAGCCAATTTCCTTTATCCTGCGTGTCTACTTAGTTCCCTTTCTGCTAGAACTCCCAGCTCCCTGGCATAAACATCTCAAGGTCGTATTTGTAAAAAATTCCAAAGAGCTGCCTTGATTCTGTTGTTGCGCTGGAATTACCACCATTAAGGTCTCATATATGTATTGTGTGCTCCTCCTAGGACTTCGAACGCTTTATCACATTTGATTGTTTGCGTGTCCTCTGAGTGTATCCTCATTCAGCAGATGAGGCTGCTGTGGCTCACAGGAGCTAGATGATTTGTCCAAGTGTTGGAGCTAAAACCTACATCACCCGCCTCCAGCTTTCCCACCAGGCTCTGGTCCCACTCAACAACATATTTTTGAAAGAGTGGTTGAATTCAGAAGCTGGGAAGTGATTTTTCTGAAGGATATTTTGTTGTGGTGGTTGTAAAGGGATTTATTTGGGAAGGGACCTTTGTCTATAATCTAAAAACATATAAAATTAGCTTTATAGTTTATTGTTGTTTTTTAAATATAATTTTATTGATTTCAGAAGGGAAGGTAGAGGGAGGAGAGATAGAAACATCAATGATAAGAGAGAATAATTGATGGGCTGCCTCCTGTGTGCCCTACACTGGGGATCGATCAGCAGTGCCCTGACCAGGAATTAAGAGGTGGCCTCCTGGTGCATAGGTTGATGCTCAATCACTGGCCATGCCGGCTGGGCTGTTTGTCTCTTTTTTCTTTTTAAAAAAATATATTTTATTGAGTTTTTACAGAGAGGAAAGGAGAGGGATAGAGAACCAGAAACATCGATGAGAGAGAAACATCGATCAGCTGCCTCCTGCACACTCCCCACCAGGGATGTGCCTGCAACCAAGGCACATACCCCCGACTGGAATTGAACCCAGGACCTTTCAGTCCACAGGCTGACGCTCTATCCACTGAGCCAAACCGATTTCAGCTGTTTGTTTCTTTTTTAAGGTTCAGGCAGTGAATACTAGCTGGTAGTATCACTGTATCATTTGTTTCTTGAGAGTTCAAGATTCATTCCTGAGGGTTTAAAAGAGATGGGGCCTTGCTGTGTTGCCCAGGCTGGGATGCAGTGGCATTCACTGGCACAAGCCCAGTACTGATCAGCACAGGCGTATTGACCTGCTTCGTTTCCAGCCTGGGGAAGTTCACTTCTAGGCAACCTGGTGGTCCCCTGCTCCCTGGAGGTCACCATATTGTTGGCCAACTTAGCACAGATACCCAATTGGCATAGCGCGCTACAGCCCAGAACTCTTGGGCTCAAGTGATCTTCCTGCCTCAGCTTCCAGTAGCTGGGACTACAAGTGTGCACCGCCAGGCCCTGCTATAGTTTGTTCTTGAATTCAAACCCATCTGGCATTTTGATCCATTCATATTTATGGAGCACCCATTACAGGCTGGGCACCAGAGTTAGGATGGGAACAAGACATGATCCCTGCCATAACATGATCCCTGCCATAAGGAATCTAGGGAGGAGACGAATAAATGGGCAATTGCAATATTTTAATAAATACCTGGGTAGGGGATGTGCCGGTGGGATGGTGGCAGGAACATCTAACCCAAAATTGACAATGGGGAAGGCTTCCCAGACGTGACTTTTAGTTTGCATACTGAAGGATAAGAGTTTTAGCCAGATTGGGTTGGGATTGGGATGGGGTTGGGTGGGCAGTAAGGTTTCAAGAAGGTGGGAAACAGTGTGAAGGCTTAAAGGTGAGCATGTGGTCATGTTGCCTCAGTTCTTGCTCATTAGGTCAGATTTCATGATTTGGCTCTTGGGGAGACATGGAAAAGCCATGGGGAGAGCTCAGAAGATGCCTGTCTCTTATGTCTTAACAGAAAAAACTCGAGTCTCCACCCCCATCTACCAATCCTTTCCTGGAAGATGAGTCAACACCAGAGATGGAAGAACTGGCCATGGAGAAAGGAGATTCAGATCAAGTAAGTCTGGTTTCCACTTCCACTTGCATCCTACCTAGTGCTTGTACCTGAAAATGGGTTTGCTCGCTCTATATATGATCCTCTGGCTGTCGACCACATTCAGAGATTACAGCTTCGGTGGTCTTTACAGAGAGCCATTATCTGAAAGTGTATTTAGAAAACTGAGTGAAACAGCAGCCCTTCCTGCCCTGCCTCTCTGCTCCCAAAAGCCTCACCACCGGAATTAGCCACACACACAAGCTTAATCTGCCCTCCTCAGTCATCAGCTCCTGAACTTGTCAGCTCAGCTTCCCCTTGTGCTCTGATCTGGTCCGGTGAGGACATGAAAGGCCGAAAGGTCCTCAGCAGGGTTACGCCATCCGCTGGGTTGGCCCCCGCTCAGGGTAAGCCGATCGCTGGAGGCCTGGAAGCCATTGGGAGGCCTGGAAACTTCACGGTGACCCAGTGGCGTATTTGGAGTTACTTTTCCCAGAACGCTAGCATTTCCTTTGGATTTTTCTGTCCAACTCTAAATTTCCTCTCTCTTCATCCTACAAGAACTGTGTTTTTGTTTCACTGCCATTTTATGACAAGAAGGGTTTAGAGCAATAAATCAGAACTTTTTCTGTCTGGATTAGTGATCCTTCCTTTTAATTTTCTACCTTTGGCTTCTAAAGAATTATTTTAAGAGTATTGGTTTGGTCCAGACATCAGAAAAGGAAGGCTGGCTAGGAAGACTAGCTCTGGGAAGCCTAGCCACACTCTTTGCAGCTCACCCTGTATTTCCAGCATGGTGAGGGCGGTGTGCAGTCCTGGCAGGAGCCAGGAGGGCAGAATTTCCAGGGGCTGTTCTGAAGTGATGCAATAAAATGTGTCTGGTCCATTGATTAAATCATTATAACAACATGGATACCTCACATTTTTATGGTGCTTTATAGTTTAAAAGCCTTTCACATGCTTTATTTCATTTTATCTTCAGAGTGCCCATCTCTCGTTTTATATGACTTTATATGAGCTGCAATGCCTGCAGCTCCGAAAGGTTAAGTGACTTGCCGGGGTTGCCTAGTCTGGAAGTGGAGGAGCTAGGACTGGAAGCCAGGCCTAGAAGTCAGAGACTAGGATTCCTTTCTTGGCACTTTTATTACCCTGTGATGTCTCAATGAAAAGTAGAGGACATAGGAATTATTCCCATGAATAAAAATGAATGAATAAAACTGAAGGGTCCCTTCAGGCTGTATCCCAGAGATCTATAGGATTAAATGAAATTGATTTAAAGCCATCCTATCAGCCAGCGTGGGGAGGAAAACAAGATTTCTGGTAACATTTTGAGAGGAAGGACCGGATGGGAAGGAGGAAGCTGTATGCAGAACTCATTCTTCTGGTGTATATCCTCCACCCACCCTGGGTGCCATGTCGCTCAGTGCTGGTGGCTGCCATTGTCATGTCCAGGACTGTGTGGTTGAATACTCAGCTGTAGTACTGCTGTGAAAAGTTATCTCTTCAGCTAGTCATCTCTGGATGTGATTAAACTGGATTAGGATACAATTCCCCATTTCCTACAAAATTAAACCCGATTTTTATTATTTCTTATGAAACTTTTTGCTCATTCCGGAAGCTCAAGGTTATTGTAATAATGACCAAGACCTGCTCATTCTAAGGACAGAGAACCCAGACTCATGTGGTAAAGCAGAGTCCTGTGGTAGGGAAAGTGCCAGTCTGGTCTGTCATCTGACCACATGACCTTCAGTAGATTTTTAAAATAGATATATTTTTATGGATTTCAGAGAGGAGAGGGAGAGAGAGAGATAGATACATCAATGATGAGAGAGAATCATTGATCGGCTGCCTCCTTCACGCCCCACACGGGGATGGAGCCTGCAACCCGGGCATGTGCCCTGACGGGGAACCGAACTATGACCTAGTTCATAGGTTAATGCTTAACCACTGAGCTAGAGTTTTACTTTCTCCAGACTTCCCTGGTTTTGTGATCTTTAGAAAGAGCTCATTGCTTTCGGACTGCTTCCTGAGGGCCCCCAGCAGGTATCACTGTGGGGAGTTGGGAGGAGACCAAGTCACCTCCAAACAAAGGAGTCCTTTTATGAGCCACTTTTATCGTGGACTTCCAGGTGAAATTTCCTTTGATCCAGGGGCTTAATGTGTTTAAAAATAAAGTACTAAAAAATCCCCAGACTAGATTATCCACTTGCAATTTCACAGCCTATTGCTTCTTAGTAATAAAACTTACACACCAGTGATGAATGCCTCCTCACATATCGTCCCCGACCTTGCAGGCCTCGCCAGCACTTGTCTTGCTTGTGATTGATTAAGTGGGAGCGCCAGGATCTTCCTCCTCGCAGCCACTTCCTGTGGCTTCCAGTTGGGTGCACAGGAGCCCGCGGAGTACTGGGGGGGAAGTCCACAGTTTGCTGTGGCGAGCTTAGCCGGAGGTGGTGGGGGAAGGTTACCCTGGGTCACCCAACCCACCGGGGCACTGCAGTCAGTGGACAGTGTGCCCCCATGGTAAGGCTCATTGCTGCTCACTGCCACCGTTCAGGTTATGGTGAAAGGAGAATGAACTTGAAAAGAGGCATTTAGTTCGAACAGGCAGTTGCCAGCATATTCCGAATGATAAAAATAAAATGGCATATGAAAAGAGAATGAGGGTACTCAGAGTCTAAAAGAAAGAGGCAGAAGAAATAAGGAATTTCTGGTTAAAAATGTCCCCTTCTGGTGATCCGAGCAGTAAGACTTAATCTGTTTACATTGGATAGCAATAAAAGGAAATGGGGCCAGCTGCAGACCTCCTTACTGTGACAACAGTAACCTTTTATTATTCCATCAGACTCCAGGAGGAAATAGCTTCCACATCTGCAGCTTTTGGACAGAATTCACACACTCAGAAAGCCAGCCTGCGTGCTACTGCTAAATGACTTAGTGGATGCTTTGAGCCGAGAACCAATCCTTTGGGGAGCTGGACGGTGCAAAAGGAGACACCAGCTTAGGCTGAAATTCCAGCTCCTATTATCTATTGTAAATGTGAGCACAGCCATGGGCAGGAGGCAGCCCCGTGGAAAGAAAGGAAAGTTCAGGCCATCTCTCCTATTGTCCTCTTCTCCCATCTCACACTGAGAGCACTGCAGGAGGACCGAGCGCGGTGGTGGCAGGTCTCTGTTCTCACTGCCAGGAGCGGCATTAGTGGGCAGAGGCTGGGCAGAGCAGATCGCCTGCGGGTGGGGTGGGGACGCCCGCTCGGTCTGATTATGCCACTCTCCGAGTGCCAAACTCAGAGTGTGCTGTGGGGCTCGTCCAGCACAGGGCCCGAGGAAGGCTGGTCGGGATGAGTGTGCTGGAACGCCATGTAGCCATTTTCTTCCATCATTTAGAATCTGTATTTTTTACCGAATGGCTTCTTCAGACTTAGAGATTTTTATCATGTCATCTTCATGCATGCATAAAAAGGAACACAAGCCAAAAATAGAGTAAGATATTCCTAAAACTTCTTCACATTCAGAGTCCATCTCTCTTCTCTCTCCTGAACCACTTTTTATTTTTGTTTATTTATTTAATATATTTTATTGATTTTTTTTACAGAGAGGAAGGGAGAGGGAGAGAGTCAGAAACATCGATGAAAGAGAAACCTCGACCAGCTGCCTTCTGCACACTCCCCACCAGGGATGTGCCCGCAACCAATGTACATGCCCTTGACCGTAATTGAACCTGTGACCCTTCAGTCCGTAGACCAACGCTCTATCCACTGAGCCAGACTAGTTTCGGCCTGAACCACTTTTTAGAAACCTTTATTTGGGGATAATTATATATACATTCACAAGAAGTTGCAGAGAACCCATGTCCCATCTCCCAGCCTCCCCCAGTGGTGACAATTAACACAGGGCATTATCAGACTGGGGGATTGATCTTACGCCCTTGTTTGCACTGGCATGGGTTTCTGTATGCTCCCACACATCAGTGTCCTCTGTGCCAGCCAGAAGGTTGGCAGGGGCCATTCCTTAAGACTGCTCCCCAGCTGTCTCTGGGATGTTCTGCCAGGCCATTGGCACCCATCTCCCATGTCTTCTATTTTATTTCACTTAAAAAAAAATAATGTCAAAGTTAGAGAAAGGTTTTAAGAATATTACAAGGAACTCTTAAAATCTTTCACCTTGGTTCACTGGTTGTTAACATTTACTTTGATCACTTCCTCCCCGCTCCTCCTCTCTCTCCCTCCCTAACCTCCCCCCATCGCTCTTTCAGAACAACTTGTTAGTTTCCATATTTCATGCCCTTTACCTCTATAGATTTCAGTATGTATTTCTTAAGAAGGACATCCACTTAAATTACCACAGCTCAAAATCAGAAATTTTCTTTTAAAATATGTTTTTATTGATTTCAGAGAGGAAAGGTGTGGTGGGGAGAGAGAGAAGTATCAGTGAGAGTGAATCATTGGCTGCCTCCTGCACTGGGGGTTGAGTCTGCAACCCGCGCATGTACCCTGACCAGGAATCAAACTGTGACCTCATAGTTCATAGGTCCACGCTCAACTATTGAACCACCTAGCCAGCTGGAACTGGAACTTTTCTCTTTCTTTCTTTCTTTCTTTCTTTCTTTCTTTCTTTCTTTCTTTCTTTCTTTCTTTCTTTCTTTCTTTCTTTCTTTCTCTTTCTTTCTCTTTCTTTCCTTCCTTCCTTCCTTCCTTCCTTCCTTCCTTCCTTCCTTCCTTCCTTCCTTCCTTCTTTTAATATTTTTTATTAATTAAGGAAAGGAGAGGGATAGAGGTCTGAAACATTGATGAGGGAGAAACATCGATTCAGCTGCCTCTTGCACACTCCCCACTGGGGGTGTGCCTGAAACCAAGGCACATGTCCTTGATCGGAATCGAACTTGGGACCCTTGAGTCCACAGGCCAATGCTCTATCCATTGAGCTAAACTGATTAGGGCTGGAACTCCTTTTTTTTTAGGTATAAATAATAGTAAAAATTCCTACATTGAGGTTTGTGTGGAGTAGGTGAGATATTACAATACTTTGTATTAAAGTGCCTGGTTCATAATAACAATTAGTAAAAAGAGGCAATCAAAATTAGATAATGTGAAAGCACTTTTATAACTTTTAAAGCACTATAAATATAAATGCTGTTATTAGCTAGGATTTAAATTTTTAAAACATCAGTTAGATGATGAATCACTTCCAAATTGAAAGTGCATGTATTATCAAAGTAGCAGTAAATTTTCACCATACTAAGCAAGTAAATGTTCTAACAAAGCCAGCTTATTGTTCACAAGTTGGCATGAATTACAATGCAGGATGCAGACCCAGTTTAGTTACTTTTTTGTTGTTAATTTGCACCGGAGGATATTCTTCCATTGATATTTTTAGAGAGAGTGGGAGGAGGGGGGGAGACCGAGAGAGAAACATCGATGTGAGATAGACACGTCGATTTGGTTGCCTCCTGCATGCACGCCGAAGGGGGGCCAGGGATCGAGCCTGCAACGCAGGTGCATGCCCTTGACAGGACTTGAACCCAGAACCCTTCAGTCCACAGGCCAAAACTATCCACTGAGCCAAACCAGCTTGGGCCAGTTTAGTGACATTGAGTGCTGCTTATCTATAGTTAGGAGTGAACTTGGAAGGGACATTTACTTTGAAACTGCTTGACATTTTTCAAAGACAATTCAAGTATAGGGTTCTTTTTTCTTCTTTTCTTGTCTTTTTTTCTTTGCAGCCAAAGAAGCCTAAAGCCCCAGACAATCCATTCCATGGCATTGTTTCCAAGTGTTTTGAGCCTCATCTCTACGTGTATATTGAGTCCCAGGACAAGTGAGTGATGAACAGTTTGCTGTTTTCTATTGCATTTCCCCCTCCTCTGGTTGTGGTTGGGCTTCCCAAGGACACAGCTCTTTGCCGAGGCGGAAGGAAGGACTTGGCACGCCCCTGACCCTCCCGGGAAACCTGTTAAGGATATTTTTATATCTCTTGAATGTTATCATTTATTGTGTCTATAAATCTCAGAAGCCTGATTTTGACTCTAATAAGGTCCCAAATGGATCCCAACATCCCCTTCCCCCTGGGCACCAAGCCCTTACATAGCTGTATGTGTCAGCCCGCTGGCTTTACAGTGTCAGGCGCTGGCAAACAGAGAAAGACAGCCTAATCTCTAATGTATATGTTTTCAAGTACAATTTGTTTAACTTTTATTTTGAAATCATTTAGACTTACAAAAAAGTTACAAAAATTCTCAGAGACCCTTCCCCCAGAGAATGTTAACATTTTTCATATCCATAGTTAACAAAACCAGGAGGGTAATATTGTCCCACGAATGCCCTTTTTCTGTTCAAGATCCAGTTATGCATTTAGTTGTCAAGATTTTAAATTTCCTTCAATCTTGAATGGTTCCTCAGTCTTTTTGTTACCTTCCTGACCTTGATACTTTTAGAGAGTATCGAGCAGTTGTTTTGTACAATTCCCTTAATTTTGGTTTGTCTGATGTTGCCTCTCAATTAAATCCCAGTTATGCAAGAATTTGGGCAGGAATGCCACAGAGGCTATGTCGTGTCCTCAGAGCATCACATCAGGAGACGCGTCACGTGGATTCGTCCCATTGCTGGAGATGCTGACTGTGACCACTTGCTTTATGTGGTGTCTGCCAGCATTCACTGCTGTGACGCTCCTGTTTTCCTCTTTCTGATTAATGAGTATCTTGTCAGGGGATACTTTGGGACTATGTAAATATCCTGTTTTTCATCACACTCTGCCAACTCACTTTGACATCCTCTGATGATTCCTGCCCGACAGGATTATTACTGTATTGTTTGCCAGATGTTAGCGTTCGTTTCCATCACTTCTATATTTGCTGATTGGAGTGCTACTGTAAGGAAGAGCCTCCCTTCTCCCCCATTTGTTTGTCGGCATGGACTGATGGGTTCCTACCTTCTTTTATGGATTGTCACTTATTTAATGTGTATGCATCTTACAAACTTAAGGGCTCCAGAAAATTTATAGAGCAGCCCAGTGTAGCCAAGTTTCCTTACAGTCAGAGAGGACGCGTGATCCCGTGTCCACTGCTCATGCGAAGCTAGAAAAACCCCCTCATCCCTGAACCTCTGCCCAAGCCAGGGTATGCAGACCCTTCCACACTGGAAGGCGGCCTGGGAACAGGGTGGGCTTCTGGCACAGCAGAGCTGTGGAGGCAGGCTGGCCCGGGCTCCACGGGGAGGCCTGGTAGCCTGCAGAGCACACACAGAGGACCAGACAGTCTGACAGTGGCTCACGTGGAGGAGCGGCAGCGGCTGTGAAAAAGTTCTTGAGGGGAGTACTCTGGGAAAGCATTTAGGCACCAAAGCCCAGTCTTTTTTTTACCCCCTTTTTAATGATTCTGTCATAGGCTAGTGAATTCCTTTTTCCAAATGTGTTTTAGGGGTAAATCATAAGATTAAGAGAATATAAGTGGGTTCACCACATGGAACATTATTATTATTCACCTACCCAGTTTTTTCCAAAGTATCAATCTTGACCAATTTATTTTATGCAAAACGGTAGCGATGTGGAATACAGGGATTATCTGCTGCCATGCACGCGAGTTGTGAACATTCCCAGCCGCCGTGTACAGTTTGGAGGGGAAGGCTGATCAGCAGCATTAACCATGCTACTGAACACAGGAATTTTTTATTGAAAAAGGTTACGTGTTAGATAGCAATGTCTCCATAATATTTCTCTCATCATTGAAGACTGAAGAAAATAAAAAGTCACTGAAGATTTAAAAAGAGAGGGAAAGGGAGAAACTAGGAAGCTGCTGTAACACTGCCCTACAGTCAGACCATCACACTGCAATCATCGCATACTTGTTGGCTGCATCATTTTTACTGAGCCGTGTGAAACCACACTTAGAAACACATCAAAGCAAAATATCATGCCTATCATCAGTCAAAATAAAAAAGAAAGAAGGCAAACAAAGAAATAACTCCAGGATGAACACACTATAAATAGATGAGCATTTGGAGAATGAATCATTATCTACATTCTTGGACTGTCCCATTCTGCCCCAATAAAAGTGTCACCTACTTGATTTTTATAGCTAACTTCTATTCTTTTCCTCCCCAGTGACTAAATGCTTCAGATTAAAATCCCAGAAAATGAACTTTGTAAAAGAGTTTCTACATTAACAAAAAACCTGCTTACTGCTCCCCCCCACTCAACCCACCCAATCAAGTTGCCTGGACAGTTTTTGCCTTATAATGCCACAGTTTTATTTCTGCTTTCTACCCACTGGGTTTGTGCCTGTAGGCGCACACAGGGTCATCGCTACTATTGCCTCTTAGTCCTTTATTTTTATTTATTTACTTAGACTTCTTGTATTTTGTTATTTTCTTCCATCCCTGACGTTTTCTTGATGGGAAAACGTTGATAGAAAACCAGTGCAGGCCCCTCGTCCAGTCTATCCCAGTGGATTCGGACTGCCGGTCCCAGAAAGGAGTCTGGGGCCTCCACCTTCTGAGCATAGTTGACAGTTTCCACGCACAGATTTTTCTTTTTGCCTTCCTATTTTGTCACCGGAGGGACCTACAGTCCTTTCTCTTCTGGTTTGAGGAGGTTTTACTTGCATTCCTCTTACAGAGACTGGAAACTAATACAAATAATCTGGATTTTCCTTTGTAAGAAACATTTAAAACCTGTAAAGAATTTTTGTGCGTTTATTTGAGCAGAACTGTTGTCGGCAATAGCAGGGAAGCACAATCTCAGTGTGTTGAGCTATTGCTCCTGCCTCTGAGTCCTTGAAAAGCACTCCATCTTTTGCGTGCAGAAAGTTTTCCTCAGGAAGTTAGTGAGACCCAGAGAGGGCCAGAATAAGAATCAGCTGTTTGCCGACTCGATTACCGGGTTTTAAAGCAACCCACCTGGATGGCTGTTATTGGGCAAAGCCCCTTATCAACCCGAATCTTTATTTTTAAAAAGGCTTAAAAGCTGTTGGGTCCAGGGGTTAAAGTGCATGTGAGATAACCTCACACGTTCTTCCCCAGCCTATCAGGTCTAAAGTCATTCTTCCGAATCATTCTAATTCTGGCACCTACTCCTTTTGCATGGCCTTGATTCATGTGAAGAATACTCATTGTTCATGGTACTTTGGGCAAAGGGCCAGACCTCCCTTCCGTAGGGGCTCTCCATTTCTCTATGAAAAATGAAGCGCTGGCCGCTCATCCTGCCATTTGGCCTCTCTAGGATGTTTCCACAGCACGAGGGAAGCGGCGGAAGCTGCTTGGAGGAGAACTGCGTAGGCTGTACTGTTGTAGCTCCAGAATAAGCAGCAAAAGCTTGAAGTAGAAAATAGAATTCACCAAGTCCACTTCCGCATCTGTGAAAGGAGAGGATCAGACCAAATAATGCTTAAAGCAGTGGTTATTAACCATTTTTGAGTCCTAGATCCCTCTGAGAACCTGATGAAAGCCAGGGACACTCTTGCCAAAACAAATCTTCATGAGCCTACACACCGTTTTTGAGTACAATTTCAAGGGATTCTATAAAGCCTTTCTTCCCTTAAGTCAAAGAATCCTAAGGCTAGGGAGAAGCTCAGGTAGGGACTGATTTTTGTACAAATTATCAATACTACTCTTGTAGCTCTGACTCAGAAATCTTCAAGGAGGAAAATCTTAGGCCGTTCACAAGCTCCGCAATGACAGAGACCCACCACAGTGTAAAGAATGTGGATCTGGATGCCAGGCAGGCCTGGATTTGAGTCAGAACTCTGCCCTCGCTCACCTGGGATCTCGAGCATGGAATTTAACCTGTCCGAGTTTGTTCTGCCCCCTCTGCAGTGAAGTTAGTAATGCTCCCCTCCTAGGATTAGTGGTGAGGGTGAAATGAGGTGGGTACTTGGCACAAGTAAATGGTGCTCAAGAACTGTGCCCTGCCCTCCCTGTGATCTTGTTCTGGACTCTTAGGCAACGGTTGGGTGGCCTGATCAGTGTCGCCAGCTCATCTCCCCAGCCTCCCACCTGCCCAGGGAAAGTTCTGGCAGCACCTGCCCCAGCCAAAAGCCAAGCAGCAGCAGTACTGCAGAGCCAGTACCTGGGAGGAGGCAGGAAGTGGAGATGTCCCGAAGCCACCGCTTTCACAGGTCAGGCTAAGCTGCCATTCTGTGCTTTAAGCAGCTTTCTCAATTTTTGTTTACAGTCAGGAGTAAGGTAGTATGTCTTCTACTCTTGGGAATGTCTCTCGAGGAAGAGATTTCTCTGCATGGGCACTTTGTTCATTCAGTTACATCTCTCTAAGAAAAGCTGTTCGTGAACCATCCGCCCGTCCTCCTGTGCCCCCTCTGATAACTTCTGTTGGATTGGAACTCCTGCGTCTTCTGCCTTCCTCAAGCCTGAGTTTCACTGTCAGTTACTTTCAGTCATGTTGGCTATAACCCAGAATTTATTCCAGGGTTATGGGTTGCATGTACTTGACTCTTTGGTCTCCTTCAGTCCAGAAAAATAATTCATCCTTCATCTTCCATGACCTTGAAATTTGTGAAGCATACAGGCCGGTACTTTGTGGGATGTCCTTCAGTCTGGTGTTTTCTCATGATGGATGATTTACGCAGAAGCGGGGCTTTGTTCTTAGTAACCCATGTCAGGAGGCACCAGTGTCAGTTTGTCCTTCAATTTGTGTTCATTTTTATTACTCAGTTTAGATGGTGTTTGCCACTTTTCTGTATTTATTAATAAGTAATTAGTGCCAGGAGAAAATTTGAAACCATATGTATAGCATTTTTCTCATCTTTCACTGATTTATTTTAAACAGTGTTAATAATAAATTAAACGCTGAAACCTGTTTGGCTCAGTGAATAGAGCGTCGGCCTGAGGACTGAGAGGTCCCGGGTTCGATTCCGGTCAAGGGCATATCCATTGGTTGCGCGCACATCCCCAGTAGGGAGTGTGCAGGAGGCAGCTGGTCGATGTTCCTCTCTCATCGATATTTCTAACTCTCTATCCCTCTCCCTTCCTCTCTGTAAAAAATCAATAAAATATATATTTTAAAAATAATAATAAAATAAACAATGTTAATAATGATTTAGGCAAGTATCAAAGAGATACTTGCCTAAATCATTTATTATTAACATTGTTGTCAAATGATGATTTTTCTAATTGTCATTTCTTTTACATTTGTTAGTTGGCATTATATATATTTTTTTAATTTTATTTTTTTATTTCAGAGATGAAGGGAAAGGGGGAGAGAGAGATAGAAACATCAGTGATGACAGGGAATCATTGATTGGCTGCCTCCTGCATTTCCACACTGGGGATTGAGCCTGCAACCCAGGCATGTGTCCTGACCTGGAATCGAATTGTGACCTCTTGGTTCATAGGTCGATGCTTAACCACTAAGCCACACCAGCCGGGTGACATTATATTTTAAGCAAAAGCTTTATCTTCTCCTCATCTACTTATACTGTATGGATTCATAAATTTCTATTTTATTCAATGGGTTCTAGTCATTACTATTTTTTTTAAATTTATATTGAAATAAATTTAGACTTACAGAAAATTTTCAGAAATAGTATGGATTTCTCATATTCCCTTCTCTCACATTCCTCCAATGTTAACTTCCTACCTAATCATAGTACAGTTATCAAAGCCAACAAGTTAACATTGGTACAGTATTAAACTAAACAACAGACCTAACTTGGATTTCGCCAATTTTTTTCACTAATGTTCTTTTTTCCTTCCAGGACCCATCATTATTTGTTTTAATGCTCAAATAGGCCCTGATTTAGCTATTGGAACCCCCTTCAAACTCATTTTTTCACCTTATTTGCATACCTCTCTCTTTTTTTTAAAGCACTTTTCTGGTACAGCAAAAGATGCTAGGTTCATCTTGTACTTTCCTACCTCAGCCCTAGAGTCATTCATTTTTTAGGATCCCTTGTTCCTTTGACACCCAAGCATAACGATCATATCTGAAATGAATGATATTTGGAAATTAAGTTCTTGGCATCAGATAGGGTCATTATGCGTGGGTGTCATGCTTGTAGGTTCATATACTAAGAACTATATGTATGTATAGATGCATTTCTCTATATCCGTTTTTTTAATCCTCACCCAAGGATATGTTTATTGATTTTAGAGAGAGGAAGGGAGAGAGAGAAACATCAATTGTTTGCCTCTCATATGCATCCCAGCCAGAGACCAAATTACAACCCAGGTATGTGCCCTGACTGGAATTCGAACCCACAACCTTTCAGTGTACAGGACAACGCTCCAAACAACTAAGCCACACTGGCCAGGGCCTCTATATTTTATACCCATTTCCATGTTATAGCCTGTGTGTTTATGCTGATACCTCCAATTCTAATCCAATCAAAGGGGTTATTTTACCTTCCTCCTCTACATGTCTGTAACTGCCTTCTATGGCAGTAAGAAACCTGGCTCCCAGTGTCCTCCCCATCTTTAGTTATATGCTCCATTTACCCTTATGTAAGCCATCTCCCAGTTGGGCTCAAGCTAAACCTTGGCTCCCCAACCCCACAAGCCATTCCAGATCAAATTTTTGGTCCCAACTAAAAGGAAGAAGGCTGGGGGGTGGGGTGGGGTGGGGTGGGGGGTGACAAACAAGTTTCAGTGCCCTTGAATTAGCAAGTTCTGTAACTTCCTGGGGACGTTTTGGGGGTTTGTCCATGCTTACCTCTTTGCCAGTTTGACTACTCTGCAAAAGTCTCTATTCCTAGGTCATTTTATTTATCAGTGGAACTCCCCCCAGTATTACCTAGTTCTTAGGCCCCAGCTGCAGTGAAGAGGGGGAAAGACACCATCTACATCCATGACATGTTTCTTTAAGCTGAAGAGAAAGTAATGACAGCAATAACCAAAATACCATACATCTGTCTAGTGCTTTACAGTTTTGAAATCAAAGCATAGTATGGTGAGTGGATAGAGCTTAACTTTGGAGTCAGACAGACCCAAGTTCATATTCTAATTCTGATAAATTCTGTAGGGAAATTTGTATTATTTTCCTCAGCCTCTGTTTCTTCATTTATAAAATGGGGCTAATAGGCCTTCTACTCAGGTCTATTGAGAGGATTAAATGAGAGTATATTTATAATGCTTTATTTACATGCTTTATAGGCTTATCACTGTGGTGGGAGAGAAAGACCAAAGAAGGTTTGTGATACACAGCGTGAAGTGATGGAGATAGGAATAATTTGCTGAGGAAATACAGAGGAGTGTATAAATCAAACTGCAGGCTGACTTTTCTCCTTCGTGTCCTCTGCCTCAGCCAAACCCATCTCCTCCTTCCCACCCTGTCTTCTTCCGTCAGTATTCTGTGCTCACTTCTGATTCCATGCCTTAATTCTCTCACCTGAATCTGCTGTGACCTTTTCTCTCTAGTGTCCTCTGGTATTTCCATTGTCCAGAGCAATTGCTCGTTTTGTGTAGACTGCAAAATTAGCCTTTTGTTGCTGTCTGGGAATCTAACTCATTAGCATGAGGGTCCTGCCTCCCCAAATAGATCAAAGCCTCTAACGGGCAGGCACGTGTCTCGGCCTGAGCTGCGCCTTGCCCAGGGCTTGACCCTCTGTGCTCTCTTACTTGGTAGTGAGCACTTTAGGGGATAAAAGGCGCCTCCTTGTGATTCCAGTCACACAGCCCTTTCTCCAGTGGTCCTACAAGACGATCTTGCCAAAACGCCAGGTAGTGTTCGGTGTTTGGAAGAAATGGTAACCTTTGCTTTTTTGTTATCGTTGTTGAATTCATTTCTATCTTATACTGACAGTATTTGACTGGGTTAGATCCTTCCCACCTTTCATTCCCCTCCCTTGGGAATGAAGTGTGGAGGTTGATAGGCTGAGTATGTACTGGGCCGACATAATTGGGAGATGAGGTTCACACTTAAGCATAAGGAGGCTTAGGGGGAGCAGAAATAAGATAAACATGATTCCTACTCTCATGGAGTTCATCATAACATACATGAAACAGAGAAGATTCTACTCTCCAGTGGTCCTACAAGACGATCTTGCCAAAATTTCAGGTAGTGTTCAGTGTTCGGAGAATAGGTAGGATTCTATTCTCCAGCAAGCAGCTTCTGCCTTTTGTAACAACTTCAGCTTATTATAGAAGTAGCTGTCTAGAGTGCTGTCTCAGGAACAATTCTGAAATTACACCAACACCCATGAAAAAGATTGCCATGATTGATGTGCATTGCGCCGTGGGGAGGCAGTCGACATGTGCCCTGAATATTTCATACCTTGCGGTGTATATGTAAGTGTAAGAATATGAAGTGTTACCTTGGCTGATTTTGCCCAGTGGGTAGAGCATTGGTCTGTGGGTTCGATTCCAGTCAAGCGCATGTACCTAGGTTGCAGACTTGAACCCTGGCCCTGGTCAGCGCGTACACAGGAGGCAACCAATTGATGTGTCTCTCTTACATCTATGTTTCTCTCTCAGTTTCTCCCCTCTGTTCCACTCTAAAAAAGCATGGAAGAATATCCTCGGGTGAGGAGTAACAAAAAAAGTAAAACAGAAAGAAGTGTCAGTGTGTGACAGGACAGGTGTGGAAGTGAAGATAGAGAATCTGTTGTTGTTAATCCTCAGGTGCCCCTGAGCTGCAGGGAGAAGTGTTGGGAGAGTGTTTCGGTGGAGGGAAGCCTCTGGCAGAGGCCCAGAGGCAGAGAGAGATGGAGCAGGGGCAGTGAGGTGAGTCTGGCTGGAGCGGGGTGGGGGTGAGGCTGGGGGTCACTCTGGAGGGAAGGAGGAGAAAGGCCAGGCCAGAAAAGGCTGTGCGGAATGGGGCTGGGAGGCCGGAGTTCCTTCTCTGCTGCTGACCATCATCACAAAGCCCGAGCCTTGGCATGGAGTTCTCAGAGGGCAGAATAGCAGCATCTGGATATAATAAACTTTCAATAACAAAAGCTCTGGAGTAAAATGTCAATTTTCTCCTGTTCCTGCTAATTGATGCTGTGTGTGGTTCTTGTCTTTTTCTTCCTGACTGTTATATAAATACATTTTTAAAGCACAGCTGGGTTCCTGTAGCCTTAGACAGCCACCTACAAAGATGCAGAATGTCGAGAGGGGTGGGAACCCCCTCCTCCCATTCTTGCCTCTGCACAACTGGGCAGGGAACAACCAGTGCAGGCCTGCTGGTTCTAACCGGTGATGACTCACTATAGCTGAAGCAAAGGCAGTGCTGTTTGAGTGGGAAATGGGAGGAAAAATGCAGCCGCCATCACCACCACAGCCTAGGGCAAGCCTGGAGCGGCTCAGACTTCTTCTCCCAAGACGCCTTTGCATCTGTAGTTCTACGAAAAACGAAAAACGGCATTAAGGGAGAAAGGAAGCATTAGATTTTTTTTTTTTTTTTTTTTTTTTTAGTGTGGGTTTTTGTTGTTAATCCTCACCTGAGGACATTTTTTCCATTGA
Organism: Pipistrellus kuhlii; assembly: GCF_014108245.1. Classification (NCBI taxonomy): domain Eukaryota; kingdom Metazoa; phylum Chordata; class Mammalia; order Chiroptera; family Vespertilionidae; genus Pipistrellus; species Pipistrellus kuhlii. Next base: position 1,900,646 of record NW_023425539.1, on the reverse strand, counting down.
TTTTTTTTTTTTTAAGAGTTAAAGGAAGGGTGGGTGAGAGAGAGAAAGAAAGAGAGTAAAAAACATCAATGTGAGAGAAACATATCAGTTGGTTGCCTCCCACACTCGCCCCGCCCAGGCCAGGGACTGAACCTGCATCCCAGGTATGTGCTCTTGATGAGAATCAGACCTTGGGCGTTCTAACCACTGAGCAACACTGGCCAGGGCTAGCGTATTTCTTTACAGTTTGTCTTTGTTTAGGCATCTGTTTTGTGGGCACAAGTAGGTTAATGATACCTAAATGTTTGCTGACGGCATAACCTTTTTGTGTTTTAGGAGGTCGCAGGGTAGAGTGGTTACAGGTCTGAGGCTTGGAGCCAGGCTGCTTGGTTTTGAATTCTGGCTCCCTCGCTCCCTTGCTGTATAGCACATGTGTCAAACACAAGGCCCGCGGGCCAAATCCAGCCCGCCAGGCCTTGCAATGTGGCCCGCACCGCGCCGTCATCACTGCACTCCGCTGTGTTCCATCACAATGACAGTTTATGACTATTCAGTAAACCAATTGGGCCCGCGATTTAGGCTGGATTTTAGATTTTGGCCCCTTCTCTGATTGAGTTCGACACCCCTACTGTATAGCCTTAGATAAGGCCCTTAATTTTTCTGCCCTTTGCGATTGTAATAGTTTCCTACTTCCTAAAGTTATTTTGAGCATTCAGCGAAGTTCATTGAAATGTCACAGAAAGTGGAGGCATAGTGCAAGTGTTCAGAAAGGGATTGCTATCATTACGTGGTGGATGTTGGGCTCATCTCTGCCACTAAGTTGTGTGACAGACGTTCTGGCCTTCATTTGTACATCTTTTGGAGCATTCAGTAGGACCTTATCTCCCTCACAGGGGAGGGAGTCACATGTGATCGTGAAATGCTTTGGAAGGTATAAAGCAGTCTGCAAGTGCCACATTTTAAAAAGTATATTTTTATTGATTTCAGAGAAGAAGGGAGATGAAGAAATAGAAACATCAGTGATTGGCTGCCTCCTGGATGCCCCTTACTGATGATTGAACCCACAACCCGGGCTTGTGTCCTGACCAGGAATCGAACCAGTGACCTCTTGGTTCGAGGTGGATGCTCAACCGCTGAACCACACCTGGCCGGGCCTCAAGTGCCCCATTTTATTGCTGCTGTTACTATAAGAATCATGGGAGTGGTGGTGATACTAACAGAAACGGGTCTAATTTCAAACGTAAAGAGCCAAGCACATTTACTTACTTTCTTGAAATAGAATAACATTTCAAGTTTTCTTCTTCCTAGAAACCTCGGGGAGCTGATAGATCGGTTTGTGGCGGATTTCAAAGCCCAGGGGCCACCTAAGCCCAACACTGACGAAGGGGGAGCCGTGCTCCCCAGCTGTGCCGACCTCTTTGTGTACTACAAGAAGTGCATGGTGCAGTGCTCCCAGCTCAGCACCGGGGAGCCCATGATCGCTCTGACCACCATCTTCCAGAAGTACCTCCGGGAATACGCCTGGAAAATCCTCTCTGGCAACCTGCCCAAGTGAGTCCTGCTCTCCCTGGTCCGGGTGGGGAAGTGTGAGTCTAAACACGCCTAAATATGGGAATCTTTAAGGGGACCCACTATGAAGTTATTTCCTGAACTGCTGAGAGTATCAAGGAAGAAAACCCCTTGGTTGAGTTCACAAGGACCTGAGACTATTTCCTCTCTAAATGGGATTCCAGCCGAAACTGGTTTGGCTCAGTGGTAGAGCGTCGGTCTGCGGACTGAAAGGTCCAGGTTCGATTCCGGTCAAGGGCATGTACGTTGGCTGCGGGCACATCCCCGGTGGGAGATGTGCAGGAGGCGGCTGGTCGATGCTTCTCTCTCATCGATGTTTCTGGCTCTCTATCTCTCTCCCTTCCTCTCTGTAAAAAATCAATAAAATATATTTTAAAAAATAAATAAATAAATGGGATTCCACAGCTATCAAGACCGTTAGAGGACATGCCCTTGCTGGCTGCCAGCACAGGTCAGATCTTACCACTGTGGGCTCAAGGGAGCCAGCCATTATATGGATATTTAATTTACATGGATTCAATGTTGGCTGCTTGGCCAAAAAAGTGAGGTGGTGATGGAAATAACTTAAAAACAGCACGGGCAGCCAAAACCGGTTTGGCTCAGTGGATAGAGCGTCAGCCTGCGAACTGAAAGGTCCCGGGTTCGATTCTGGTCAGGGGCATGTACCTGGGTTGCGAGCACATCCCCAATAGGGGGTGTGCATGAGGCAGCTGATCAATGATTCTCTCTCATCGATGTTTCTAACTCTCTGTCCCTCTCTCTTCCTCTCTGTAAAAAATCAATAAAAATCAATAAATAAATAAGTAAATAAGTAAGTAAATAAATAGGGGGAAAAAACAGCACAGGCAGTTTCACTCGGGCCCCATTCAATGAGGGTTTGTCCTGGAATGATAAATAGACAAGAGGCACGAGTCTGCCTTCCCTGAGTCTGATTATGCTCCCAGACTCTCCTGCGGGATGTGTGTCTTGCTATGCTGGATAGAGTCTAATGTTTAAAGACGTGATGGGATTTGGGGGTAGGGAGTTGCATAGCACAGCTCCTAATTATAGTGACTTCCCCATAGACACAAATGTTGTTACATTGCTATTGCTTGAAATAAATGAATCATTACACTAGGGCTTTAGATGTTCTGGTTATACTATAGCAATTTCAGTTGTTATAGAATATGATCTAGGGTAAGGCTTTGAAATTTAGTGATTATCCATCATCCCTGTGGCTCAGTTCAGCAATTAAGGTGTTAGATTCTGTCATTGTCACTAAAAGATGTCCTACATGGGAGTTTTACATTATTTGGAGGAAAGAAAACAAAGTCTGTGTGCTCTACAAGAGATTTGAAGTAGCAGATATGTTAACCCATGAGAATTTCTTTGTGGTAGAAATCATTGAAAAGTTTTTAGTACCTTTTGTCCTGATGATCAAAGTAATAGAAGTTCATAGAAGACACAGAAAAGCACAAATATCGAAAAGAAAAATCACCTATAATCTCACCACCCAGAGAAAACAAGTTTAACTTTTTGGTATATGTTCTTCCATTCTTTATTTATATGTGTAATATGTGTGTTTGTGTCTCTTCTTTGTTTGTTTATCAGAATTGGGACTGCACTGCTTATTATAGCTTTATACCCTGCTGCTTTCTTTCTTTCTTTTTTAAAAATATATTTCTATTGATTTCAGAGAGGAAAGGAGAGGGAGAGAGAGATAGACACAACAGTGATGAGAGGGAATCATTGATCCACTGCCTCCTGCATGCCCCAACTGGGGATCGAGCCTGCAACCCGGGCATGCACCCTGACCAGGAATTGAACCCAGGACCCTTCAGTTCACAGGCTGACGTTCTATCTACTAAGCCAAACCAGCTAGGGCTATTCCTGCTGCTTTCACTTAAGATCATTCTGGGTGCATTCTTCATGCGTGTTAGCCAGTGTCCCAGCAGGAAGCCAGTGATGTGCTCAGCTGGGATGTTATGAGGATTAAAGCTGCCGAGGAGTCACAGAAATGAGGGCAAGGTAAAAGGGTTCGAGGCACCCACATAGTAGTGGGTGATTATTACTACTGCAACTCACCTGAGAGGGAGGACTAAGGACAAAATCTGCCCCACGGAAACTAGTCACAGAGAGCCAGTCACTGCCAGGACCACACTGAGCAGAGGGAGCTGGAGGACTATTTCTGCTCAGACTTCTCTCTCTTCCACCTTTCTGACTTCCTGCTGCATCTCCCATCTGCTGAATGCGGCAGGAAGAGGCCTGAGGGCCAAGGAACCCGGATGATGATAAGTCTGTGGAAGTCAGTCTCCTGGCCCATAGAGAAGGGAAGTACAGAGCAGAAGTGGGTCTGGGAGGCCAGCAGAGACGAGTGGGCACTCCTGACAGTAAATACTCATCAAAACATGTTTAATGTGCCACGGCAATCAAACCTGTGGAAGAACCTCAGTTAACTCTTGGGATCATGATTGGTCATTCTCTTAATTGGTCGTTTAGGTTGAGTTTACTATTTTGGTATTTTTAAATAACACTCAGAAAAGCATCCTTGAACAGAAGTGGAACTACTGGCTTAAATCACCTAAAATACACCTCCAGAAGGATTGTCCAATGTGATGTTCCTAACCTGTAGTGGACACGAGTGCCAGTACCCTCACACTCTTCTCAGTACTCAGAATCAAAATGTTTTCATATCTTAGCTTATCAGTAAGACTGGGCAGATTTTTTAAAGGAGAAATTTCTCTTTGGTGTTTTTGTTGTTAATTCTCACCTGAGGATATTTTTTCACTGATTTTTTTTTTTTTTTTTAGAGAGAGAAAGACATAAACACAGATGTGAGAGAAACACATTGATTGGTTGCCTCCTACATGAGCCCTGACCAGGGCTGGGTCCAGGGAGGAGCCTGCAATCAAGGTATGTGCCCTTGACCAGAATCGAACCCGGGACCCTTTGGTCCACAAGCCGACGCTCTATCCCCTGAGCCAAACCAACTAGGGCTAATTTTTAAGATAAATGCCATTAAGTTGTATCTACTTTAGCAAAAATTAGACTCTCCTGGTTGAAATAACAGGAAGTTTTATAGCTGCCTTTTGGCATTTTGTGAGCATGTAGGAAGGGATGAGATGCCTTTTAGTTTCTTGAGACAATTGGGGGTTTGGGCAGGAACCATTTCTTAACATGCACTTTTGCATCCCTCCACCACAACATGCAAACTCCTGTGCAGAATTTGCTTGATGGAGAGAAAATTGGGGAGCCAGCTCCTGTGCTTCACATGATCCTGAACGAGCTCGACAGATCAGGAAATGCCAAGCTAAGCAGACAGTGTTCAGCAGCCTCCTCTGTATCAGAGGCATCACCGTAAATGTGACTGATGACAAGCTCACTGTTGGAAACATCTTTTCCTATTTCTGATGGTCTGAGGATTTAAACAGATGACAGTCAACGTGAGGTCAATAGGAACGGACTCGTTGTATTGTGGGCTTATTTGGGCCCACGTCCAGCCTTTCCTTCCCCCCTTTCTTTTCTTAAGATGTGCAGTTTCCAGCTCAGGAAGCAACTGAGAAGTCCCGGCCTGACTACTTCCTGTTCCTTTTCCTCAGAACCACCAGCAGCAGTGGAGGGCTGACCATCAGCAGCCTCCTCAAGGAAAAGGAGGGCTCCGAAGCGGCCAAATTCACCCTGGAGGAGCTCTGCCTCATCTGCAGCATCCTGAGCACGGCAGAGTACTGCCTGGCCACCACGCAGCAGGTGAGCCGCCGGCCGCCGCTCCCGCCTCCTTCCCAGCAACATCTCACCCCTTAGCTCAGTTGTCAGAGTGTGGGCCCTAACAAGGTCACACACAACCTTGGGCAGACCAGTTGGCCTCCCACAGAGGAGAACTGCTGGCTGTCCGGCCAGAAGACGGCCATCTCACAGAAGGGCCTTGTTATAGGATCCTGGGCAAGACAGTGTGACTGGCCTCTTCCCCGGAGTTATGTAAGCCACAAAGGGCATGCCCTCCTAAAAGTGGGTCAGTGGCCCCATCTCCTGTATGAGACGAGCAGGAACAAACTGAAGGGAACCAGGACCCAGGCTCTGGTGGTGGTGAGTCACAGCCAGTTGTTCCATTCTCAGAAGCAGTACTAGGCTAAGCAGAATCCTTTGTGCTTTTATGTGTCTTCTGGAATTTACATGGCACTCTCAATCTGCCTAAACAAACAGCCATTGTTTGGATGTTGACGTTCAGGAACTATGAGGCAGGAAAGGGTGATGTCCCTCCCGGAGTTCCTCATTAGAAGAAGGAAGACCCAGAAGGATTTACCATTCAGCCTCACATGTGGGATTAAAAGTGCCTTTTCGCATTTGCTCTGGAATTCACCTACAGCCAAAGAAAGAAAGTAATTGGGGAAGGTGCTGCTCTTCCCCTTTTGGGGTTTATTATTTACACATGTCTAAAGAACATAGGAAGGCAGTCATGAATTATGGTTCAGATGGGACAGCCTGGAGCCCCTGTGAGCTAGGGTAAGAATACAGAACAGGCCAAATAAGAAGTGTTTCCCCTAAAACTTCACAGTTGGGGTGAAGCCGGTCAGAGACCAAGGTAGTAGCATGCTCTGCCTGGGGACATGGATAGATTGAGTCACACAGGGGATGATCTGTAAAGGTTTGGCATCCACTTGTTAGAAATAAGGTGAGCCCCCAACTTCAGGAGTCCAGGTAGAACACAAGACAGACTTGGGAATCAGGCAGCAGGCAAATACCTCCACTCCTGCAGGAGGGTGTGCAGCACGTGGTCTGGGAGCGTGGGCACTGAGCCCGTGGTTGGCTCGGCTTTTTAATTCTGAAGCACATGACCTGTCCCTCACTCTTGATTGGAGCTCAGGTGCACGGTCTTTTGCAATTGGCTGATTCAAAGAGCAGGGTGGGGCTTTGCCACTTCAAAATGGCCAACCTCAGGGGAGCTGCAAGCCATGTGGCCAAAATGGCGGCTGTCTGAACTGTTCTTTGGCGGGAAAGATGACTGGTTTATTCTCACACACTTAACCCCAAGAACACTCCCAGTATCTGTGAGGACCTTCAAGGAAGGGGTCCCAGAGTTCTTAGAGGAAGAAACAATAGTCCTGCTGCTCAGAGATGGGACAGGGGAACATCAGTGAGAACCCGAGCCACAGTGGATGGAAACAGCAAATATGTGCAGAATTAGAAAGAATACACAGAGATAAACAATGGTATTTTAAAAGTAAAATAACTGTGGTACAAAAACAAGCTATAAAAATAATGACCCTTAATCCCATCACCCTCAAATAATCATATTAGCAATTTGGGGGGTGTTTAAAAAATATTTTTTTTTCCTTTTTTTAATTTTAAAAAATATATTTTTTTTTTATTGATTTTTTTACAGAGAGGAAGGGAGAGGGATAGAAAGTTAGAAACATCAATGAGAGAGAAACATCGATCAGTTGCCTCCTGCACACTCCCTACTGGGGATGTGCCCACAACAGAGGTACATGCCCTTGACCGGAATTGAACCTGGGACCCCTCAGTCCGTAGGCCAACGCTCTATCCACTGAGCCAAACCAGTTTCGGCTAAAAATATATATTTTTTTAAAGAAAAAAACATAATAAGAAACATTGATGAGAGAAACATGGATCTGCTGCCTCCTGCACAATCCCCACTGGGGATCTAGCCCAAAACCCAGGCATGTGCCCTGACTGGGAATCAAACTGTGACCTCCTGGTTCGTGAACAACACTCACCGGCCGGGCTAAAGCATCATCATTGGGACTTCCTAATGGAATAATGGGTTTCGGCATTGACCCTCAGTGTTACTCAGTGAAACAGGCAAACATCATGCACCTAACCCAGCCAGTGTAGTTCAGTGGTTGAGCATCCAACTCTGAACCAGGAGGTTGTAGTTGTTTATATTCCCAGTCAGGGTACATGCCCGGGTTGAGGGCTTGATCTCCACTAGAGGGCGTGCAGGAGGCAGCAATCAGTCATTCTCTCTTATTATTGATGTTTTTATCCCTCTCTCACTCTCCCTTTCTCTGAAATCAATTAAAAGGACATATTTTTTAAAAAGAATTCGAGCAATTAAATTTTAAAAACAATTCCATACCCTAGCTGGTTTGACTCAGTGGATAGAGCATCGGTCCGCGGACTGAAGGGTCCCAGGTTCGGTTCTGGTCAAAGGCACATACGTATCTTGGTTACAAGCTTGATCCCCAGCCCTGATCAGGGTGCTTTTGGGCGGCAACCAATTGATGTCTCTCTCTCACATCAATGATTCTCTGTCTCTTCTCCTCCCTTCCACTCTCTCTCTCAAAAAAAAAAAAAAATCCAATGGAAAGTTATCCTCCAGTGAGGATTAACAACAACAAAAGCCAATAATGTCTCAGTATTCGTCCATTAATTGTTACACTTGTACACTTAATATTTGCAGGGGTATTTCATTCATTCATTCATTCATTCATTCAATAGATCTCTATGAAGCAGGTGTTGTAATTGATGTTAATTCACAGTGGTGAACAAAGTAGCCAAGTTTCTTTCTGTCATGGAACTTAGAACTGATGGAAGACCCCAGTAATAGATATGTAACTTCAGTTTTGTGGTAAGTGCTAAGGAGGAAGCAGGTGTGGCAGTGCTAGTGAGGGAGCTGCCTACAGACGTAGAGTGGAGAGAAGGGCCTGCCCGGGGCAGTTGGCTGGCATCGTCCTGTGCACCAAAAGGCTGCTGCTTAGATTCCCAGTCAGAGCATGTGCCCAGGTTGCAGGCTCAATGCCCAGCAGGGGGTGTGCAGGAGGCAGCTGATTCACTCTCCTTTCGATGTTTCTCTTTTCCTCTCCCCTCCTCTTCCTCTAAAAATATTTATTTATTTTTTTTTTTTAAAGAGAGAGAGAAGGGCCTCTCTGAGGAGTGACATTGAAGCAGAGACCTTATGGTTGGGAAGGAGACTGCCAAGTGAGAAGCTTGGGCTGGGTGGGGTGGGGTGGAGGTGCTAGAGAGTGTTGCAGAGGAAGGAGTAAGTTGGAAGGCCCTGAGGGGGAATAGACTTTGGTATTCCCAAAACTTTAACTGGTCAATGTAACTGAAGCCAAGCCAGCCAGGGGGAAAGCTGGATGTGGAAGGAGAGACAGGACCCAAATGAAGGTTAGAAATTCGGATTCATTTCAGTGTGGTAGGCAGAGGCTGCTGAAGAGTTTAAGCATTGTAAGCCTGCACCATAATTTGTTTTATCAGTCCCTTGTACATATACCTGTAGATTGTTTCCAGTTTTTCAATAACAGTGTTAGAATGTGAGCTTTGGAGAACGGAATTCTATTGTTTTGTTCATTTAATAACTCCATTACTCGTTTACAGAGCCTGGTACAAAATGAGCTTTCAGTAAATATTGGTTGAGTTAATGAATGCTGCAAAGAATACTTGCATATCTTTGTACATTGTCCTCTTTATTTCATTAAAGTATTTTTTTAGATCTGAAATTGCTGACTTAAAGGGTGTGTATATTTAATTTTTTACTTTTTAAATAAATTGTTTTCCAAAAAAGATTATACTAATTCATGCACCCCTAAGAGCATTTTTTAAATTTAAGGCAAAACATTCGTTGTTCTCAGTTTGTGAAATAAATAGGTCTGAGAGTGCTAGGTGAATCAGTTTCTGGGATGGTTGGAGATATTTACAATTACTGGCCAGTTATATTTTTCTTCAAGGCCAGGGTTTTTCTCCTAGGCTGTAGACTGCTGAAAACAGAGACTCTGCTTCTTTGCTTTGCCTCAGTTTCCCCAACACCTTAACTCAGTGGGAGGTGTGTAGGGCACTCAGTGAAGACTGTAATAATGATTTTGTTGCCACCCACCACCAGAGGTTTCCAGTGTTGGCGAGTGAGCCTGCAGTGGATGAGTAGTGAGTATCCTAAAAATCAGGGTCTTTTTTTTAAGCTAGTGAAATGGCTCTGGCCAGTATGGCTCAGTTGGTTGGAGTCCTGTCCCATGCACCGAAAGGTCATGGGTTTGATTCCGTCAGGGCACATGCCTGGGTTGCAGGTTCAATCCCCAGTTGGGGAGCATCCAGCATCTAAGAGGCAACCAATCTCTCTCTGTCTGTCTCTTCCCCCCCCCCCCCCCCCCCCCCCCCCGCAACCTTTCTCTCTAAAATCAATAAAAACATATCTTCACATGAGGATTTTAAAAAATCAGTGACATAAATTGTCAGTGTTATAAGAAACAATTACAACCCAATGCTTACAGGCACAGGTTCCAGAGGAGGTTTATTTCCTGGTCCCACCACTTACTGTCTTGGGTAGGTCACTCCTCCATTCCCTCTTCTGTAAGATGGGGATAGTAATAGAATCTTCCTCATGGGGTTGTGAGAATACAATGAGTCAAGACATGAAAAGCGCCTGGAATTATGCTTGCATCTTCAGACTCAGTCCATGTTAAGTATTCTTATTATGGTTCTTATTTGGATAATCATTAAGCATGTTTTTCTCTTTCTTCTAATAGCTGGAAGAAAAACTCAAAGAAAAGGTTGATGTAAGTCTGACAGAACGAATCAATCTGACTGGAGAAATGGACACATTCAGCACGTATGTACCTCGCACACACGTGCTCACGGCCTGCCCTGTACCAAGCAGCATGTCTCAGGCTTTAGGTCACTACAGAACCTCAGAGGTTTCCAGGGCCTTCTGGATCAGGATGTTCTCCACCAGCCACCAAGAACCATTAGAAGCTGGTGCAGCTGTGTCCCTTTCTGTCTCCTCAGATAGAATCATTTGTAGCTTCCAGGTTTTTATTGTCTCACTAATCGAATAACAAAAAGAAGAAAGCCCCCCTGGGCATCCCTGAAGAAAGGTCAGGTCCAGGGCCTCCTATCTGCGTCCTAAGTCCACGGAGGCCAGCCCCACTGCAGTGCTGTAGGATATAAAGCAGCGCCCCAGCCGGTTTGCCTCGGGAGAGCGTCAGCCTGCATGTGGACTGAAGGGTCCCAGGTTCTATTCTGATAAAGGGCAGCTATCTCGGTTGCAGGTTCCATCTTTGGCCCTGGTAGGATGCCTGCGAGAGGCAACTAATCAATTTGTCTCTCACATGGATGTTTCTCTTTTTCTGTCTCTCCCCCTCCTTTCCACTCTAAAAAAAAAAAAACAAAGGAAAATATCCTTGGGTGAGGATTAAACAAAATAATTTTTAATAGAATATAAAACAGTGATTTTCAACCTTTTATCCCCTGGTACACATAAATTAATTACTAAATTTTTGCAGCACACCAAACAATATTTTATATATGTGTGTGTGTGTGTGTGTGTGTGTGTGTATATATATATATATATATATATATATATATATATTTTGCTGATCTGACAAAAAAGTAGATATAATTTGATTCATTTACACCAAAAGTTTACTGTGTTGGAATTGTCATTTTTTTTTTTTTTTTTAGGAATTCTTTTTTTTTTTTTTAATATATTTTATTGATTTTTCACAGAGAGGAAGAGAGAGGGATAGAGAGTTAGAAACATCGATGAGAGAGAATCATCGACCAGCTGCCTCTTGCACACCCCCTATCGGGGATGTGCCCACAACCAAGGTACATGCCCTTAACCGGAATCGAACCCAGGACCTTTCAGTCCGCAGACCGCTCTACCACTGAGCCAAACCGGTGCCCATTTTATTTATTTGTCAATCTAAGGGGAAAGAGGTCTGTACCCCTGGCTAAATAGGTATTATATGTTTTAAAAATCCTTGTAGCACACCAGTGTGCTGTAGCACACTGATTGGAAATATCTGGTATACATTGTAAGCAGCCAGATTTTAGCTGTGTGCGTGTGTGTATGTGTGTGTGTGTGTGGATGGGGCGGGGGGGTGTATCTGTCTAAGAAGTTCAAACTGAAAAGCCTTGTTGAAGTGGTTCTTTCCCTGGCGTTTCTTAGCAGTATTTTTGATATGGTCATTACATGAGATTGGGATAGGCTGAGCTTTCTCATCACCACTTTTTGAGGAAAAATTAAAGTTTTCTTAAGTCGTTTCCTCTCCTTTGTACTTTGGGAGGTAGAAGTGAAGAGAGAGTCCAGGTGCGGCGAATAGGAAGAATTTTGTATCCTCGGGGAGGACAGTCCTAAATAAGACCAGGACAGGCAGCAAGGATGAAGAAAAAGCCCAGTGTTCCTCGTTGTCACTCACTCCCTTTTGAATTGAAACTCACGTGCACTGAGTTCTGATGAAATGATGAGTCTGTTTTACACGGTGCCTAAAACATTTGGAAGGGCTGCGCCATTTGAAAGTCCTTTTGGGGAAAGTTCTGACCTGCGAACTTGTTTGACTTGCAGTGTCATCTCGAACAGCATCCAGTTGTTGGTTCAGGACCTGGATGCCGCCTGTGACCCGGCCCTGACTGCCATGAGCAAGGTAAGGGTTTGGGGAGTGTTCTTCCAGACGACCCATCCGAAGGTGACCCCAGGTAGTTCCTGTCAGCTCCTGCCCGAGCGTCTTCAGGCTCTTCGGTGCTCAGAGTGTCAGTCAGGAGAATGGGGGAGCTTGAGGAGTTTCCCAAAGCACTCAGTTTATGTTGTACCTTCGGTCCATCTCTTGTCCTCTTTAAAAAATACATATTTTTATTGATTTCAGAGAGGAAGGGAGAAGGAGAGAGAGAGGAACTTCAATGATGAGAGAGAATCATTGATGGGCTACCTCCTGCACACCCCCTACTGAGGATTGAGCCTGCAACCTGGACATGTGTCCTTGGCGGGAATCAAACCCGGGACCCTTCAGCCTGCAGGCCAGTGCTCTATCCACTGAGCCAAACCAGCTAGGGCCCATCTCTTGTTCAAAACATGGAGCAGATGGGTTTGGTAAGTCTAAAGATGTTAACTTTGGTTAGTGTCTGATACGTGCTGAAGAAAACTTAAGTGGTCTCACCACAATAGGTGCTTTTGTTAGAAACTTTTGTCTCATCTTCTTTGTTGCTCACTGAGAGGATTTTCTAATTCTTTCTGAGCTCTGGTGCCCACGCAGGATTGTTTGATCAGGTTGTGGGCCCCAGTGTTCTATTATCTTGCAGCCTGTCAGTTAGCTCTCAGCCCTCCTTGTACCCGACCACATGCTGCCTTATACCACATGTATTTTATGTATGTGTGTCTTTTCTTCCTAAAGGAATGTAAATTCCTTAGTGCATGGACCATATAGAACAATTGATTAATTGAGTTGGAACAGGCAATTCTTTATTGATTTATAAGCCAAACAACATGAAGCTATCCACTGTAGAACCTTCCAGAATTGGGGTCAGCAAACTGCAGCCTGTGGGTCAAATAAGGCCCACTGCCGTTTTTTGACATGGAGCACACATTTTGTGTCCCTGGTAAGATCATGCCAAGAAAATTAGGCAGATTTTTGTCCTGAGCAACCTTATATTGATTTTCCTAAATGGAACTGCATACTTTTGCATATCAAATAGGCTCACTTCAAAAACACAACCCTTGAGACCATTAGCTAGAATTTTGTTTCTTGAGTTCTCATGATGATGAGTATTTTTCCAATATTTCTTATTACCGAACATAGCTGGTGCTTTCTCATCATACCAATCTTTCTTAGAAAATGGATCGATCTCCCTAGCCAGTTTGGCTCAGTGGATAGAGCATGAGCCTGCAGATTGAAGGGTCCCGGGTTTGACTCTGGTCAGGGGCATGTACATCAATTGCAGGCTAGATCCCCAGCCCTGGTTGGGGCATGTGCGGGGGGCAACCAGTCGATGTGTCTCTCTCACATCGATGTTTTTCTCTCTCTCCCCTTCCATTCACTCTCTCTAAAACTCAGTGGGAAAATACCCTCGGGTGAGGATTAACAGAAAAAGAAAATAGATTAACCACTTTCTTCTTGGCTCCCTTTTTGCCACCTTTTGTAAGTCACTTGTTCTTGTTGATTGCCATGGTGCTGCTCAGAGAGCCGAAAGGTGCAAATAAAGTTTTAAATAAAGGCATACATAAAGTTTTATTGGAACATAGCCATACTCATCTATCTATACAGGGTGGGCCAAAATTAGGTTTACAGTTGTTTGTATGGGAAAATATACAGTAATTAATAAGTAAGAATATAAGAATAAAGTCTGAGGGTGGGTCAGAAGAGATCAGCCAAAGAACTTGAATGCATATATGTATGACCCAAGGCCTGGGTGCGGGGTGAGGGTGGGCTAGAAAGGGTCAAAGGGAGAAGCATAAACTCTGTGTTTCACATACTCACAACTGCAAACCTACTTTTGCCCCACCCTGTATATTGTCTGGGGCTGCTTTTTGGCTACAGGGGCAGAATTAAGTAATTGCAACTGAGACCATATGGCTCGCAAAGCCTAAAATATTTACAATCTGGCCCCTTGCAGAAAAAGTTTGCCAATGCCTATTTTAGTCTTAGACTCTTATAGCATTCTTACAAATTCTGGAGAAAGAACTTCTCTGGGGTATACTGGGCAGTAGCAGACCCAGCACAGTGGAAAGAACACTGGCTTTGGAGTCAGACAGACCTAACTCCCCTCATTTTTCCTCAGCGGGTGTTGAGTAAATGACTTAACCTCTCGGGGCCCAAGTTACCTTCTCTGTATGTGAAGTCAGGCATCTGCTTCCGGAGTTGAGGATGGAGCACAAAGAGAGTGACTGACCCGGTGCCAGTAGATGCTAGTCCTCCCTCCTCTCGTCAGGAGGAATGGCTGTGTCGTGAGGTTTTGTTAGCTGACATTTGGTCTGAATTTGGGTTTGTAGTAGATTGTAAATATTTAACAAAAATAGGATTAAACCCGAAGCTTGGGCTTCGGGGTTTTATGAAACTAAGTGGGGAGTCCTGAAAAACTGATGTCACAGCTTTTCTAGTCAAAAGGTGGATTCTGTCGCCAATCCTGGTGATGTGCATTTCCAGTATTCTCAGTGTTCACAAGCAGAAAACTCTGAGCAGGCAGGTCGAGGCTCACCCATTTTCTTAAAGGAACGTGGCTCGGAAGATCCATTTTGTGGCTTCATCCCTGGCTGCTGGTGAACACTCACTGTATCCCGAGCATGATCCTTTCCAGCTGCCATCTCTCCTGAACTGCCACACACTGTAGATCGGAATGCAGCTGGTGAAAGAATTTTTACATTTTCCAAAGAAGAGGAGGGTTTTTTTCTTCTAGTAAAACAACAGTTGGAGGGGATTTAACACTCCAGGTGTTGCTTATATGAACTGTCAGTTCACTAGGTGGGTTTCCCTCCAGCCCCTAGTCCTTAGCCCTGCCGCTCATTTCTCCCCCAGACCCACACCAGCAAATACTAGCAGAGACCATACCTCCGGAATCTTTTGTTTATATCAGAGGAAAACCACAGGCTTGGGAACGCAGCGGCTGGGAGGCTGTGGCTCTTTGTCTGAGTCTTCTGGAGTTCCTGCAAAATGAAATCCATGTGATGAAAATGACTAGATATAAACAAGCCAAGTGGTCACAGGGTGATTCAACATACACTGTCTGTTATTGGTGCCTGCATCCTGTTTTGTGTAGTTTCTTCTAGGATTTTAAAAAACTTTTGTAATCATGCTTATTACTGTCTGTGATTCCATCATTTTTGCTGCTAATTGAAGGGTTCACATCAGACTCTACCCAGCACGGTGCTGGGAGTTGCAAGGCCAGGTTCTTAGATTCCAGAAGGTGTGGGGCAAGAGGTGTGTGAGATGAGAGAGATGCCCGAATAACTGCAGTATAGGACCATAAAAAATCAGTACCGAAAGAAAGTACAAAATAGTCCCTCTTTCAAAGAGGGGAGAGTTTCTATGCCGATGGGGAGAGGAGAAGAGCCTTTGAAAGGAAGTGGCTCATCATTTGTCCCTGCACTACTTGGTTCGTTCGGCAGCGCCTGTGTATGTGCCTAAATACAGTCTCAGGCCTCTTTCGCTTCCCTGAATGCATTCCTCTTTTGTGGTTTCCATGCCTTTTCTCATTCTATTCTTTCTAGAATTCTCTTTCCATTATTGTCTGCCTAGTGAGCAAACCCTTTAAGAAATGTCTGCCCCCTCTTTAACAATTGAGGTAGAATCCATCCTTTGAAAGGGTATAATTCCTTGTTCACAGGGCCATCCATCCACCACCACTGTCTAATTCCAGAATGTCTACTACACCAAAAGGAAACCCAATTCTATTAGCAGTCACTCCCGGTTACCCTGACAACCACTAATCTACTTTCTGTCTCTATGGATTTGCCTATTCTGGACATTTCACATAAATGGAGTCATACAATATGTGGCTTTTGTGACTGGCTTCCTTCGATTAGTCTAATGTTTTCAGTGTTCATTCATGGAATAACATGTATCAGTATTTTGTACCTTTTAATGGCTGAATAATATTCCACTGTACTATTATACCACATTTGGTGTATCCATTCATCAGTCACTGGACATTTGGGTGTGTCCACATTTTAATTATGAATAATGCTATGAATATTCATGTATGAGTTTTTGTGTGAATATTTCCAGTTCTCTTGCATATATCATACCTAAGAGTGAAACTGCTGGGTCATGTGATGGCTCTATGTTTAACATTGGGAGGTATTGCCAAAGTGACTGCACCATTTTGCATTCCTACCAGCAGTGGATGAGGGTTCTCAGTTTTCCATAACCTCACCAACACTATTTTTTTAAATTATAGCCATTATAATAGTGAAGTGGTATCTCATTGTGGTTTCAATTTGTTTTTGCATTTTCCTGGTGACTAAGATGTTGAGCATCTTTTCATGTACTTATTGACCATTTGGTATATCTTCTTTGAAGAAATGTCTATTCAAATCCTTTGCCCATTCCCCGCCCCCCCTCCCTTTTTTTTAACATGTTCTGGGATACTTTTCTAATTGAGCTTTTTCCTCCAGTGGAGGGGGTGGGGGGAGGTGAAGCAGGGGAAGTGCCTCCTGACACCTTGCCAATGCCAGGAACCCATAACCTGGGTGCCCTAGAGGCCAAGAAGGGAGAGAGGGCCAAGGGGATGTGCAGGTGGCTACAGGGCGCAGAGGGACTCCAAGGGAGGTTTCTAGGGACCAGTGAGAGCACTTTGCCATTTATGGCTGCCCGGCTGATTCTGGCCAGATACACAGCAGGGAAATGGGGTAGGAGGGGTGGAAGGAAGAGATAAACAAAGAGAGGGACAGAGACAGAGATAGAGACAGATAGAGACAGAAGGAGGAAGGAAGGGAGAAACAAAGAGCCAGGGACATAGCAGATGTTAAGATGTACCGAAAGCAGGAGGGAGAGAAAGAGAAAGATAGAGAGATAGAAATACTTTGCCCATTTTTAAATTAGGTGGTTTGCTATTGTTGAGTTGTAAAAATTCTTTTTTATAGTCTGAGACTAGACCACTAATTGAAATAAAATTTGCAAATATGTTCTTTTTTTCTGTGACTTGTCTTTTCACTTTCTTGTTTATGAACTTTGAAGCACTGAAGTTTTTCATTTTGACAAAATCCAATTTATCTATTTTTTCTTTTGATGCTGTGCTTTTGGTGCCATATCTAAGACACCATTGCCTAATCCAAAATTACATTTTCTTCTAAGCATTTTATAGTTTTAGCTCTTACATTTGGGCCTTCTATTCCCTTCGAGTTAATTTTTGAATATAGTGTGAGGCAAGGATTTAACGTCATTCTTTTGCATGTACACATCTAGCTTTCCCGGTACCATTTGTTGAAAAGACTTTTCTTTATCCTTTCGGCACTCCTGTTGAAAATCAGTTGGCCATAGGTTTGGCTCAATGGATAGAGCGTCGGCTTGGGAATGAAGGTCCCCGGGTTCGATTCCGATCAAGGGCATGTACCTTGGTTGCGGGCATGTCCCCAGTAGGGGGTGCACAAGAGGCAGCTGATTGATGACTCTCTCTCATTGATGTTTCAAACTCTCTATCTCTCTCCCTTCTACTCTGTACAAAAATCAATAAAATATATTTTAAAAAAAGAAAAAAAGAAAATCAGTTGGCCATAGATATATGAGTTTACTTCTGGACAGTTAGGTCTCTCCCTTAGATCTATCTGTCTGTCCTTAGGCCAGTGCTGTACTGTTTTGTTGCTTTGTAGAAAGCTTTGAAATCAGCAGTATGAGTCCTCCACATTTGTTCCTTCTCGAGATTTTTAGCTGTTTCAAATCTCTTGCGGTGTCACCATGTTTTGCCTTACAAGAGTGTCTTTCTCCCTCAAGACACCACAGTATATAGACTACCTCTCTATTTTGTTATACAGCTATTTTTCCATTTCCACCTCTCCTATTAAGCTTTGAACAACTTGAAGCTTATTTCATTTTGGGTCTACATAGCATAGCACAGTCCTTGCTTAACAGTAGTACAGTAAGTGCTCACTTAATGTTGCTACTTTAAATGAAACAACTTACAATGAAACCAATTTTACCATAAGCTAATTGATATAAACAAGAGATAAGTTCCTACCGCATTGTAACAAAACCACACCGAATGACACAATGTTATTTGAGGACTTGCTGTACTCCGTGAATGACTTTGAAGCTAAAGAAGGCAGGAAGAAGAAAGAGCTAATAGTAAAGTTTGTAGACACCCATTTGACAACAAAGAAATTGGGTAACTGTACTGAACTGATGGAGCTGTGTGCAGCTGGGAGGCTAGAACAGGAGACGTGAGTGTCTTATAGGGAGTGGCACCTGGCACTGACTGAAGAAAGGTTAGAATTAGGAGATGCCCACATCCACCTATTAGCTCCCCCAGGTGTGGGCAAGAGCCCTGCTGCTGGAAAAGGAGAGGAAAAGCCGAGACCGGTTTGGCTCAGTGGATAGAGTGTTCATCTACAGACTGAAAGGTCCCGGGTTCGATTCCGGTCAGGGGCATGTACCTTGGTTGCGGGCACATCCCCAGAGGGGGGTGTGCAGGGGGGCAGCTGATCGATGTCTCTCATCGATGTTTCTAACTCTCTATCCGTCTACCTTCCTCTCTGTAAAAAAATCAGTAAAATATATATATATATTTTTTAAAGAAAAGGAGAGGAAAACACAGAGGGCAAAGTTTAGCAGAAAACATACGCACAAATGGCCTTACTGTAAGCAGGCCAGGCCCATGTGGAAGAAGTAAAATACAAGAGTTTAGTGGTTTCTCTGAAATTGTGACTTTGAGATTATAGTAGTGTTGCTGAAAAGTGATGTTAAAATTACCTTTCAGACCCCTTTTCCCTCCCACATTGCATTATTTTCTTAGTTGAGCTCTGTGAGATAAGTTAAATCAGCGTTTTTCAACCGCTGTTCACCGCGAGATGTTGCCTGGTGTGCCACAGGTGCAGACAAGACAAGAATTTTATAATTTTTCACTATTTTGTTTACTTAATATTTCATAATAAAGTAATTATAAAATACTTTCTTTGTGTTTATTTGATTCCTATTCAAGAGAATTACTTTATATATAGTCAATATAGGCACAGAGTTAAATTTTTTAACATTTTCTAATGGTGGTGTGCCTCGTGATTTTTTTCATGAAACAAGTGTGCCTTTGCCCAAAAAAGGTTGAAAAACACTGAGTTAAATCACTTGTCCATGATCTCTTAGCCAGCAGGTGGCAGAACCAGGATTCAAACTCGGGTCTCTCTGCAGCATTGTACCATGTTCTTACATACAGAATCGGAGTAAGTCTTTTGGAATATGTGGAAACTGAGGCAAGGCAGCTTAAGTGATTTGCTTAAAAGTGGAAGAGCAGTAAGTGTGTGCCCAACACTACTAGGTTCACAGCGTGTTCATGCTTCCTTGATTATGAGCTCTTCAAGCATTCCCAAGCATCCTGGTCGACAGTTTGTCTTCAGCTTTTCTTGGTTTGACACCATGACTTTCCTACAGGGAAGAAAACCGGTTGAGCAGCCAACCCAAGTATTCCAGTCTGCTTTGTGTATTTCTCCCTGAAGATTAATGAGTAATTATCATCTGGTGTGTTTGTTTTTGTTGTTGTTGTTTTTTTGTTTGTTTGTTTTTTTCATAATATACCCAAAGCCATAAAGCTTTATAATAGTGAAGCACGAAATAAAATCAATTCTCCTGATTCTTGAAAAGGGGAGTTGTTTGAAGTGTTTTGGTGGAAATAGGAAGAGTTCTGTTTTTTAAATGTAAATTCTGTAAATCTTCAGAAATGAGTATGTCTAAATATGGCCTTGCAGGTAGGATTTTTTTTTTCTTCCCATTTATGGCTCTCTTTAAAGCAGGTGTGGAGAACATTCAGCACGTGGGCCACATAAAGCCCACGAAATCATTTGGTCTGGCCATACCAAGGCATTAGGGGTGAGTTCATCAGATGTTTGGCCAAAGATAGCAGGCTAGTTTTTAAGTTGATCGTTTTGTACGGCCTGAGAGAGATGTCCTAAATATCCAGTGGCCCTTGGCATAAAAATGGTTCCCCATCCCCACCCCTGTTTGAAAGGGACCAGCGGGCCCCTCCCTATGTCCCTTTTCCTAGGGCTGCCCACATCTCTGAAATCTCTAAAATCAAACCTGCTTAGCTTTTTGCTCATTAGAGGTAGTTTTAGAAAAAAAACGGAAAGAAGAAACTGAACAAATTAAATATTCTTACAGTCTAGCATGTAATTTCTATTAGATTTCAAGATTGTGAACATGTACTAATTTAGAAGGTGGTGTTACTATCCCCCGAAGACATTCTGAAATAGCTAGAACAGCCCTCAGATCTGTTCTTTTTTCCTCAGCCATTAAAGTGTAGATCTATCTCAGGAGGCCCACAGAACCACTCGGTTAAGAAATCCTCCAGTTCACTTTCCACCCTCACTCAGGCATACCTCCCCTTTTCACAGGAGAGGCTTTTTTCAGTATGACAAAAGCAAGTCACCGTCATTATAGAAAATACAGATATTTAAAAAGAAGAAAATTTAAATCGCCCATAATTCCAATTAGTGGATATATTTCAGGGTTGTTGTTTTTTGTTTTTTTTACAAATATATATTTTTAAATAAGTTCATACATTACATACTGTTTTATGACCTGATTTTTCTCATTTAACAGGTCTTAATAGTTTCCTGTGTCATTTAATCTAGAACTGCAATATTATTGCATAGTATTCCATAGTACAGAGTATTTATTTTTAAAACTGTAGCAATAGTTAACATTAGCTATGGAGGTAATACATGCCCGGCACTGTGTTAAGAACATTTCATGCATTATCTCTCAATAGTTCTATGAATTTTAGTTATTAAAGCAAACCAGATCTTTTCACATGTATTCCGAATGCAGACCCTGACGTGGCCAGTGGTGGTCAGGAGAAGTGAGTTCGCCCCGGCCAGCGTGGCTGGTTGAGCATCGTCATCCCGTCACACATTTGATTCCTGGTTAGGGCAACTGCCCACGTTGCAGGTTTGATCCCTGGCCGGGGTGGGTATGTGAAGCAACTGATGAATGTTTTTGTTTTGTTTTGTTTCCTCTCTCTCTCTCTCTCTCTCTCTCTCTCTCTCTCTCTCTCTCTGTCCTTCTCCCTCTCCTTTCCTTTCTCTCTAAAACCAATAAAAACATATTTTTAAAAAGGGAGAAGTTAGTTCACCAGCAGGAACTTGCAGTCCCACATCCCATGTCCCCCGTTCCGTCTTGCTTCAGAGTTGCTTTGAAACCAGTGACGGCATGTCATCACCTACTCTTGTGGTCTTCTATTCATGGGGAACCGTAATGTTTAGACAGTTGTTTGTGCGCTTTTTGAGATGTTGAAATGCAAAATGCTGCCAACGTGGAAAACAGTAGTCACTCCTGGAAGCGCGTCCTGTCGATCGGAGGGTCTCGGCTCCTTTCCCAGTCACCGTGTGCACCTGAGCGTTCTGCTCCAGGGCCGCAGCGCTGGGGAAGCAGGTGAAGTGTAGACACGGACAGTTCCTGTCAGTTTGGGCCTCGCTCCCTGAGCTCATGTAGTCACCTGGGATGCCATTGTTTGGACGGGTCGAATCTCGTAACGTCAGATGGAAAAGGAAGCCTCTTGAATAAGATCAAAGAGAATGAGGGAAACATTACACATAACCAACACGTTAGAATATAAAGTCAGTTCATACTAGACTTTCCATTCTTTCTCCAGTGTCTGATTCTAATTTCCCCCCAGTAAAAACTTAAGAGACCTTTATATCCGGGGCCTCACTGTGAAAACTGCTCAAGACCTCTTGTCTCTGGGCCTTGGTTTTCTAACCTGTAAAGCTGTAAAGCGAAGGGGGAGGTTCCTTCCTGCTTTTTTATGGTTCTGTGTTTATATATATCTGAAGCTTTTAGAGGGTAAATATCTGCTGATTTAAGAAACATTAAGACAAAACATAAAGTCCTTGAGCTTTGTGTGCAGTATGCTTCCTTTAAACAGCTTCTCTCCGTATTTTTTCCTCTCCCCCAGAGCTCTATAAAAACAGTGCTTTCTTGCCAGAGACATCAAGGCCTCAGAACTACTGCCCTCCTTCTATGAACATATTATATGGTTTGCGCTTGGCTTGGGATCTTTTTCACAGACAGCCCCGCTCCATTCCGAGAGGCTGACTCAGCAGAGTTCCTCCGGCTCTTCCCGGTATCGTCGGGATGGGAGTGCCGCCCCTGGCAGCCTCTCTCCTGTGCGGACCCACGGGGAACAGGCCCCACAGCATCGCCTCCTTCTCCATTTTATACACATAGATATATATTCTTTTATTATTATCATTTCAGAGAGGAAGGGAGGGGGAGAAGGAGCGATAGAAACATCAGTGATTGGCTCCTCCTGCACGCCCCCTAGGGGGATCGAGCCCGCCACCCGGGCTTGTGCTCTCGATCTGAATCCAACCCAGACCCTCCAGTCTGCGGGCCAACACTCTCCACTGAGCCAAACCAGCCAGCACCCTTTCTCCATGTTATTGTACATGTTTTCCCTGCTTCTCCTCAGGTTGTTGGAGCTTGAGCAAAGCAGGTCTCATTGTCCGCAGCCCGATTAGAACCCACATCGTCCTCTCAGTGCTGCTCCTCCCCCGCCCTGCCATCCACACAGTCCCAGGGCCTTTTCCTGCCCCTCCCCCGTCACTGTCCTACCCTCTGGCCTGCTCTCGGGTTTGCCAGGGAGCCGCTCTCCTTTTCTGTGATTGAGTCCCAGCAAAGGTTTTAGGAGTAAGGATCTGGATGTTTCATTGTGGAAAATGCCAATAGCATACAGTAGTGGAGAAGTCAGTATCTGAACCTCCTGTTCCCGTCACCCAGCTTCACCAATCTGTCTCATCTGCTCCTTCCAACCCCAGGTTATTTGGAAGCAATCCTCACATCACACATCATTTCTGGTTTCCTTTTTTAAAAACTCCTCCTGTCCGGCTGGTGTCGCTCAGTTGGTTGAGCATCATCCCATGTACTGAAAGGTGGTGGGTTTGATTTTCAGTCAGGGTGCATACCAGGTTGTGGGTTTGATCCCCATTTGGGGTGCATGTGGGAGGCAACCAGTCGATGTGATGTTTCTCTCTTTTCTCTCTCTCTCCCTTTCACAGTTAATTTTAAGAACTCTTCCCAGTTTGCTTGAGTGAAAGGCATAAGTTAACTCTCGTCCAGGTTTCATTTCATTTACCCCAGCACCTTTCTGGTCTCCCAGTCTGCTCAGAGGTGGATGTGCCTCCCTCCCCTCCCAGTCCCTGCTGGTGGAACAGCTGACAGGAGAATAGGATCCAGGCCACCTGCCTGGTACGGGTTTCTGGCCACGTAGATGGGAAGGGAGGCTACTTCAGGCGTGAGGGGGACAGGGATGGAAAACATGCCTGAGTCACACCTCACTGTCAAAGGTAAGGTAGGTGCACTTGTTTTGATTCACAGTCAGCCACTACCAACTGGGAAAGACATGTTCCCTGAAACAAAATGGCAGCCGTGACAGCAAACTGTGGCCTCATTTCCACTCCCCGGGCCCTTTCCTGGGAACAGGTAAGGCTGTCCTCCTGTGAGGCATCTAAAGTCTTGTCCCATCCTGTCTCTGTTTTCAGATGCAGTGGCAGAACGTGGAGCACGTTGGTGACCAGAGCCCCTATGTCACCTCTGTCATTCTTCACATCAAGCAGAACGTGCCCATCATCCGTGACAACCTGGCTTCAACACGGAAATACTTCACTCAGTTCTGCATTAAATTTGCAAAGTAAGTCCCGGAGCGTTCTCATTGCTGGGTTATTTGGGGCCATTGCTCATGATCCAGGTGTCCCCACCTCCGGCTAGGGCTTATTCTGATTTCGGCAGGCAAACTAATTGTTTTGTACCCAAAAAGAAGCATAGTAATGAATCCATTAAAGTCATAGATAACAGTAACAGCAATGCCATCATTGACTACATCAAGGCAAACAGAAATGTGATGAGGGGATCCTGTTATTTGGAATTATGTGGGCATAACCGTGTCCCCACCCCCGGTGTGAATATTAAAATTCTTTTCCAGTGATTTCATATACACATTTTGTCTCTCCCACGAGATTATAAGCTTTTTAAGGGTAGGAACCATGAGTTCTTTTTTTTTCTTTTCTTTTTTTTATATATATTTTATTGATTTTTCACAGAGAGGAAGAGAGAGGGATAGAGAGTTAGAAACATCCATGAGAGAGAATCATTGACCAGCTGCCTCTTGCCCACCCCCTAATGGGGATGTGCCTGCAACCAAGGTACATGCCCTTGACCGGAATCGAACCCGGGACCTTTCAGTTCGCAGGCCGACGACACTCTATCCACTGAGCCAAACCGGTGCCGGCAGGAACCATGAGTTCTGTTCCTTTTGAGTCTTCTCTTCCTCCTTCCTCATAGTAGCTATTACCATTTGGGCTCCAGAACTGACCCACTTGTGGATGTCCTTGAGTCCAGGGAAGGTACTAGAAATTAGGACGGGAGAGTCAGGAAGCAAGCACTAGCTTGTCTTCCTACCACTTCCTGGGGTGCAGCCGTTCCTGGCTTGGTGTGTTGAAGCCGGGAGACAGTTTAGTCAGCGTCTGGCTGCAGCGCTGTTTCCCCCGGGGCCAGATAACGCAGAGGGTCAGCGCCTCCTCTGACCAAGTATCAAGCAAGCACTTGGCAGACTCCTCAGGAGAGGGCTTCGGGACGGTCAGCCCAGGCCGAGCTACTGTATTTGGGCTGTTCTCATCCAAGTCCCACAGGACGATTTAGGACTCCAAGTTTCTGTCCTCCCCAAATCTCTCCCTGTTTGTATTCAATTAAGGCTTTTCTTCTCCCTCACAAACAAACCCCTGAGGAACCACAATTATGGAGTGGTTATGGCGTCAGCTTCAGTCTCCAGTTTGTCAAGAAAAGATCGAGTGGCCTCTCCGGGGAGCATTAATGTTCGCAGCACGGTGACGGACCGGATTGACATTCGCTCCGCTCTCTGGGTGCTCGTTAGTGTGCGTTGAAAGTATGGCTGATAAATCACATGGTGACACCCCGAGGCCCCTGGTAGAAACAGTAGATCTGTGAAAATTTACTGTGGCCAGAAGTCTCCAGTGTGGTCGCATGGGGGTCTGACTGAGCTCACGTTGAGTGCACTTACTCGGCTGGACTCAGAGCCCTTTCATTTTATTGCTGAGCCCATACTGGGTGAGCTGGGAACAGGGCGCCCATCTCCCACATCTGGAAAAGTTTAACCTGCGATCTAGAAAATGGCTTTCTGACATAATCCATGGTACCCTCTCATCCTTCTAGAATCCCGGTAAAAGACTAGAAACCTCAGAGGTGGGGTGTCCCCAGCCAAGAGCAATAGCTGCCACTCCCGCCCCCGCCCCCAGGGGATGGAGAAGCGCTTAGCAGTTACCCACCCCACTGCTGGGACCTTTCCTAAAAAAAATATGTCCCTGGTCTCCCTGTTTTCCCCACCCAACCCAGTAGACTAGCAGGCACAGCCAGTTCAAGAGTACAGCCAAAGCCTACTCTAGGGGAAGGTGACATAGGTTACAAACTCTGTACCATTGCAGTTAGTCATGAATTCAGTCTCACTTTCTCATTTGGCCTGGCTCTGGTTTGAAGAATCCCTTCTAAATAGTCCCTATTCTCTCTCCTGATCAGCCATCTCTGGAGTTTAAGTTCCCTTTAACCTCCTTTCCTGTCCCACCAGTGCAAAGCCATGATGTTTTCTCCTCCTCCATTTGGTCTCTGCAGCAACAGCCTTTCCTGGTTAGACATCGGGATCACACCCCTGAGTCCTAGCTGGTTTGGCTCAGTGGATAGAGCATTGCCCTGTGGACTGAAAGGGTTCCAAGTTCGATTCTGATCAAGGGCACTTGCCTGGGCTGTGGACTCGATCCCCAGAAGAGGGCGTGCAGGAGGCAGCCAGTCAATGATTCTCTCTCATCGTTGATGTTTCTATCACTTTCTCCCTCTTCCTTCCTCTCTGAAATCAATAAAAATGTATTGTTAAAAAAAGAAAGATCACCCCCAATTGAAACTACTAAGTGACTTCTTGTCTGCTAAGCTAATTATTCTCTGTTCAGTAATAGAGATAATAAAACAGATCTCTTTATAGTCATTGGGTGAAATGAGAAGTCAGGTGTAAACTTCCTGATAAGAGTGCTAGTACCAAGCTGACATTCAAAAAGTGGTAGCCACCATTGTTACTATTTAGTATTTATTCAACATGCGTTCAGTTGAGTACCTGATATGACTCAGACACAGAATGAAGTGCTTTGATTTAATAGATGTCATCCCTATTTTCATTTGCCTCACAGTCAAGTAGAGGGAAACAGACATGTGAACAAATAAGTATAATGAAGTAGGTTAGATGTTAGATGAGAGGTCTGTGGTGGAAAGAATCCTGTGACTGAGGAAAGGCTTCCTAGAGGACATGTCCTTACGCCGTGTCCACGAGACCTGTGTGCAGTGACCCACAAGGCCGAGGAGAAGACTGCTCCAGGCAGCGGGGGTGGTGTGAGCACCGGCACAGGGGCAGTAAGTAGCCGGAGAACTGGGATCTGCAGGTAGGTCAGCCAGTTGAGGCGTAGGGTGCTTAGCATGATGAGGCTGGAGACAGTCTAGACAACCAGGAAGGCCTTGTCTGCAGCCCTGCAAGAGTTTTCATCAGAGGAAGGTCTTGGTCAGATTTGCATTTGAAATAAATCCCTTTGGCAGAAGATGGATTAGGAAGGATGGGGCTGAAGGCTGGGAGACCAGTTAGGAAACAGTGGAAAGAGCTCCAGTGAGAAAGGGCAGCAGCAGTGGGAGTGGTCGGAGGGTGGATGTGGGAGTTCAGGGAAGAGCTGGTAGCTGATTGGATATGGGGGTTGAGGGCAGGGGAGCTGTCTCATAGTGCTCGCTCGGTTTCTGGCTTGCGCGAGTGAGTAGATGAGATCCAGTCTGCTGAGCCTGGATTCCGGGGCGGGGCTGTGTTGTGGATGTGCTGGGGTTGAGGTGTCACTGGGCCATTCAGTGGGATGTCCGGTAAGTCATTAGATACTAGAGTGGACACAAGTGGACAGGAAAAGCTGTAGAGAGATCGGAGAGGAAGGAAGTCACAAGTCTGAGCAAGATTTGAAGAGGGAGAAGAGAGGTGCTAGCCAGCCTTTGTCTTGACCTACAAATCCTGCTTTGTTGCCATTGGCCTCCTTTGGTTATGGGTAAGGTGACCAGACGTTCTGCTTTTGGCAGGACAGTCCCGATTTTTAACAATTTGTCCCGCGGCATTTTTAAAAAGTCCCGACTTTCCAAAAATCGGGACTTTTTTAAAATGCCGCGGGACAAATTGTTAAAAATCGGGACTGTCCCCCGCCAAAAGCAGAACGTCTGGTCACCTTAGTTATGGGCCCTATGACACCTCCAGCTCTGTCACTCTGGACCTGGCCTTGGTATAAGCATTTCTAATTTGCACACTTTCCATTCTGCACCAGCACAACCAGCTTTTCCTACTCAGGCCTCTGCAGTTTTTTCTTAAAAGCCCCCCTGACCTATTAAAATTTCATTGTCTTTTTCCCCAAACAAGCATCATTATTAGTTCAGTTGACTCAGGTTGCCCTTCAATTCCCAGTAAAAGGGGGGAGATCAGATATTCCATTCCTGATCTGACAGCTACTCCCCTAACAATCATTTCCTATTTTTGCATTTAAGATCCCATAGCTACCTCATGTATATGGCACTCTCATATCTGTTAGGATGTTTTCAGTTACCGGTAATAGAAGCCCTGACTCGAACTGACACATACAGAAGGTCAACTTTCCATTCCGTATGAATGCAAGGACGGTTGGGTCAGTGGCTCATTAAGGACCCAGGTTCTTGACCCTCCTCTGCTCTCCTTGGTTGGCTTCATCTTCAGAATAGCAAAATGGCTGCTTCTATAACCAAATACAGGGATACCCTCAAGAAGGAGAGAGTCTTGCCTCAGCCATGCAGTAAAGCCCTTCCCTCCAGTCTGGCTGGGCCGGCCTAGATCATGTTTCCATCTCAGTACAACAGCAGTTACCAGGGGAATCCCGCACTCTGACTGGCGGAGGCTCGCTAGAATCCAGCTCTGTCGTTGAGGAGGGATCAGCTTTCCCCTGGCATCCCAAGGCCCTGGGTGCCTACCCAGAGCCAGGGCTTTGGCTGGGGAGAAAAGGAAAGCAATGGATGCTGGTAGGCCACAGCCTTGTCTATTTACTTCTCAGTTCCCTGGTGGAAGGAAGTGGGGCCTGGAAATTTTTTCCCTACACTTCTTTACAGAAGACAGAATAAACCTAATTTGCCTCTTCTCTTTTATCCACAGCTCCTTCATTCCCAAGTTCATCACCCACCTCTTCAAGTGCAAGCCAATTAGCATGGTGGGAGCAGAACAGGTGAGATGAAATTGGTGTAGGGTCTTTCTTTCTGGCTTTGGTTGTCGATCAAACATATATCTTCCTAGTACAGAGCTGCTCTGGAGAAATGAAATTGCTAGTTTCCCCTAGTTGGGCATTGATAGATTAATTCACTCATCTGTTTATTTAAAAAAAATTGTTGAGCACCTACCAAGTACCAGGCATTGTTCTAGGTAAAGGGTTAATGCCATAGTGAGCAAGACAGAAAAGATCTCACCTTTATATTACATTCTAGTTAGAAAGACAGATAATACACAATTAAACAAGAAATTAGAAGATAAGTACGCTAAAGGGTATAAATCTAAGTTATGTGAAAGAATATTTCAGCATTGGATGATCAGAGACGGCTCCCCTGAGAGCTGGGGCGGGAGAAGGACGAGGAAAAGTCCGCCGGAGGGAGCAGCAGATGCTTCGATGGTTTTGGATTCCGTGGCTGGGGCCAAGACCACTTGAGAGTAGCAGAGAAAGGCTTATCTCTCTGGCACTGAGAAACTGTCCACCTACCCCAGGAAGCCTTCCTTGATTAGCCCCACTCCATTCACCTGGGTTCTGCGCCTCAAGACACCTCTTCATAGGCTGTATCAGTTCACACTAATGAACTGAGTTACAGGCTACAGCAAAGTCACCTCTCTCGGCTCCCACCTCCTCAGATTGCCCGAAGTGTGAGCCGTTTGAGTTCAGAGAGCAGTTTAAGCTACTTTCAAAGAAACAATAATATTCAGCCCCTAATTCTCCAAAAAGTATCTTCTTACATACACACTAATCACCATAAGTGATTCTGATATATTCATTGAAATAAGTAAGTCCTCTCCTGGTCTCTACCTAGCAATACTTGGTGAACCTATTTCAGTTACTTTTTTTTTATATTTGAAAGAACTCAAAATACATTCTTAAGTAAGAAGGTTATATAATTCAAGCCATTTCTAGAACGCCTGCTCTTCCATCACCTTGGTAGAGGCTCGCCCCTCTCCCAGCTCAGTGACTTCCCCTCACACCGGGCTCTTGGCTGTGCTGGTCCGGCATGCGTCAGGAAGACGGCAAATCGGCATGTGCCCCAGGGCATCATGGGTCTCTCATGAAGCATCAAAGCCAGAGATGTGATCTCTGTGAATGTCAGGCATCTCTCGAAACTGACAAGTGCAGTGTGTTTCTGAACTCTTTGTGAGTGAGTGGCCTTCCTTGGTTATGAAAAGGCGGGATGGTGTGAGTATTAAGGTCATGAGCGCCAGAATCACAGAGGTCACAGAGAATTCCCTCTGTAGCGTAGCAGCTGCTTGTCCTCCGGCGAGTTTCTGAACCTCCCAGCACGTTAGTGTCCTCATCTACAAGATGGGGATAATCCTAGTGCCATCTCCCAGGGCGGCTACAGGGATCACACAGGTAACGCACCCAAAGTGCACTGACCAGTGTCTGGCCCAGGACAAGCCCTCCCAAATGCCAGCTCTCACTACGTTACGCTTCCTCAGGCCAGGGCATGACTTTGTTTCTGCTTTCCCTTCCCACCTCCCTGCAGAGGAGCATCCAGCCAATGTTTGCTGGCTGGCTGCTGGCCAGCTTTGACCAAAGTCAAAAATATAAAGGGGTGGCTAAAAAAGGTTTACTGTTGTAATACAGTAATTAATAAATGATAACACAAGAATAAACTTTTATGTACTCAAAACTGTAAACCTACGTTTGCTCCACCCAGTATTGTCTCAGAAAAATGTCCTGGGAGGTTCCTACACTGACTGTGTCTGTAGCATGTCAGTGACTCTTGCATGTCATAAGCATAGAACTAATTCTCCCCATTAGAATCAGCAGCCTAATGGCCCTACATGTTGTCTCATTAGCACATGTTTCATTAGCTCATGTTGACTGGGAGTTGGTTCTGCTCACCTCACTGTGGTGTGTGATCAGAGAGGATGCTGAGCGATTAGGCCGGTGTATCTGGAAGAAGCTTCAGCATTCTCAGTTACTGGGCTTCTGGCTCAGACATGATGAAGCCACTGGGACACATTTGACTTGCTGGGAACATGTTTCCAGGGAGAGCTTCTTTGCCCAGGCCTCGCTAGCTGATTTAGTGTCTGATAACCCTGGTATTTTCATATCGTCACATAAATCCAATATCATATCTATTTTTCCCAGACTTTCTCTTCTTTAAAGGGTATGTTAAAATAATCAGCTCAGATTCAAAGCTCATATCTTAGAAAAATATCAATTTAGCCAGTCTGGACTCCTGCTTTGAGATATGAATGAGAAAACCATCTGTGAAAGTGGAGTTTTACTTTCTCAGACCAATATGAGTGGGTGGTGAGGAGCATGGACCTCACCAGGCCCAGCCTGGGGGAGGGCGTGGGTGGGGACGGAAGGGCAGCGAGGTCCTCGGAGGAGTCCAGTGGAAAGTTCAGGTTTAGCTGGGTCCACGCTGGCCCTGAATGTCTGGGCTTCAAAATCCAAGCAGCCATGTAGCCGGAGGTCTGATCAGCCACTCAGGCAGCAGAAGCATAGGGATCAAGAAGTTACAAGGAGATGTTCAAAGGCTGAAACCTCTGCCTCAGGTCTTGTAGTAGCTGGAATCCAAGCTTTAATAAAAGCTGTGGAAAGCAAAGCTAAGGTTTAGCCCAGCCTCCGCTGCCTCTGCTTCCCCACACAGGCACTAGATCCTAACTGTAGATTCTACTTTAATACTTCAGCTGAAAATAGGGACGGAGACCCTTCCCTCCTCTTTCTTCTCTCCCTGATGACTGTATAAAGTGAATTCTTTATCTGGGGCCCGGGAGCCCTCTTGAGCAATTGTAAGGGCATGTAGAACTGAACCAGACTGGTATTTATGATGCTTCGTGCTAGTTGTGATTTGCAGAGAATCTTGTGGGATTTGCAGGGTCATTACTTAGTCTTATGGCCATGGTATCTATAACTGAGTGCACAGCAGAAATGGAATCCATTCAAAAAACTTACCATAGAGGAAGCAGCACTGGATGGTGTAGGGAAGAGAACGCTGAGACTTGGGGCCAGTGTTCCCTCTGCTGTCAATGGTCCCTTTGATCCCCATTCTGTCCTCCCCCACCTCCTTGCGAACACCATTCTGCTTTCTGACTGTGACTGTGACTGCTCTAGGAGCCTCATAGAATGTCTGTCCTATGGTGTCTGGCTTATTTCACTTAGCATGTCATCAGGGTTTATCCATGTTGTAATATGTTTCAGAATTTTTTTTATGGCTGAATAATATTTCATTTTGATCATACTTTTAAATTCATGTAATTCAAAACCATTTGAAAAAAAATATGATTAAAAATATATGTTTAGAGAAATTTTTAGGCTTTTTAAAAAATATATTTTATTGATTTTTTTACAGAGAGGAAGAGAGAGGGATAGAGAGTTAGAAACATCCATGAGAGAGAATCATCGATCAGCTGCCTTTTGCCCACCCCCTAATGGGGATGTGCCTGCAACCAAGGTACATGCCCCTGACCGGAATCAAACCTGGGACCTTTCAGTCCACAGACCGACGCTCTACCACTGAGCCAAACCGGCTTCGGCTCCCATGATGTTTTTAAATATAATCATTGATTTTTCTTATCAACAAAAGAAATGTTTCCAGTTAACAAAACTATAGAAAATGTTAAGCCTGCCAGCTCACCACTCAGTCAGATCTTAATATGCTCCCACATTTGCTCTAAATTTGTTTTATATAAAGAAAATCACTACCGTTATTGCTGAAGCCCCCTGGGGACCCTGTCCTGTATTCCCCTCCCTCCACACCCAGAGGTAGTCTCTTCCGATTTTGATCATTCCCATATGTGTTTTGATATGTTACATGTATATTCACAAATGATATTTAATTTTGTTGTACATATATTTGAACTTTATAAAAATGGTACTTTGTATATCTTTTCCCCACTTGCTTTGTTTTGCCCAACATAATGTTTGTTGAGGTTTATCCATATTGATATTTGTTGTTTGAGTTCACTCATTTTGACTCCAGTATCATACTCCAGTTCCTGAATGTGCCACCATTTGTTTATCCATTCTACAGTTGATGGATATTTAGGTTATTTCCAATCTTTTGCTTTTACAAACAGTGAATGCAGGAAACATTTTTTAAAATGGGCAAGAATTTCTCTAAAGGATGGAGTGCTGTGTTGTGGGTTATACACAGCTTTAAATTGTGTGTGTGTGTGTGTGTGTTACTGAATTTTACCCTAAGTGCTTTAATTAATTTATACTGTCACTGTAGTATGAATTTTCTTATACTATGTCTATGCCAACACTTGGTATTATCAGCCTTTTTACTTTTGCCTATCTGATGAGTATGAAATGGTATACAATTGTGGTTTTAATTTGCACTTATTGGATTATTGATAAGGTTGACTATTATTTCACGTGCCTTGTGAACACCTGAGTTTCTGCTCTTGTGAATTGCCTATTCAGATCTTTGTCCCACTATTGCTGTTACTGTTGCTTTTGGGTTTGCTAAAATCTGTGTGTGTCTTGAATATTTTTCTTTGCCAGCATTGCAGATAACTATCTCCCGTTTTTTGCTTTTACTTTGTTTATGTATATTTTGATACAGACTTATTTTAAGTAGATTTTTCTGTCTTTCCCTGTGTTTCACATTCTTCTCTACCCATAGTAATAAAAATAATCTCTTATTTTCTTCTTAAAGTTTGTCTTTTTATATCTAAGTGCTTGATCTACCTGGAATTTAGCTTACTCATTCTTTCCTTTTTATTTATTTATTTCTTAGTATATTTTTATTGATTTCAGAGAGGAAAAGAGAGAGAATCATTGATCAGCTGGCTCCTGCACACCCCACACTGGGGATTGTGGTCTTTCTACTGTCTCCATAGTTTTGCCTTTTCCAGGATGTCCTAGTTGGAATCATACAGTATGTAGCCTTTTCAGATTGGCTTCTTTCATGTAGCAACATGCATTTAAGATTCCTCCATGTCTTTCCATGACTTCATAGCTCCTTTTTTTTTTTTAAGAGCAGAATAATATTCTGTTTTCTGGATATACCACAATTTATCCTTTCAGCTACTGAAGGACATCTTGGTTCTGGCAATTACGAATAAAGCTGTTAAAAACCTGCATGTGCAGATTTTCTGTGGATATAAGTTTTCAACTCCTTTGAGTCTCTGCCTCAGAGCAGGAGAGCAGGATCGTCCTCTATCAGATGTGCCTTTTGCAAATTTGTCCTGGTCTGTAGCTTGCCTTCTTCTTCCCTCAACAATGTCTTTTGCAAAGCATAAATTTTTCATTTTAGTGAGGTCCAGCCTATCAATTATTTCTTTCATGGGTCATGGCTTTGAGGGCATGTCTAAGAAGTCATCACCATACCCAGGGTCATCTAGGTTTTCTCCTCTGTGATCCATTTTGAATTAGTTTTTGTGAAGAGTGCAAGATGTTATTTTTTCTTTTCCTTTTCTTTTTTTGCATGTAGTTGTCCGGTTGTTCCTGGAGCAAACGCTGGAAAGACTGCTCCATTGTGTCGCCTTGCTCCTTCGTGAAAGATTAGTGACTACATTAGCGTGGGTCTATTTCTGGGCTCTCTGTTCGGCTCTGTTGATCCATTTGTCTCTTTTTTCACCAATCCCATACTGTCTTACATACTTTACCTCTATAATAAGTCTTGAAGTCAGGGTAATGTCAGTTCTCCCAACTTTGTTCTTCTCCTTCAGTACTGTATTGACTTTTGGGGTCTTTTGTATCTCCATATAAACTTTAGAATCAGCTTTTCAATATATCACCATATTTTGAGAGTAATATTTCCATTTAAGTTACTCCAAGTAAAACATTAATATGCTCTCCAAATTTTATACTATTCTCAAAATTATAATCACCATGACCATAGTGTCTACCTTTAGTCATCAGTTCTCCTGTCTGTAAGAAAATGCAGGGTGAATGAGCACATGTGAGTGTCCTACGGCCAGGGGTCCCCTTTCATTCCTGCTTGGTATTAGTTTGCAGCCTTTCCTGGAGGAGCTGATAGAGCGCATGGAGCAGGTCTTGTCCTGAACATGAGATTGACCATCAGAGTTGTGGTGGTGGTGATGGGACTGTCACCCCATTGTCTGGTTGGTGGGCATGCAATTCCATTCTCCTAGACTACTTGAACAGGCAAGAGTGTATTAGGCTTCAGCCATTGCAGTGCTGCCAGGTTGCCAAGAGCAGCAGCAGGTGAGCAGTACACCTGTCATGGCAGGAAACAGTACAAGGTCC
Organism: Pipistrellus kuhlii; assembly: GCF_014108245.1. Classification (NCBI taxonomy): domain Eukaryota; kingdom Metazoa; phylum Chordata; class Mammalia; order Chiroptera; family Vespertilionidae; genus Pipistrellus; species Pipistrellus kuhlii. The sequence goes on along the minus strand of NW_023425539.1, from coordinate 1,866,208 downwards.
AAGCCAGTGCTGCCCTGAGACACCTAACCTAGCAGCTGGGGAGGGAGCAAGACCCCGCCCATCCTTCGAGATACCCTTAGAAATTATTTAACCTCTGGGCCTTTGGTTTCTTATCTATAAAATGGGAATAGTAAATGCCTACAGGCCAGGGTCTTCTAAGGACTAAATTAGGCAAAACATTCCTAGCATCTTTCCTAGCAATTGATGAGCAATCAGGAAAGTTGACCTCCTTCCAAACAATTAGCATTGAGGAGGACAACAATAAAAAAAAAAAAAAGGGCAGATTGTTCTAAGAGACTAATGTTTAAAGTTGGCTTACTCTCCTACATCCTCACTGTCCTTCAGAGAAATTCAAAATACAGCAATTTTTGTCTGTTGAATAAGCAAGATTTTTATGAGTTTTCTGTGCCAGGGCGGGTGAGTCTGCACCCCTGGCAGATGTAAACAGGTACATTCCATTGGGAAAGTAGTTCAAGATATGTATCAAGAACCTCAAAAATGTTCTTATCCTTTGATCTGTCCCAATGACTCTCTCCTAAAGAAATGCTATTGATAGACCGGGAATTTTATGTAAAAAGCCATTCAGCCAGGACCGGTTTAGCTCAGTGGATAGAGTGTCGGCCTGCGGACTGAAAGGTCCCGGGTTCGATTCCGGTCAAGGGCATGTACCTTGGTTGCGGGCACATCCCCAGTGGGGGGGTGCAAGAGGCAGCTGATGGATGATTCTCTCTCATTGATGTTTCTAACTCTCTGTCCCTCTCAATTCCTCTCTGTGTAAAATCAATAAAATATTTAAAAAAAAAAAAAAGCCATTCAGCACAGCATTTATTATTTATAATGAAAATCTAGAAACAATTTATAGGGGAATGGTTAAATATGTTGAAGTTACACAGAGAGAGTACTCTATAACCATTATAAATCACAATATTCAAAGACTGTTAAGATGGGAAAATAGAATTCAAAAACTTCATATACTGAGTGGAAAAGACAGATCATAAAATGATGTACAATATAATTTTCGTTTTTTTATACATACATACAGACTGGTAGGAATTATACCACATTGTTACTGTGGCTTCTTGTTACTTTTTTCCTGGGTAATAGGAATTATAACTAACGTGTTTCCTTTTATATTTGTTTATTTTCCAAATTTTCTCCAGTGAGGATGTATTACATTTAAAATCAGGAAAATGTCCTTAATCGGCATGGGTACACAGGACGTTGCTGTCCACAGGAAGTGACTGGTAATTTCTGCTTTGCTCCCTCAGCTGCTGCTGGACACCCATTCCCTGAAGATGGTCCTGCTCGACCTGCCTTCCATTGGCTCCCAGGTGGTGAGGAAAGCACCTGCCAGTTACACCAAGATTGTTGTGAAAGGCATGACCCGGGCCGAGATGATCCTCAAGGTGGGCCTGTGTTTCCTTGTCAAAGAGGGCCGGCTGCCTGGTTGCTTATTCCAAGGAGTGTCCTGGTTTTGAAAGCACAGATCAGCGCCTATCCCCGCCAGTCCCAAAGGGTTGTCCGCATTCTTTGGCGGGACTGGGGTTTGGCCTCATCAGACATTGTTGAAAATCAGTGGACAGTTCCTCGGGGGTCAGTAAATCTTCTTGACAAATGAATTCTTCATTGTAATGGGATTCCCTTGTAGTAAGATTTGGCCACAATTGGAAGTTAGGTGGGGCGTCTGTGAGAATCGGTGTCTCAGTCAGGGGTCTCTTTGCTGCTCAGCGGGAATTTCCAGCCCGGCTCTCAGTTACTCCCTTTCACGTAAGCCCTTTGCTTTCCAAACTCTGCAGCTTCACAAGAACTCCGAGCAGATGTTTCAGTAACTGACTGATCAGCGAATGGGTTTTCTAAAGCCCCACTTCACAGAATAGTATATGTGGGGTGATGTTGCGAATGGCTGAAGCCTTACGCATCTGCGTCAGATTTTCACCTGTACCTGCTGAGAAGAGAGGGAAGAAAACTGCAGAACAAACGGAACTGTCAGGGAACGCCCCTAAGATTCTAGGGCCTGCGGGCTCCAGGTCTGCCTCCCGAACAGAAGGGCTCCGATGGCAGCGGGAGGGAAAGCAGCAGCGGGGCCTGAGACAGCAGAGGTGAGGAGGAGAGGGCCCTGTAGGACCGGAGCTTCTGGCCCAGGAATGGGAGGCGCCTGATCACCATCTCCTGCCGCTGGTTAGCTCCCAGGGGCAGGGCAGAGCCTGCAAATTACCTGCAGAGGATTTCTTTCTCCTCATTTTTTTTTAGCTTTTTGCAAATAACATATATGTTCTCCATGTTTCCTGAGTATAATAAAATGTCACCCTCAGTGAATTTGTACCTTAGGCACAAATATTTATAAAATAATGAACACCAGTTCCCCCAGATTAGCGTGAGAGCGGACACATGCTGAAGCAATCTTGGTTTTATTCCCTGACAGAAAAACAATCCCGAGTATTTCTTAATGGCTAAAAAAGAAAGTCATTCAAGTCTCATGTTTATTAAAAAAATGTGACTTTATCTTTGCTTCATGAATTTTGTACTTTGAAACGGGGGGATGACATTGAGACGTTTCTGCAGAGTGTCTGAGTGAACTACTCCTTGCCGCTCGGGGTTCCATGCCCAGGAATCCAAAGCAAAGCCAGTCTGCCGGAGGAAGAGAGCCAGACACTGCGTTTCCAAACTGAGTGGAAATGCGTGCGCGGCCTGGGATGCCATGACTTCCCTTCGGCTTGCCTATTACTCGGATGTGGTTAAACGAAGTTCCAGACTTAAGTCCTGACGAGAACGAGGCAGCTTTGGGGTTTTTGTTTTTGAGAGAAATCTACTAAGTCAGTGCCTTTTGTTTCCAGCCTCAGGAACAATGATATGTCAAGACACAAGGAGCAGGTACCACAAAGCCACAGAATGTCTCTAACAGTGTTTCCCAGATGGTCCTGACATTTAGAAACGTCATCTGGGACCTCCCCCAGGCCCTCAGAATCTTCAGAGGAGGGGCTCAGGGGTCTGCGCTGAAAAAGCCGTCTAGCCCTAGCCGGTTTGGCTCAGTGGATAGAGCGTCGGCCTGCAGACTCAAGGGCCCCAGGTTGGATCCCGGTCAAGATCACGTTCCCCGGTTGTAGGCTCGATTCCCAGTAGGGGGCATGCAGAAGGCAGCTGATCAATGATTCTCTCACCATTGATGTTTCTATCTCTCCCTCTCCCTTCCTCTCTGAAATCAAAATATTTATTATTTTTTTTTTTTTTTAAAGAGCAGTCTAGGTGTTTGTGACTGAGCACCTTTAGGGAACGTTGGTCTGACCTGCTGAGCTGAAATAGGCCATCAGGACGTTCTGCGTTGAGGCTGCTGCTGTCAGGGTATCTTGCCGAGTCCACTTTGTGGTCGGCTTGCAGGTGAGACCTGCCCTCCGGCCTGAGCGTCCCCTGAGCTGCTCTCGTCTCGCCCTCGCAGGTGGTGATGGCCCCTCACGAACCCTCAGTGGTGTTTGTGGACAACTACATCAAGCTCCTCACAGACTGCAGCACAGAAACCTTCCAGAAGATACTGGACATGAAGGTCAGTTCAGGGTCATGCGTTGTCCACATGCACAGCCTCCTCACACCCGTGGTTCTTAATGGGGGGTGAGATGAGCACCCGGGAGCTCAGAGTGCCCCCACCCGGCCCCGTGCTGCAAGCCACACGCCAAGAGGCCTTTTAAGGAGAACTTCCCAATGGCCAGCGAGGACCACTGCTCAGTGGAAGGAATGGACCGAAGGGGAGTATTACCTCCCCCCTGCTTACCTGTCCTTCCTTCTCTCTCCGCCGCCTCTTTCTCCTGCCCTCGTACCTGCTTTCTTCCCCTGCTTCCCTCCCCGCTACTGCCCAGGACTGGTGACTCCCCGGGAGGAGAGTGTAAACCCTCAGCCCCCAGAACAGTGACTGGAGTTCTCAGCCCTCGGCTAAGGGCATCCCAGATGCTGCACTGGCCCCTCCGCCTTCCTGGGCCCGACCTCACCTTGTCCTCCTTTCTCTCACCCTCAGGGGCTGAAGAGGAGCGAGCAGAGCAGCATGCTGGAGCTCTTCCGCCAGAGGCTCCCCACCCCGCCCGCAGGGCCCGAAGCCGCCAGCTCCCTGTCCCTGCTGGCCCCCACCCCGGAGCAGGAGTCCTCCCGCATCCGCAAGCTGGAGAAGCTGATTAAAAAGAGGCTGTAGGAGCACAGCCAGTGACCCTCAGCACCGGCTCCTGGAAGCCCCGCCTCTCCCGCGCTCAGCCTGACTCTCAGCGGCCCGTCTGGAAACTTCCTGGGTCCTTTGGGTTGCTGGTGTGTGTCTTACGTCCTGTCCTAATCGGAGAAGGCAGTCTCGGCGGCTCCCGGTCCTGCCGCAGAGGCGGGCTGGGTGAGCGGCCCTGCCCGTCACTGTGGTTTCTGGGCTGTTCTCACTGTCCGCTGTCACGGACTCCGGGCCTCCCTCTGCAGCCACACCCTGGGCGAGGGGCCCTCTTCCCCATGTCACCCGTCCAGGCAGCTTCGGTGGCAGAGCCTGGACCCCCGCCTCCCTCCGTCCGCTGCTGTCTGGGCGGCTCTGGGGCCGGGCGAATGACGTGGCGGGGGCAGGGGTGGGAAACGCCTTTCTTTGTGAAGGAGGTGTCCGTGTGAATCCCAGTTTGGGTACACACTTTGCTTCTGGTACTTTTTGACGTGGCCAAGTTCTCCCTGTGTTCTCATTTCTCACTCATCTCCAGTTCGCTCTGTGTGTATCCCTGTGTCTCAGCCCGGCCTGCATGGGGGCAGAGCCGTGTCTGCCTGGGAGAGTGCCGGGCTGGGCGCACTCACTGCTGGACAGGAGTATTGTCTCCCTTGCTTTATCCCCGCTCCGAGCCTGACTTCGAAGGGAGGGGTTGCCTTTTTCCTAGAAAAATGTCGGAGGCTCGCTCCTTAAATGAAGCTCTGGGGCAGCCCAGGAGGCCGATTCCCTTCCTCCCCCTCCGTGTTCAAATCCAAATGCTCCGCAGGGTCATCTGAAAGCAGCAGAGGCGATGTGCGGGGCCAGAGTGACCTACCGTGCTTCCCCGAAAATAAGACCTAGCGCATGGAAAGATAAGACATCCCCTGAAAATAAGACCTAGCGCAACCTTGGAAGAAAAAATTAATATAAGACACTGTCTTATTTTCGGGGAAACAGGGTATTACCTTATTCCGACGGCAAGAACCCAGGTCCTGAGGGGCGGAACCCTGACCTTAGACTCCACCTCAGAGCCCGGCAGGCCCAGAACGCACTGGCCCGGCCTTCGTCCCGCCCTCCGCGGGCTCCGGGCCAGCAGCTTTGCCGGCGAGAACCGCCTCCCCGGACTGTTTCAGTCCGCCCGTCACCCGCGCCAGGAGGACGGGCACCGGCGTCGCCCAGGTTCACCGGGCCCTCTGGGAACCAGCCTCCGTCAGCCGTGGCCATGGCCTCAGAGACCGAGGGCTCAGCGCTTGTTCAGGATTCTGAACAGGTGTTGGCAGGTAGGGCGAGAGAGCTTCTTCCAGAGAATGGCCACACAGGCCCCAGGTAAAACTGGGAGAGCAACCAGCACTCAGGACAGAGGACGGTGCCTAACAATTTATGAAACTGCCTGGCTGGCATGGCTCGGTGGTTGAGCTTCGACCTATGAATCAGAAGGTCACGGTTCAATTCCCAGTCAGGGCACATGCCCGGGTTGTGGGCTCGATCCCCAGTGGGGGGCATGCAGGAGGCAGCCATTCAGTGATTCTCTCCCATTGTTGATGTTTCTCTCTCTCCCTTTCTCTCTGAAGTCCATTTCTTTAAAAAAAAAAAAAATCATAAAATTTGTGACAGCCATCCAGTAAGAAACATCCAGGTTTGAAAATGCGACCAGAACCTGACTGTGTCTCCCTGTCTGCCTTCCCACTGTAACCACTGCCCCTGCCTCTCGCCCAGACTCAGCCTGTGGCCAGCTTTCGTCCTGTGCCTCGTTCCCTCATCAGCTTCCAGCTGTTGTTGCTCGTGCGTCTTCATGTACAGAGCATCTCAGACTCGAGAACACCGAGAAGGAAGTGAGTGAAGGAGGAAAGAGGTGTGGACTCCACTGCACTCCATCAGGGAAAGACGGGCAGGGGGGCTGGGTGGGTCTCGCTGGGCCCCGCCGCCCTTGGTGAGGTCACAGCCGGCACTCATGGAGGTCACACTCCGCCCTGTGCAGGAAGGGGCACGCAGTCCCTGCAGGCGTCTGCCAGCGGCCTGGGGAGCCGGGGGCTGCTGCACCTGGTTCTTGTCACCTCGGTGCCTGCAGACCCACACCTCCGGCTGGTTGCTCGTGGGGAGTCAGTCATCTTCCGGTTGTCTCCGCCATGGCGTGGAGATGTCAAGCCCTGTGTTCCGCCAGTGGTTGGTCACAGGCAGGGAAGTTGCTCTCTTGATTTATTACCCTGTCGGGAATCTCCCGGGAGCCCCCGGATGTCGGCGGGAGCGTGTGGTGAATGGCTCGTTGACGGGGTCTGAGTGCCTGTGTGCATCCTGGGAGGGCGGAGCACGTGAGGGAATGCACCCCGACCCCCGGGGCCGGAGTTACAGACAGACGCCGGGGAGTAGCTGGGGGGCCCGGTGTAAGCAGCGCTGCAGTAGGGAGACGCTTGCCCTATTGAACGGTTCCTGCGGCACATTTTCATAAATGTGTGATTTTCCTGGCTCTCCCGGCAAGTGAATTCCCGTGCAGTTGCCCTGGTGCGACACGGTGAAGATCCTCAGCCGAAGCCAGTGGTTTCATTTAAACTGGTGTTGACAGGAGGGACCATGCCAGAAACTGCTGTCCCCATCCTGATGAGGATTCTTCCTGTTTTGATGAGCCAACCCCAAAAGAAAGTTTATTTATTACTGTCTCTTCCAAATAACATATATAAGGGAGCTGACATTGGTAAAACGGTAGCTAACAACTCTGTTATTAAGCTAAACGTAGATACTGTTCATTCCTCTGACTGTAGCCCCTTAAAAAAAAACCTTGAAGTCGCTGTATGTGGTGAGAATAAATACTAGTAACTGGTCATTGATAAAGAGTTCGCTGCTGCGCTTATTATGAACAATCCTGGAGCTGGCTTAGCGAGGCCCATGCTGAGAAAGTTCTGTTTGGTCGTCACAGGGAACTACCTCAGGGCGGATTTGCCCCCAAACTCGGCTGTGGCACTGAGGCTACCCACCAGCACTCCTCTCTCTCTCAGTGAACAGAGAACCAGTCCTAGGACCTGCCCACCAACCCCTTTTCCTGAGCCAGTGTCCCCTCTCCCACACCGAGGAGAGGGGACACTGGCAAAGCCTAACAAAGGTTTGTTGACTCAGCCTAACACACAGGACTGAGCACTGCCTGTGACCACGGTCACAGTTCCCGGGCGGACCAGGCGGGCGACAGGTCCGAGGCTGCAGCCCCTGCCAGGGATGATGCCACCAGCTCATCCTGAGCTGCCATCGGGCAAGGAAAATTTGCTCCCTGTTTATGGAATGTTCTGGGGAAATGCCCAAAGCTCACAGCTGGCAGTGCAGTCCCCCTCCCCGGGAGGAGGAATCAACATGCCGAGCTTGCTTGAGGGCGAAAGCAAGTGTTTCACACCTCCTGCCTGCTGTGATGGCTAAAAATAAAAGGAGCCCTGCATCGGCCACTTCATCAGCACCGCCTGGGAGCCCGGCACACCAGCGCGGGCACGCAGCGGCCTGCTGCACTCCCCACCGGCCTCACCCTCCAGGGTATCCGGACCCAGCCTCCCGGACCCGGAGTTCCGAACAGTCCTGTGCCTGCGGGAGGCGGCCGTCTCCTTCAAATAAAGAGGTCGGTGTTTTGTGTGAACAGCTCCCGATGTCCCCATCTGGAAGTAATTTCTCGGTGCATATTGGCGCATGAAATACTGCCGTTAATTAAAGCATTGCTGGATGTCATTTGCTAGGATGTATTTCCTCACTGTTGACAGGAAACAGAATGGGCCATAGGAAAGAATTAGCAGGCTCGTGAACCCGGGGCTCCCTCCGGGCGCCTGCCCTTCTCCCCGGCAAGGCTGCGCCCCTGCCCGACACCTCCGGGAGCCGCGCACGGAACGCGCTGCCCGGCGAGGTGCGGCGGCGGGAACCCGTGACGGAGCACATGCTCGGCTGCTGGTTTGGAAACCTTGCGCGCTGAGTTCCTACCCTGCCGCCTCAATCCGCGGGACGGCCGGGGGTTTCTCCTGCAGCAGCACGCCCATCCGCCGCCTCCATGACCGGAGGGCAGTGGCTTCGGGGGAGGCTGGCGTGTCTCCCAGCCGCGGGGTCTTGCAGCGCTTCCATTAGGCTGGCTTCGAGAGCATTCCGTAGTCTCCATCCTGGCTTTTCAGCAGCTCCACTCTCATCCCCCACCCCCGCTTTAATAGGGGAGCCAGGGTTCAACAGGGCGGGAAAAGAAACACTTCAGCCGAAGCCGGTGTGGCCCAGTGGACAGAGCGTCGGCCTGCGGACTGAAAGGTCCGAGGTTCGATTCCGGTCAAGAGCATGTACCTTGGTTGTGGGCACATCTCCTTTGGGGGGTGTGCAGGAGGCGGCTGATTGATGATTCTCTCTCATCGATGTTTCTAGCTCTCTATTTCCCTCTCTGTAAAAAATCAATAAAATATATTTTTTTAAAAAAAGGAAACACGTCGGATGAACCGCCTCCTGGCAGAAGAGCAATGCAAGGTGGTTTACCTGCGAGGTTCCCTCCTCGCCTGGTCACCGGTGGCAAATGAAGAATGTGTCCGTTGGAGACGGAAGACGCCCAGGGAACACCTGCTGTCCAGGTCCGGTGCCGGCATTTTGATGTTGCTCCCGTCCTTGACCCTGTGAGCCTCGGGTTTCTAGCTCTGTGAAGGTGATTGTAACCACTGAGCTGCGGTGCTCACACAAGACCAGGCTGTGTGCACATGCTCTGCACGCCGTGGAGCCATTGTCACCGGCCAAGCCTGGACCACAAGCCGCCGGCGGGACCGGGCGGGCGGGTACAGCGCCGGTGGCCGGCGGGCAAGTGACCACAGACCGGCTGCTGGGTGCAGGCTGCCTGCGCGGCGAGCCTCGCCTCGGAACAGCCGGTCTTTGCCTTTTTAGGTCATGACGGCGATGCCCAACGTGCTGGAGAGCTCCGAGGCTCTCCATCCTCTGCTCCCCTTGCCCTCCAGCTGTGACTTCCGTAGCATTTGGGGACAAACCTGCGGGCGCAGGGAGAGCCGCCTCCCTCCCAGCGGTGGCGGCTGGGCTGCCCGCGGTGGAAAAAGTGGCGGGTTTCCTCCGAATGCAAATTAGGAGAGTTGCTGCAGGCTCCCTTCCAAAAACATCTTTCAGATACGGTGTCTGGTGTCCACAGACCAGACTTCAGTGGCCATTCCTGGCAGGGACAGAATTCTTGACTGCACTTTTTTTTTTTTTTTTTTTTTTTTTTTTTTTTTTTTTTTTTTTTTAACCTGCAATGCCCGGAGAACTCTGAGCAGGACTGTCCCGGGATAGGCTGGGAGCGGAGGTCCCGGCTCTTGGGGTGGCTCCACCGCGGCCCTTCAGAGAAGCTTAGAGCCGAATCCCCGCGAGCAGCCGGCAGGCACCCGCCTGGCTCTCGGCCCCTTCGGCTTAGCGATGCAGGAATGCTGGGCCTGAGAGTGAAATTACAACGAAAACTGCTAACCGCCTCGTCCCCCAGGAATGTTTATCGCCTCTTCAGAGGGCTCTGCTAGCTTCTGCCCAATAAGCAGCTGGAATTTGCACCACTGCCCGGCCTCCTCCTGTTCTGGGTCATTTTCCAACAAGTGAGAAATTAAGACCAGCTTCTCCACGAACCTCCCTCCCCGTCGGGGGCCAAGAAGAGTATTTGCAAAGCGGGCTGCAGCGTGCAGGGTGCCAGGGGAAGTGGCAAGAGGCTCCAGCTCCCACTTGCTCGCTCGCTTCGTGCTGATGGAGAAGGGGCGCTCCTCAGAACGGGGAGGTAAACCAGCTGCTAACAAGACGCGTCCCACAGGCTCCTTCCCCAACTCCTGCAGCTGTGACTGGGCTGGTGGAGCAGCCACGGGAGAGCGTTAGCAGGCAAACAGAGAAAACAGCAAATATTGTGTAAAGAAAACATAAGCTCCCATTCAGAGATACCCCCAACCCCATGCCTGTTGCGTGGCCAGCACTGCTCTTAAAGGATCCCAGGTGTTGGTAGCTCTGTTATCTGAGGAGGGCACTGATGGTAAAGGTCAAGCTGGTTCAGCCCTGGGCCTTAGCTCCACCCAGTGCCAGCTACTGTCTGGCATGCAGATAACATCTTTGTTCCTGAGGGGAACTGAGAGGGTGGGACCATTAATGCTACCGGTACACGTTGGGTGAGGCAGGGAGAGAACTAGTTACTGATATTTATTGCCTCCTTGGGTTCATTATTTCTCATAAGATGATGACCCCTGTTAAGTAGGCATGATCGGCTCCCTTTTGTAGATACCAACCTGGAGGCCTGAAGGGCAGGTAACGTGTGTCATGGCCAAAGCCACTGGCGACTAAGTGGCCGGGCCAGGATTCAGCCCGGGTCTCACTGCATCCTCCATGCTCTTTACACGATGCCAGCAGTCTTCAGTGTGTGGGCTACAATGTCAGGTGGGGCCCTGGCTCTACAAAACCGATAGCAGCCGAAACCAGTTTGGCTCAGTGGATAGAGCTTCGGTCTGCAGACTGAAAGTTCCCAGGTTCAATTCCGGTCAGGGGCATGTACGTTGGTTGTGGGCACATCCCCGGTAGGGGGTGTGCAAGAGGCAGCTGGTCGGTGTTTCTCTCTCATCGAGGTTTCTAGCTCTCTATTCCTCTCCCTTCCTCTCTGTAAAAAAATATAAAACAAAAACAAAAAGCCGATAGCAGTATTTAATTAATATATGTTATGAGTTCAGATAGCTTTCATGCCAATCAATGAGCACACACACTATTTCAGCAAGTTTTAAATCTCTGTTTATGGATTTCTATATTATCAACCCCAGCATCCAGTTTATTTCCCTTTCTTGCTTTGGTTGCATAGAAGAGAGAAAGCCTGACTTAATTCAACTGAGAATTTGCAAATAGTTTTTTTGTTTGTTTGTTTTAAACAGCCCTTCTGCTCTGGCCGGGGGACTCGGTTGGAGCATCATCTAGTGCACCAAAAGGTTGCCGGTTCGGTTCCCCATTAGGCATGTGCAGGAAGCAATATCTCTCTCTCTCTCTCTCTCTCTCTCTCTCTCTCTCTCTCTCTCTCTCTCTCTCTCTCTCTCTCTTTCTCTCTCCCCCGCCCCCCTCGAGTGAGGATTACAGAAAAAAAAAAATTAGGCAGCCCTTTCGAGCCCAGATACTCTTCAGTTACGCAGATGCGACAAGGATGCCATCCTGAGGTCGGCCGGCCGCGAACAGCCCTGGCAGGAAGCTGCTGCCGTCGTGAGCAGCTGCTGCGCGTGTTTCCTGATCGTAGAGGGCAGGGGAGGCTCGGTGTGTCACCTTTGCTCAGGAAAGGGCACCGTTTCACTTTAAGCTCTGTCCATTCAACACCACGTCCGAACGGCCACCCAAGTCCTGTCCCGTCTCCCTGACGGCCGCCTCTGGGTCCATCCTTGCTGCCTTTAGGAAGAACCAGGAACAAGGAACCCTCCCCCACCCCACCCCCGCAAGGCAGCTGTGTTCTAGAACACAGGGCACCGGAATGGGCGGAGGGGGCTTGGGTAACATCTGAAAGGAAGCCCATCCTTCTTTCAAAACCCCACGAGCCCCAAATCTTAAACCTGTGTCCTTGCACGTCTGTATGCAACGCCCCAGCCTGTTTGGGACCTGAAGCATGAACACGGTAACCCTGTGTCCCACTGCCTCACTCTTGGGGCAATCGCAGAGGCTGCTGGGGCCGGAGGCAGCGCGCCTGGGGACTGTGGCCGGGTCAGGGCCCCGTCCCTCCCACAGCCCTGGGCCTTTGCCAGGCTCTGCAGCAGTGGCCCAGCTCTCTGAGTGGGAGCATCAGCGTCAGGTGGTGTCTTGGACTTCTGTTTCCTCAGCATACACAGATCTACTCCTTTGCATATGTGTATGAGAATACTGGAAGCATTTTTTTTAAATATATTTTATTGATTTTGTACAGAGAGGAAGGGAGAGAGATAGAGAGCTAGAAACATTGATGAGAGAGAGTCATCGATCAGCTGCCTCTTGCACACCCCCTACCAGGGATATGCCCGCAACCAAGGTACATGCCCTTGACCGGAATCGAACCCGGGTCCCTTCAGTCCCCAAGCCGACACTCTATCCATTGAGCCAAACCGGTTTCGGCTATAAGCATTTCTTTGAGCCAAACTGAGGACGTGTGCCAGGGAATAAGATGTCAAATGCTCCCTCTACTCATTCATATATATATATATATTTGATTTTTTACAGCACATGTGTCAAACACAAGGCCCGCGGGCCAAATCCGTCCCGCCAGGCCTTGCAATGTGGCCCGCACCGCGCTGTCATCACTGCACTCCGCTGCGTTTCCATCACAATGACAGTTTATGACTGTTCAGTAAACCATTCAGCCCGCATTTAGGCTGGATTTTAGATTTTGGCCCCTTCTCTGATTGAGTTCGACACCCCTATTTTACAGAGAGGAAGGGAGAGGGACAGAGAGTTAGAAACATCAATAAGAGAGAAACATCGATCAGCTGCCTCCTACACACTCCCCACCGGGGATGTGCCCGCAGCCAAGGTACATGCCCCTGACCGGAATCAAACAATTCAGTCCGCAGGCCGACGCTCTATCCACTGAGCCAAACCGGTTTTGGCTACTCATTTTTTTTCAATGATCACCGACAGTGGCCTCGGTTCAGATAGTTTATTTAGTGGTTATGTCGATGTATATCTAAGTATCTGCTTACTTGGGCTCACCTTTTTGTGAGATACGCCCTGAGAATTGCCCATTCCCGTTTGAAAAGATGAAAGGACGTGCATGTTTACAATTTCGCTACCGCCTGCCAGCACAGCACGCCCCCTCCAGCGGCTGTCCCGCCTGCCGCACACTCACCGGTGGCGTGCGCCTCCCCCCTCCCATCCTCACTCGCCCCACGGTCCTTCCTGCTTCTTGATCTCGAGGACGGGGTTGAGCACTGTCGGTAGAAGTTCTCCTGTGGTTCATTGCACACAACCAAACATGACCCCACCGGCGCAGGGTCTTGCTGCAAGACGGCTTCCTTGTTGAGCAAAAGATTGTGGCTTCCCTCAAGCTCAGGGCTGCCGGGCCTCACGCTTGGTGGTTTTGCTCGTGAAAGCACTGGTCATGCTTTGTGCACGTGGAGAGGGAACCGTTTGATATTAAACGGGCCATCTTCCCCAGTCTTCTCCTCCTCTGCCTCGTCCCATCCCGCCAGCAGGAGGCAGCGCGTCCCCTGTGCACTGTGCTCTCTCTGGCGGTGAGGCTACAGAGGTTAAATCCTCAGCCTCTGAACTCCTGGAGCGGTTTTTGTGATTCTAGGGCAGAGAAGACAGGCTTGAACGCCATGGGTGTCGATGCAAGACCGTGCTTTCTTTTGTTTTTGCTCCTTGCTCTAACCGTGTACCTTTAAGTTTGAAGAGCCAAAACTCAGGAGGACTTTGCGTACAACCCACACCATCTTCATAGGGACAGCACGTCTTGACTTGAACATTTTTTTTTTTTTCACTTAAAAAGTGGCCAGCAGCCGAGGCCGGTTTGGCTCAGTGGATAGAGTGTCAGCCTGCGGACTGAAGGGTCCCAGGTTCGATTCCGGTCAAGGGCATGTACCTTGGTTGCGGGCACATCCCCAGTGGGGGGTGTGCAAGAGGCAGCTGATCGATGTTTCTCTCTCATCGATGTTTCTAGCTCTCTGTTCCTCTCTCTTCCTCTCTGTAAAAAATAAATAAAAAAAATATTTTTAAAAAAAGTGGCCAGCAGATAGGAAAACCCACAGGCGATGTGACTTGGTTTAGAAACTGGTAGGCCCCTGAGGGAAAAAAATCTAGAGCCCCCCCCTCGGGGCTGACTTCCAGGATAAGCGAGAACCCCCCTAATTCTGAGGGGATCCTGGCCTAGAAGCCCTTGCCTGGCATCCAGCAATGACCATGGGAACCTGCAGGCCCCACGGAGAAGTCCTGTGTCTGACGGAGCGCCGCAGCCTGGCTGGTTGGCTCAGACGTTGGAGCATCCGCCTGCAGACCTGAGGGTCACAGGTTCGATTCCTGGTCAGGGGCACGTACCTCGGCTGCAGGTTGCCCAGCCCGGTAGGGGTGCATGTAGGGGGGCAACCAATCAGTGTGTCTCTCTCGTGTCAGTCTTTAGATGAGGATTACAAACTAGCAACAGCCAGGCACCACAGTGTCTGAGAAGGTTGTCCACCCAGATAGGCCCTACAGGAGGTGCACCTCTCTGAGTCCCTCACACCAGGTTGGGCAGCTGGTGGCCCCCCAAGTTCCTGGAGCCCCCACACAGGTAGTGCAAGTGCCAGTTCATTGGGAGAGACCTCAGGATGGGACAGCTAGGAGGCAGAGCATTCGGCATGTGGCCATCAAAATCAGAGGACGGCCTTCCCCAGCCACACAGCAGCTGCCGCTCCAAGGAGCCAGGTGGGCGGGGAGATGACCACAGACCCGGTCACCCCAACCAGCCATCCTGCTGCCACCAGGTGACACGAGCCTCCCCATTGCCACCCAGGCAGAAAGGAAGGTTCAGGGTACTCACTACCCCCAAACCATTCTTGCCTGGGAGATAAGAAACCATGGAGTTAGCAAGACAGTTCTCCAGGTTCAAAATGGACACCTGTGAGCTAAACTGAGTTCCGTTACAAGGATTAAAGAGCATTCGCCTTTCGCATGCCAGAGCGCACAGCCGCACGGCACAGGAGGAATAACAGCCTGTGGCCACCTCCCAAGGCGGGCAGGTTAGGCCTGGCTCTGGGGAGAGGAGTTCAAAGGGGACTTTGTTTGTTTGGGTTTTTAAAAAATATATTTTATTGATTTTTTCACAGAGAGGAAGGGAGCAGGAGAGAGAGTTAGAAACATCGATGGGAGAGAATCATCCACCAGCTGCCTCCTGCACCACCCCTACTGGGGATGTGCCCGCAACCAAGGTACATGCCCTTGACCGGAATCGAACCTGGGACCTTTTAGTCCGCAGGCCGACACTCTATCCACTGAACCAAAACGGTTTCAGTGGGACTTTGTTTGTTTTACTATTTATCTCCTGGCCTTTCCCTGCAGGGCTCACCTTTGAATGCTAGGGAGGGAGACAGGCCTAAAGGGAGCCACAGGCTTCGGGCCACCCTGCCAACACAGCCGGAGGCACGCGGCTGTGGGGGGCGGCACAGCCTGGCACCGCCCCCACCACCGGCGTTGGCGGCAGTGCCGGGCTTGGGGCAGCGCCTGGCAGGGTGCCCACGGCGGCGGGCTGGGCCTCTCCTGGGCGCCTGCTGGGGCTGGCGGGGGGGTCTCAGCACGGACAGCCTCTCCCGGGCCGTGATGGGACGTTGCCATACGACTAAGCAGAAGCAGAGGCCGGGCCGCGGGGCCGGGAAAGGAAAAGAAAATTCATAGCAGGCACTCCGTGTGCCTGACCGGGTTTATTTATGAACCTACGGGAGACACCTTCAGAGGTTTCCAGAAAGGCTGTCCGTGGTTGCGGCCCTCCTGCAAAAGTGCAGGGCGAGAGGCAATAAAATTACAGCCCTCCCCTCCTCTCCTCCCCACTCCCCTCCCCGTCTCCCCAGCCCGGCCTAGAAAAACATGGGACACACAGAGTTTCTCTTTGGTACCTCTCCGCTCACCCCGAGTTCCTTCCCCGCCCCTGGCGAACTTTCAGGAAAGGCTCGAAACTGAAAAACATTTTCCCAAGCCATGTAACTGTCTGCAGCCAGGGAGGACCGGG
Source organism: Pipistrellus kuhlii (assembly GCF_014108245.1). Taxonomy (NCBI): domain Eukaryota; kingdom Metazoa; phylum Chordata; class Mammalia; order Chiroptera; family Vespertilionidae; genus Pipistrellus; species Pipistrellus kuhlii. The sequence continues at coordinate 1,850,384 of NW_023425539.1, read as the reverse complement.
AGCTCCCCCCAGCACAGCGGCCAGCCACCCGGCCCTCCCTCGTGGCTTCTGCTTTGAATTTGGGGCAGGAGAGGAATGCACGGAGGGGCCGCCGTTCCCAGCAGCACATGGCGGGCCAGGCAGTCCTCCTGGAGCAGCTGGCTCCCCTTCGCCATCCCTCTTCCCACGCAGGCCCCGCGGGCCCGAGTCCCAGGGGGTCCCGCCGCCCCAGGCAGGCGGCGGCCGCCCCCGGAGGGGGGCCGTGCGGAGCACCGGTTCCTCGGGGATCACACTGCACGCCCCCTGCCGCGCCTCACAGCCTGGGGGGCCAAGGGTCTCCCCTGGCTCCGCTGGAGGCTGTTTTTCTGGGCCGCGCGTGCTGGTGCGTGTGAACACGCAGGACGGAGCCAGGAGGCAAGTGCACGGATGCCGTTCCAGGGAGGCCCTGTGCCCCGGCTCTCTGCAAAGCCCATCTGGGTTTTATTTCGCAGCGGCCACAGCCCTTCTCCGTGTGACCGGGGAGCCTGTGGGGGAGTCGCTCTCCGCTTGCAAACAGGAGGCCTCCAGGGTGGAGCCGGCGGTTGGGGTCACGGGGTTCCCACACTGGGGACGTCGGCCTGGCTTCACCCTAAGCCGCGTCAGGGATCTGGGTCAGTGTGGCCAGCGGGGCTGGACCGGGCCCCATCCCTGCCCTGGCCTGTCCTCCCCGGCCCACTTCGCTCTGAAACCGCCACGCCCTGGCTCTGCCTGAGCCCCGGGCACGCAGTACACACGCTCCCGTGGGCTGTGTGTGTCCAAGTGCATCCTTTAAAAAAAAAAAAAAAAAAATATATATATATATATATATATATATATATATATATATACTTTTATTGATTTCAGAGAGGAAGGGAGAGGAAGAGAGAGAGAGAGAGAGAAACAGCACTGCTGAGAGCCGTTGATTGGCTGCCTCCCGCACGCCCCACCCTGGGGATTGAACCTGCAGCCTGGGCATGTGCCCCGAGCGGGAATCGAACCAGGAGCTCCGGGTTCACAGGTCGATGCTCAATCCCTGAGCCATGCTGGCCAGGCCAAGGACATTTTTTCTAGTCAGTTCCTTTTGTTATCGAATAGGATAGATTCAATGTTCTTGGGAAGCTTTAGCCTTAATCTTAAGATGCTTAAGGAGACGAAAGGGGTTTTTTCGGAGCCTTCTGGGCGACGTGGAGCGCGGGAGGGAGAGGGGGCTTGTTCGGCCCTGAGGCAGGTGCCCTGCGGCAGGCACAGGCTGCGGTGGCCAGCGGACCCTCACCGGAGCCGGCAGCGTTTCAACCCCCGGCTGGCTGGGTTGACTGAAGGCAACAGTCAGAACAACAGTCTGAAACAACAAGCAGCAGCCGAGTGGGGTCCGCCCTGCTCTCGTCTGACTCCCTCCTGTGTGACCTGGTGCGGAGAAGGGGAAGCCGGACTGGCATCCGTGCTCCTCAGACCCGGGGAAAGGCCTCAGCGGGAAGCCGTGTCCTATGAGGACACTGGGCGCCTGATCCAGGCGGGGGGCCGTGGCCCGCCCGAACGGACAGCCTGGAGGAGAGGCCACTCTTTCCTTCTAATCGATTCCAGAGAGGAAGGGAGAGGGAGAGAGAGAGAAACATCCATGAAGAGAGAGAATCGTTGATCAGCTACCTCCTGCACGCCCCCACAGGGGATCCAGCCTGCAATCCAGCGTGTGCCCTGACGGGGAACCGCCCTGACCGCCCGTTCGTGGGCCGAGGCTCACCCGCAGAGCCAGCCGCCGGGCAGGGTCGGAGTCTGTAAGAGACGCCGCTGTCGGAAAGCCATCTGGATGAGAGGGAGGACCGCCGGCCGGGGCAGTGAGCCGGGCGAGGACCGGAAACACAGCCTGGCTCCCGCGCAGTTACCACGCAGCCCGCCGAGGACACGCGGGCAGGTGGGAGCTGGACGGATCCCGTGTGAGAGCCCTCTGCTCGCCTCCACCGGAGTGCGTGGTGGCGGCGGTGCCGGCACAGGCAGGCGCCTGGCCAGGCCAACGCGCTCTCCACCGTGGCCTCCGCCCGCTCAGGCTTGTTTGTGAGCTCTTCGATGGCATCTGGACACGAAGGAACAAACCGGGGGCTTCTCCTTATTGTCTTTTTAAAAAGTGTGTTTTTATTGATTTGAGAGAGAGAGGAAGGGAGGGAGAGAAATATCAATATCGATCAACTGCCTCCTGTACACCCCCACCCGCTGTTGGGGGCTGAGACTTGGGCATGTGCCCCAAGCAGAATGGAACTGGGGGCCGCTTGGTGTATGGGTGCCAGCCAACCATGAGCCACACTGGCCGGCTCCTCATTGTCTTTTTTTTTTTAATTTATTTTTAAAAATATATTTTATTGATTTTCTTACAGAGAGGAAGGGAGAGAGATAGAGAGCTAGAAACATTGATGAGAGAGAAATCGATCAGCTTGCCTCTTGCACACTCCCTACCGGGGATGTGCCCGCAACCAAGGTACATGCCCCTGACCGGAATCGAACCTGGGACATTTCAGTCCACAGACCGACGCTCTACCACTGAGCCAAACCGGTTTCGGCCATTATCTTTTTTTTTTTTAATTTTATTGATTTTCACAGAGAGTGAGAGGGATAGAGAGAAACATGGATGAGAGAGAAACATTGATCAGCTGCCTCCTGCACACCCCCCACTGGGGATGTGCCAGCAACCAAGGTACATGCCCCTGACCGGAATCAAACCCAGGACCCTTCAGTCCGCAGGCCAATGCTCTATCCACTGAGCCAAACGGGTCTCGGCTCCTCGTTGTCTTTTGATTGGCTTACAGAATTCTGGGAACCGTAGAGGGTCCGACTTTGGTGCAGGTTACTGGGGGAGGGGCACCCCAGGGGGCTCATGGGAGTGTGTATGGGGCCACAGTCCCCCCTCCGCTCCTCTGTCGTGTCCGGTCCTGAGGGGATTCCTCTTCACGCCCTCCAGTTTCTCCCATCAGAGCCGGCTCTCTAAGGAGGAGGCCCAGTATGTGAGCCTCCTATGCTTCAGGAGCTGAGGCCTGGCGGTGTCCTCTGAAGGCATCCTTTAGAGCACATGTGTCAAGCACAAGGCCCGCGGGCCAAATCCGTCCCGCCAGGCCTTGCAATGTGGCCCGCACCGCGCTGTCATCACTGCACTCCGCTGCGTTTCCATCACAATGACAGTTTATGACTGTTCAGTAAACCATTCGGCCCGCGATTTAGGCTGGATTTTAGATTTTGGCCCCTTCTCTGATTGAGTTCGACACCCCTACTTTAGAGGGATTGCGCGGTGCCCTCTGGGGTTGGGGGGTGCTGCTCTTGGGGATCAGACAGGACTTTCTCAAGCTGGAGGTCAGTGTGTGGATGCTTCCCCGGTCCAGCTGGAGGGTCGAGGTGCCCATGCTGCTTGATGGCCCCAGTGTCCAAGAGAAAGGGGTGTCTCAAAGATGTCCCTTTGGCCCCAGCCCGTGTGGCTCAGTGGATAGAGCGTCAGCCTGTGGCCTGAGGAGTCCAGGGTTCCATTCGCTAAAGGGCACATGCCCAGGCTGCAGGCTCAATCCCCAGTGGAGGGGCGTGCAGGAGGCAGCTGATCAATGATTCTCTCATCACTGCACTCTCCCTTTCCCTTCCTCTTTGAAATGAATAAAAACATACTTTTAAAAAGATGTCTCTTTGATTTGCCTGGACCCTCCAAAGCTTGCAGCTTCACACCCCATGTTCACTTTGGCAACTGTGACGTCTCTGGATTTTGTGTCAGAATGTGGATCACCTAAGCCCGTGCTCGGCGAACTGCGGCTCGCGAGCCACACGCGGCTCTTTGGCCCCTTGAGTGTGGCTCTTCCACAAAATACCACGGCCTGGGCGAGTCTATTTGGAAGAAGTGGCGTTAGAAGAAGTTTACTTTTTAAAAAATTGGCTCTCAAAAGAAATGTCCATCGTTGTACCGTTGATATCTGGCTCTGAGGACCGATGAGTTTGCCGACCCCTCAGAAGTTGGCAATGGCTAGGCTGCAGGCTCCCTCGCCCCAGGGAGCTGTTTTAGCAAATTCAGGTGGCGATCCCTCCCTAGCTCTCAGCAATCCACACTGCGGAGGGCTGAAACTGGCCGCGTAGGTGGCCTCCCTCAGGCTGGTCCTCCCCTCTCTCAGGCTGGAGACCTGGAAGGCCACCACCTCCTTGGGGCAGTCGCCATCTTCCTGGGTTCCTTTCCCAGCCGGGCCAGGCGTAAGGGAGAGTTCTCAGGGTCCGAGGCTGGGCAACTTCCTCCCAGGGCCTCCCACTCTGTCCATCACCCAGAAGCACGTCGGTTCCTGCGGTGCCCAGGTTGGGGGCAGCCTGGGACGTTCCAGATGGTGGTGGGAACAACAGGGGGAGGGAGGTGTAGCTGGGTGGTTAGCCCAACCTTTAAGACCCACGCTTGCCCTGCGAGTCTGTTCTCACACTACGCTAAGGTGACCAGCTGTCCCGCTTTTGGCGGGAAAGTCCCAATTTTTAACAATTTGTCCCATGTCCCGCGGCGTTTTAAAAAGTCCCGATTTTTTAAAACACCGTGGGACGCGGGACAAATTGTTCAAAATTGGGACGTCTTGTCACCTTACACTACGCATGCATCCAGGACTGGGATTCTGTAACCTGTCCCCACGGACCCTAAATGAATGACCAGCTGAAACCGGTTTGGCTCAGTGGATAGAGTGTCGGCCTGCGGACTGGAAGGTCCCAGGTTCGATTCCAGTCAAGGGCATGTACCTTGGTTGCGGGCACATCCCCGGTGGGAGGTGTGCAGGAGGCAGCTGATCGATGTTTCTCTCTCATCGATGTTTCTAGCTCTCTATCCCACTCTCTTCCTCTCTGTGAAACATCAATAAAATATATATATATTTTTAAAAATGAATGACCAGCCTGCCAGCCCCAGGCACGCACCAGGTTTTATCTCTGAGGATGACTCGAGGAAAGCTGCCTTGTACCAACCGTGCGGTTTGGAGAGAAGCACGGAAGTTCCCTTCTCTGTTTTCTTCCCCGAAAATGACGGGTGGAGAGTCTCGGGGCCCCACTTGGCCAACAGGCCTCCAACACCTACCTGCCCACAGCCTAGCTTCAGCAGGCTGCAGTGGGACAAGCACCCTTTGTGCCTGCAGGCCGCACACAAGGCCGCCAATGTGGGGCGCGCACAGAGCCCCCTCTGATCCAGCCAGGAAGCCCCCCAGCTCCGGGCACGCCTTCCCTTCAGAGTTGGCACCTGCGGGCCAGGTCTGGGCATGGCTCCAGCTCGAGGCTGTTAGCTGAGCCCACATCAAGCCCAGGGGAGGGGTGGGCAGGCAGGGTGTATGTGTGTGTGTGTGTGTGTGTGTAGACTCCCACCCTCACTGCTAACCGTGGAGGGCTCTGTGGGAAACAGGGGTGGGTTTGAGAACAGCCAGGTCCACAGCTGGCAGCTGCTGGACCGAGTTCCCACCCCGACAGGGTCTTTCTGCCAAATATACAAAGGAGGGAGCACCCCTCCCCCGTGTGGGTTTTGGAGGGGGCCTTCTAGGGGTGAAAAGCTGGGGCCTCACTCGGGAGCCCATGGCCCTCCGACAGCTCCTGCGGAGCGGGGCGGCCGCTGCCTGTGCCTCTGAGCCCTCCGGCCGGGAGGGGAGTCTCCCCGGGGATCCTCCGATGGAGGGAGCAGCCCCTCTCCCTGCGGGCGGGCCGGGAGCCCGCCCCGCGGGGCCGGCCGGGCGGCGGCGAGACGCATACGAAGCGCATTAGCGATTAATAATTTCCAGTTGTGCGCTCCCGGGGCCGCCGCCCCCGGCCTCTGCGGGCGGCTCCGCGCCGGCTCCGGGCCGGGCCGGGCGGCAGCTCCTGCGGGCCGGGCGGCCTGGCCCACCTGCGGGGCGGGCGGGGCCGAACGGGGCCCCGCGCCGGGAGGTGCTCGGGGCGGCGGGCGGCTCCGCGGAGCGCAGCGGCCCCTGGCGCCCGGTTCGCGGCCGGCGGAGCGGGCGGAGCGGCCGGTGCGGACGGCGCGGGGCGGGGCGGGCGGAGGCGGAGGCGGAGGCGGGGCGGCCGGGCGCGGCGGCGGCGGCGGCGGCCAGACCCGGGCGGCGGGCGGGCGGGCAGCGGCCCCGGCCCGCGTCTGCGCCCCTCCTGGTCCGGGGCGCCGCGCGCAGCCATGGTGGGCCGGCTGAACCTGCAGGATGTGCCCGAGCTCGTGGACACGAAGAAGAAGGGCGACGGCGTCCTGGACAGCCCGGACTCGGGGCTGCCGCCCAGCCCCAGCCCCGGCCACTGGGCGCCCGCGGCGGCGGGGGGCGGCGGGGAGCGCGGCCCGGCGCCCGGAGCGCTGGAGCCCGACGCGGCGGCGCCCGCGGCCCCGGTGAGTGCGTGCGCCTTCGGCCCTTCCCGCCCGCCGCCGCCGGCCCGGGACCCCGGCCGCCCCGGGGCGCAGCCCCCGCCCGTCGGGCCGGCGTGGCGGAGCCGGAGCCGGAGCGGGGAGCGCGCGGCCAGCTGGAGCCGCGGCCGGAAAGTTGTCATCGCCGGAGCGCGGGCCCCGGGGAGCCGCCGCCTCTCCCGCCGCCTCTCCCGCGGGGGGCGGCCCGGCTGCCCGGCGGGGGCGGGGGCGGGAATGGCTGGAGGGGCTCCCGGGGCGCCGGGAGGGAGCCCCAGGCTCGCCGGGCCGCTCGGCCGCTGCAGGCGTTGGCTCCAGGGTCTCCCCCTCCGACTGGTCCTGGGGCGCCCAGCTCCCCGCTTCAGGGCGCCTGGGGCCAGCCTTTGGGGACTATCTTTGGCCTCGGGGGGGACCTTTTGGGAAGGGTCACCCCGGGGCCTCTGGCCTCCCTGGGCCCCCTTGTCTGCCTGGCACAGGATGGGTGGGAGGCCTCTGGGGGGAGGGAACTTCAAAAAGTGAGTCCTTTTCTCTTAGTGTTTTTTTGTTTTTTTGTGTTTTGTTTTTTTTAAGAAAAACACAGAGTCTCTCCCGCCCCAGCAGTCGCTCAGGTGGGGGTGGTAACTGCCTTTACCTGGCGCGCAGGGAGGCCACATCCTGCCTCCGAGCAGAGCTCAGAGCTGGCTCCCCCCGTCCCCCTCCTGGGTAGGGAGGGGGGACCATACACGTTGATGGTACCAGCATCCGGGACCCACTGACCCTGTCTGTCCGTGGAGGCAGTGCATCCCCCTGTCCCCGCGGGAAGGCAGCACCAGTTCGGCGTGGCCTTCGGACGGGAGATCTGGCCCTTCCTAGCCTCGTGGTCCCCGTCCCCTGGCCGACCTGGCGCCTCCGCTGCTCCCTCCGCGGGGCTGGCCTTCCCCTGCAAGCCCGTCTGCTTCTGCTCTCCGCCCCAGTCAGCTTTTCCGCCCACCACAGCCCGCTGGCCCCTTCGGCGCCCGACTGGCACCTCCTCCGGGAAGTCTTCCCTGATGCCTCCCGGATTTGTGCCGGCGTGTGGCTCGTCCCGGCCCCTGTGGCACCGTGTCCGTGTGCTGGTTATCACTCCGGCCCTGGCCCAGCCGGCCGCCACTGGAGCTGGGGGTGTGCTCCGTGAGCAGAGAAGGCAGAGGAGGAGAGCTGTGTGCGTGTGTGGGTGCCTGAGGGAAGGCTGTGTGTGAGCTGGAGAGCCACCTGCCTGCTCCGGTGGCCGTCATCCTGCAGCCCAGACTGTCTTGAAGGAGCCCTGGAGGCTGGGGACTGTCAGGGGGCCAGAGAGCTGGGGGCCAGCAGGCCCGCTGTCCGGACTGGGGGGCTGGATCCGAAGCCCTGTACCAGCCAATGCCCCTCCTCCCCACCCTCTGACCTCGGCTCCCTCCCCAGTGGGGTCATTGAACTGCCCACCCCGTTCAGGTGCAGGACCCTCAGGGCCTGCCCCTCCCCCTGACCCATCCTGACCCCTTTGGCTTTTGTATTTCAACCTACACGCCCAAGGACACCTTGTCCCGGCGGCAGTGCGATCAGTGTCTGAGAGCCAGCCTTCGAGAGGGGTCTGCTTCCTTCCCCGTCCTGGAAGGGGTGGGGGTGGGACTACCACCTCCACACCCCGGCCGGTGTGGATCCTTCCCTCAAAGGAGGCAAAGAAAATGACAGGCGCCCCATAAACCCGGGACCCCAAAGGGCTGCTCCCTGCTGCCTCGTGAACATGGGGGGGACCCCCGTCAAGGCCGGTGGCCACGGGCACCTGTGTCCGATGGAACTGCCCCTCCTGGGCTGCGGGTGAGTGAGGAAGCCCAGAGCTCTGACCAGACTGGAGGCCAGCGACCCTCCGGGCGCGCCTGCTCCCCTCTGAGGCCTGGACAGTGGAGAGTGACAGGGAACTTTGGGGCGCTCCTGGCCCCGTGGGGTGCAGTCCTCCCTCTGGGCGGGGGCGGTGGGGGACATGGTGCTGAGTCTGCAGTGGAAGGACGCTGGTGGAAGGATGCCGTTTTGGCCTTTCCTGAGGCCGAGACAATGACAGGGTCGGGCGCGTCACTGGGGTTCCGGCAGAGGCAGGCTTCCTGGCCGCCTTGTGGGTCCGGCCACTCTTTCCAGCCTCTCCCGTGGGAAGGGGAGCCGGGGGTGCAGATTAGGTCTCAGAGGCCGTGTGATGTGCCTCCTGGGGCGCACAGCCCTTCCTGGCAGACCTGGGATTCGAACCCAGGCCTCTGGGCTCCCTTGGCTGGGTAACATCTGAACCGTCCACTGCTCTGTCCGTGCTGAGGCAGCCCTTCTCTGGCATCCTTCCCGGGCGGGGGCCACAGGCTCGGTGGGGCCCTCGGCCGCACGCCCCGAGCCAGGGCCTCGGGGGTGTCTCAGCCGGCCCATGGTCTGACTGTGCTCTCCGTCCTCCCAGAGTCCAGCCTCGCTCCCCACCCCGCCGGCCTCCGCCTGCGCCCCGAGGCTCTGTCCCCTGTCCTTCGGCGAAGGCGTGGAGTTTGACCCTTTGCCGCCGACGGAAGTGAGGTAAGCACAGCAGGCGCTGAGTGCATGTCATGGCTAGATTTTTCATTCTTTTATTCCAGAAATTAATGATTATTTTTTAAAAATATATATTAGTGCATCAGTCCTGGCCCATGTGGCTCAGTGGGTTGGAGCATCATCCTGTTCACCACGAGGTGGTGGGTTCCATTCCTGGTCAGGGCACATGCCCAGGCTGCCAGGCTCAAAGTCCGGTCAGGGCATGTGCGGGGGCAGCCGATCTGTGTGCCCCTCTCATATCGATGTTCCTCTCTCTCTCTCTCCCCCCCCCTCCCTCTCCCTCTCCGTCTCCCTCTCCCTCTCCCCCTCCCCCATCCTCCTCTCCCTCTCCCCCCTCTCCCCCCTCTTTCTCCCCCCTCCCCCTCTCTCCCCCTCCCTCTCTCTCCCCCTCCCCCTCTCTCCCCCTCCCCCTCTCCCCTCTCCCTCTCTCCCCCTCCCCCCTCTCCTCTCTCCCTCTCTCCCCCTCCCCCTCTCTCCCCCTCTCCCTCTTTCTCACCCTCCCCCTCTCCCCCTCTCCCTCTTCCTATAAAAAACAAAGACTAGTCATAGTTTGGTGGGCACGCTTTCAGATTTTTTCCTGCCTTCTAACCAGTTAAATATATAGACACACTTCTGAAAGTAAAAACACGATCATGTTACACATAAAGTCCTGCAACTTGCTTTTTGTACCTCATATGTCACGGCCATCAGAGGTTTGCAATTCTCTAATAAACGGGTTCCTCTTTCCAAGAGCTGGTCCCCGCCTGCCCCTTCCCCCCAGCCCTGCCCCAGGTGCTGTGCCCGGCTCAGGCTGAAATGTCCCGGGAAGGCGCCGCCTCCCTGGGGCCTCCGTCTCCCCAGGGCTGTCCGGGGCAGACGCACTGAGAGGCTCTGTTTGGGACCTGCCTTTTCGGAGGGAGGGAGGGAGGGAGGGAGGGGTTTTGCTTTGGGAGCCGGTGGTTTTACAGCCGGCGTCTCATGGCCTCCGCACAAAGGGCCCTTTGACGGGAACAAAGGAGGCTCCCCACGCGGGAGGTGAGCGGTCCAGCCCCCTGTTCCTGCGGAGCTTGTATTTTGAACAAAATGAGGACATGACTTCACGGCATCAGCTCTCACCTGCTCGCGGGAGCCGGCCTGCCCCTCCCGCTCCGGGGGAGAATGCTGGTGCGGACCCCGACACGGGGCGTGGGGCGGGGGGCGCTGTCCGACGTGTCTGTGTGTGCTGGCATGTACATTTCCGTACTTGCGAAGCTGTAATAATTCCACAGGAACACGCACTCACGCTTAGCTTACATTAAAAAAGAATTAACTCCCGCGTTACCAGAGAAAGACTTGAGGAAAAATAAAGCAGCTGCTGAGGAATATTGGTGTTGCTTTACGGCAGTCAGGATCGTAGCGGGTGCCCTGGCCGGGGCTCCGTTGGTTGAGCGTCACCCCAGGTAGCGAAAGGTCGCAGGTTCGATGCCCCGGCAGGGCACATACTCAGGGTGAGGTTCCATCCCTGGTCGGGTACGTGCAGGAGGCAGCTGATGGTTGTTCCTCTCTCTTTCCTTCTCCCTTCCTCGCTCTCTAAAATAAAATCAATAAAAACATACATTTTTTTTAAAAATCCCACTATTGTAATTGGCTTTGATTGATAAGGTCAGCTTGAAGGCCAACATGGACGAGTACTTGTATCACTGAGCATCCAAAAGCAGCATCTAAGGTTTCCAGGTTCCTTCATCCTCCCTTTAAAAAAAAAAAAAAAAAAAATATATATATATATATATATATATATATATATATATATATATATTTAATATATTTTATTGATTTTGTACAGAGAGGAAGGGAGAGAGATAGAGAGTTAGAAACATCGATGAGAGAGAGTCATCGATCAGCTGCCTCTTGCACACCCCCTACTGGGGATATGCCCACAACCAAGGTACATGCCCTTGACCGGAATCGAACCCGGGTCCCTTCAGTCCCCAAGCCGACGCTCTAACCATTGAGCTAAACCGGTTTCGGCTATTTTTTTTTTTAATTTATTTTTTACAGAGAGGAAGAGAGAGGGATAGAGAGTTAGAAATATCGATGAGAGAGAATCATCCATCAGCTGCCTCTTGCACACCCCCCACTGGGGATGTGCCTGCAACCAAGGTACATGCCCTTGATGGGAATCAAACCCGGGACCTTCCAGTCCGCAGGCTGACGCTCCACTGAGCCACACCGGTTTTGGCCTTCGTCCTCTCTCTAAAGAGCTAATTGATCGCTTCAGGGGACAGAGAAACAGTTGACCCTGGTGTAGCAGCAGAACTCCCGTTGTTACATAATAATTATCACCCACAGCACTTGCTGTGTTAACTAACATTCTGCCTCGTTCTTACTGGGCGCTCTGTACGGGAAAAGGTGACGGAGGCTTGGAAAAGCTCAGGCCGGGCACTTGACCGAGGAGGTCTCATGGCTTAAGTCAAGGGACGCTGCCAGGCGAGAAGCGGTGAACGCCAGGCCAACTCTGGAATCTTTTTATTTCTTTTTATTTTAAATATTTTTGATTGATTTTTTTACAGAGAGGAAGGGAGAGGGATAGAGAGTTAGAAACATCGGTTAGAGAGAATCATCGATCAGCTGCCTCCTGCACAGCCCCCACTGGGGATGTGCCCACAACCAAGGTACATGCCCTTGACCGGAATCAAACCCGGGACCTTTCAGTCCGCAGGCCGACGCTCTGTCCACTGTGCCACACCGGTTTCAGCTGGAATCTTGTGTTTAAATCCCAGCCCTCACAACCCCCTCCCTCTGTGACTTTAGCCTCCGAGTGGCCATTTCCTCTCCCAGGGTTGTTGGGAAACTGAAACCAGATCCTGGACGTAAAGGGCTTCCCCTACCGCCACACGCCAACTCTCCGCACACCAGCTCCGCGTGCTTCCGCCCAGAGCGGCCCCCGCGGGAGGCCGCACCCCCGGGAGGTCCGGGGTCCCGCCCAGAGCGGACCCCGCGGGAGGCCGCACCCCCGGGAGGTCCGGGGTCCCGCCCAGAGCGGCCCCCTGGGGAGGCCGCACCCCCGGGAGGTCCGGGGTCCCGCCCAGAGCGGCCCCCTGGGGAGGCCGCACCCCCGGGAGGTCCGGGGTCCCGCCCAGAGCGGACCCCGCGGGAGGCCGCACCCCCGGGAGGTCCGGGGTCCCGCCCAGAGCGCCCCCGCGGGAGGCCGCACCCCCGGGAGGTCCGGGGTCATGGCGGCGGGGCCTGGGCGCCCCGGCTCCGAGGGAGGGCTCACCGTGCCGCCTCCGTCTCCCGCCAGGTACACGTCCTCGGTCAAGTACGACTCGGAGCGGCACTTCATCGCCGGCGTGCGCCTGCCGCTGGGCCTGGCCGTGGCCTCCTGCAGCCAGACGGTCACCTGCATCCCCGACTGCACCTGGCGCAGCTACAAGGCGGAGCTGCGCTTCGAGCCGCGGCCCCGGCCCGCGCGCTTCCTCAGCACCACCATCGTCTACCCCAAGAGCCCCAAGGCCGTCTACACCACCACCCTGGACTACAACTGCCGCAAGGCGCTGCGGCGCTTCCTGTCCAGCGTGGAGCTCGAGGCCGCCGAGCTGGCCGGCGGGGACTGCCTCTCGGACGAGTGCTGACCCGGCGGGGTGGGCCGGCCCGGCTCCCGGCTCCCGGCTCCCGGCTCCTCTGCAGCCGCCGCCCGGCCCGGCCCGGCCCCGGCCTCCGCGAGAGGCCCTCTGCGCCCGGCCTGGGGAGGGAGGCGTCGGCGTCGTAGAAGGATGAGGGGGTTGGTTCTTTAGGTGCTTCGTTGGGAAAAGGGGTGTCTTTCTAGTTGGCTGCTGCACATTCCCCCCCCCCCCCCCCCCCCCCCCCCGAGTCTGGGTCTGATGAGAGCAGCGGGAGAAGGGCCGGGTTCGAACCAGGGAGGGGGGTGGTCTCTCCGGTGGACGGTCTGTCGGAGGAGGGGGAGGGGGAGGGAGGGAGGGGGGAAGCCGTGGAGCTGTCAGCCCGGCCCTCCCTCGCTGCGCCCAGCGGCGCCCCCTCCGGAGCCGGGCCGCCCATGTGGGCCCAATCTGTGCAGCGCGGGCCGTTCCGTGTTCTATTTCCATCCCCGCTCCCACTTCCTGTTAACCGAAAAGCTTGGAATTCGCGCAGTTTTTTTCACGACACCAAAAAGCCCCAGACGGCAGAAGGAGGTTTTTTTAAAGAGAGGGAGGGCTCTCCTGTGCTCACCTCCTCCGCGGGGCCAGGCGGACGGTGGCCGGGGCTGGAGGCCGCAGCCTTGCCCCGGTCCCTCCGGTCCCTCCGGGCCCGGGCCCTGGAGAGCGCCTCGCACCCGGGCACCAGGTGGCGTCGCCACAGGCCTGGGTGTGTGGGGCTCCCAAACGCTTCCCTGTGTTTTCACGTGGCCACACACGGCAGAGAGAAGCGGCTTTTTTTAAAAGGGCTTTTGGGGGCTCCACGAGGGGGCTCCCCCCAGGCCTGACCCCACCTGGGGGCGGATGTCTGTGTCTGTGACCGGGTCCATCAGCATGGGCCCTGGGCCAGCTGCTCTAGGACCGACCGTGTCCGCATGGCAGAGGCGTTCTGCCAGGGCCTTAGGTCCAGGCCGAAGGCAAGGAAATGCCCCCACCCCCCACCCCCGCCTCCTGTGAGGAAAAGGTGAGTCCCCCTCCGAAAGCTGGGCCCTGCCCTGCCGGTTCCATCCCGTAGCGTTCGCTGTAGAGTAAGAGGCTCCGGCCTGTGAGCCAGAGAAGCTCGGTGAGTCCCGCTGAGCTGGCCTCGGGGGCAGGGGCCGTGGCCGGGCCAGGAGGGAGCCGGGGCCAGGCTGCCTCTGCCTTCACCCCTGCCCGCCCTGCCTCACCCAACCCTCACTTCTTCCTGCCAATCCCCGAGGCTCCTGAGGGAAGAGAGTGGCAGTTGCTGTTTCTCTTCCCATTCGGGAAAGAAGGAACCGAGGATGTTTCCTCTGAACACATCCAAACTGTCCAGGGCCTGAGGGTGACGGGGTTTTGTCAGCCTGGGCTCCGCCGTTCCTGTGGCTCCTGCGGACGGCTTTGTCCGTGGGCCCTGAGAGCCGGAGTGACGGCTGTGCGGGTGCCTGGAGCCACAGCAGGGGCGGCTGACCTGGGAAGAGCCGGTGTGAGCAGGGGTGGGGTGAACGCACCCACTGAAAGTTATTGGGGGCCGATGGAGCCAGGGGGTCTGGTGTCCTGCTCACTGGGAACCCTGGGTGGTCACCCTGGGTGGTCGGTCTGCGGTGCTCCTGGCTGAAGGCGAGCATCCTCCCTGGGGAGCCTGCAGGGGGCGCTGGACTTCCTGAGTTTGCCGGATGGGGCTGGGGAAGGGGGTGTCCCATCAGAGGGGCCCTGCCGTCTCCTTAGTCACACCGAGCAACAAATGCTCCCTGTGTTTGGAAAAGCAAATCACACGGCATTTATGATAAACACGGATTTTCCTCTCCAATCCCATGGTCTGTATCATGTAGGACACACGGCACATGTGATTTTTAAAGGATGTCGAGAGGATTCCCAAGGCTCTGCTCCGGCCCCGGGGACAGACACCTTGAGGGAGCTCAGAGCGCCGGGTGGGCAGCCGTCCAGAGGGCCGGGCCGGGCAGCCGGCCGCGCGGGGCCTGTGCAGGGGGGTGGGGTAAGCTCAGGCCGGTCACCGGGCGGGGAGAGACCTGAATGAGACCGGGAAAGTAAGTAGGATGAGCGGCTGTGGGTGGGTAATGCACATGGAAAGGCAGGTTGTAGTTTAAGTTATTCTCCGGGGAACCAACGCGAGTTCTTCCCAGGCCTTTTCCTTCAAACCCGCTCGGCTGGACGCCGCAGAAAAGCAGTCTCGTGAGGACACAGCGGGACACCTGGGCGGGTGAGGGACTCCGGCGGACGGCGGGTTCCTGTCGGTGTGCAGGGCGGAAGCAACGCTTTTTAAGACTCTCGCTGAGGCCAGACGCTCCTGAGCACCCCCGGGAGACTCCGTTTTCTGGCGAATCCACGTCTCCTCAGGCTCTGGAGCGATGGCTTTCGTGTAAGAAGGGTGATGGGTGACCTCAGAAAGACGTTTTACTTTCAAAGCCGGACTTTTAAGAAAGAACGATGACCTGGTCAGCGGAAACTTCTGTTTCTCACCTTAGGAAACCCAGGATAGCATTTGGCAAAAACTATTTTTTAAAATTTCTCTTTGACCTCTGTTCCCCCCCCCCCCCCACTCTCCATTTTGCTTTGTGACGTCTTCATTTAACAATAAATTATCTTTTAAAAACAACAAACCTTAGAGAGGTTTCTCTCTTTGAAAGTAAAATTGTAATGTTTTGGTTAAGAAAAATGAGAGAAGCAGCAGCTCTTTGCCGCAGACGTTTTTAAGATGTGATTGTAATGTAATAGAACGCTGTTTCTGTCTGGAATGTGCCTTTCCTCGGGGTTACAAGATGTTCGGGGGCCCTGGGCACAGATGGTTTTAGGACTTAGTTCCCTGGTTCGATGTATACTCTTTCCTGAGGTCCATGTGCCCTGGAAACGTGGCTGTGAGTGAGGGGAGGCCAGTCCTCCCCCTTCCCCTTTCTTTTTTCTTTTCTTAAAATATATTTTATTGATTTTTTACAGAGAGGAAGAGAGAGAGATGGATAGTTAGAAACATTGAAGAGAGAATCATCCATCAGCTGCCTCTTGCACACCCCCTACTGGGGATGTGCCCGCAACCAAGGTACATGCCTTGGACTGGAATCGAACCTGGGACCCTTCAGTCTGCAGGCCAATGCTCTATCCACTGAGCCAAACCAGTTTTGGTCTCCCCTCCTCTTTCAAATGGCCCTTCTCCCCACTTTGCAGAAGAAACACATGTCTTAGTCTGACCATCTTTTTGTTTTGTTTTGTTTTGTTTAAATTTCTTCATTTATTAAGGTATTACAAATTTGTCCTCATCTTCCCATTCCCATCCCACACCCCTCCCCACGCATGCTCCCACCCCCTATTTTCCTTGACCACTGGTTAGGCTCATATGGATGCACACAAGTCCTTTGGTTGATCTCTCCCTTTTATCCCCACCCTCCCCTACGCTCCCTCTGAGGTCCGACAGTCTGATCCATGCCTCCTTGTCTCTGGGTCTGTTCTTGTTCACCGTTTCCCCGAGCTGAGTGAGCTCACGCGATACTGGAAATACACTTCTAAGAACCGAAAATGAGACGAGCAATAATGGTTATGCTGAGAGGCAAATGAATCAGTCTGTAGTGAGTTTCTTTCTGGGCCAACAGTTCTTTTGAGTCCCAATTTCAATGTCAAACAGTTCCTTATGTGTACATGTGAGCAATGATACTTCAGTTCTGGGTGGTGGATAACCATCTTTTTAAAAAAAATAACTTTTTAAAGCTGATTTCAGAGAAGAAGGGAGAGGGATAAAGAAATTTTTTAAAAATCAATGAGGAAAGAGAATCATTGATTGGCTCCCCCCTTCACATCCCCCACTGGAGATCAAGCCCACAACCCAAGCATGTGCCCGAACCAGGAATCCAACCGTGACCTCCTGGTGCATAGGTCCACGCTTAGCCTCTGAGCCGCTCCAGCAAGGCTGACCATCTTTAGTTTTGTTGAGGGTGATCCTCCGGTATCGTAAAACCTGTAACACCAGACAAAAGAACAGATAAAAACCTAGGTGTCTGGGTACCAGGGCCCCACGGTAGCTCTTCATGTGATTTTGTCAGGGATGGAGAGTGGTGGCAGAGCAGGGCTGGCCTGTGTGGGGAAGCCCTCACTTCCAGTTTCCCCTGAAGGGAGGCAGCTGAGTGATAACACTTTCCATGTAACACCCACATCTCTTCAATCTCAGACTCATGTCCTCCCCGAGGGAAGGTCCGTTGGGGCCAAGCAAAGAGGATCGGTAAGGAATGTTGAAAGTGAAGGCATCTTATTTCCTTCAAGCTTCACTTTCATCGCTAGGCTCTGTGCCTTATCTGTTCGTCTTTAAGTTACACTCAGAAATATGTCCCCCGGGGTTGAATGCCAGGTGGAGGGGGTCAATAGGGAAAAGAGAGGGACATCTGCAATACTTTCAACAGCAAAGATACATTTTTTAGAAAATAATGTAAAAGAAAGAAAGATATCTCAGGAATGAATATTATAAATCCTATAACTTTTTTAAAAAGCCAATCTTTAACAGAAATTAAGTCTAACTTGGCTGATCAGGATGACAGTGAGACCTAATATTGCCAATCGGGTTATACATATGCTGTAAATTTCCATAAAACAAAAGTGCTAATCAGCAGTCCCAAGATTTTTTTGGGGGAAAATATTTACGGTGTGTAAGGTTAACGTTATAATTGTGTGTGGCATGGTGTGTGTAGAGCACATGTGTCAAACACAAGGCCCGCGGGCCAAATCCGTCCCGCCAGGCCTTGCAATGTGGCCCGCACCGCGCTGTCATCACTGCATTCCGCTGCGTTTCCATCACAGTGACAGTTTATGACTGTTCAGTAAACCATTCGGCCTGCGATTTAGGCTGGATTTTAGATTTTGGCCCCTTCTCTGATTGAGTTCGACACCCCTAGTGTAGAGAGAGGCGAAAGTGTGTTGTAACTAATAATGTTCCAATGTTCCCTTAAAAAATGCCTTTCTAAGTATATCAGATTAAGCTGATGACCTCCAGAGAAGAAGTAGTAGGTAGCCTCTATAATAAAAGCGTAGCATGCAAATTGTCCCTTCAACCTGGAGTTCTCTGGGAGTCTGAACAGGGGGCGGGGCTGGCCGGTTGAAGGGAGGGAGGCCCCGCAGGCCGGCAGCTACCAGGGACCCTCCCAGTGCACTGGGCCTCCAGTGAGCTCTAATAATGAAAGCGTAATATGCTAATTAGACGGCATCCTTCCGGATGTCCTTCCTTCCGGACAGGCCACGGTGGTGGGGAGCCAAGGCCCTTGCACGAATTTTGTGTCAGGCCTCTAGTTCATAATAACATAATAAATCTTAGGAAGGTTTTTTGGTATACTTCCTAGAAATTTTAAAAGCCAATAATTCTGTGGATTAAGTAATGAATCTATGGCAAGAAATGCCTCTTGCAGAAGCCGGTTTGGCTCAGTGGTAGAGTGTCGGTCTGTGGACTGAAGGGTCCCAGGTTCGATTCCGGTCAAGGGCATGTACATTGGTTGCGGGCACATCCCCGGTAGGGGGTGTGCAAGAGGCAGCTGGCTGATGTTTCTCTCTCATTGATGTTTCTAGCTCTCTATCTCTCTCCCTTCCTCTCTGTTAAAAATCAATAAAATATATATTTTTTAAAAATGCCTCTTTTAAAAATTAAGTACGAATACGTTAGCCCTGGCCGGTGTGGCTCAGTTGGTTGGGCACCGTCCCACGTATCGAAAGGTTGCCAGTTTGATTCCCAATGTGCCTGGGTTGCCACTCGGTCCCTGGTGGGGGTTGTGCAGGAGGCAGTCGATTGATGCTTTTCTCTCACATCGATGTATCTCTCTCCCTCTCTCTGTTCCTCTCTCTGTAAAAATTAATTTAAGCCAAAACTGGTTTGGCTCGGTGGATAGAGCATCCATCTGCGGACTGAAAGGTTCCAGGTTCGATTCTGGTCAAGGGCATGTACCTTGGTTGCGGGCACATCCCCGGTGGGGGGTGTGCAGGAGGCAGCTGATCGATATTTCTCTCTCATCGATGTTTCTAGCTCTCTACCCCTCTCTCTTCCTCTCTGTAAAAATTCAATAAAATATATTTTTTTAAAAAATTAATTTAAAATCTTAAAAAAATACTAATACGTGTAGCATATAATCACTATCAAGTAGTTTGTGTGCATTACTGTTTCCCATTGTGCTTTCCAGGGAGTAAATATATAAGGGCCTCTGGTCCAATGACTTGGGGAGGTTAAAGTTGAGCGATGCTAATTATGTCTACGGAAGGGCTTCTAGGAACCTTGTGTAACCAGCTTTGGCGGCCTCACACCCTCACGAAGCACAGTGGCAGCAGCAGCGAGCAGTTCTTTCTCGCCTGCAAGCTCACAGCTCCCATGGAGCAGGTCTGCCCGAGGCTGGATGTTGAGTTCGGGTTGGCCCCTCTGGTCTCCGGAGCAGGTTAGGCAGGTGCCGAGGCACATTCTTCTCAAGGAAGAGGTCAGATGATGCCCGGGAAACGGGTAGGAACATACAATACCTCTTACCTTCTACACTGGGGCCCTGTCAACGTCCACCCACGTTCTACTGGCCAAAGCACGTCGCCTGACCAGCACAGCCTCCCTGGGGTGTGGGAGGACCGGGCATGTGCTGGAAAATAGCCTTTAATCTGTTGATGTGCACTAAGAATCTTCGAATGGGGAAACCTTGCAGGTGACATTTCCCAAGCACGTTGGCTCCGAGGGCCCAGGAGTGTTTTATGGACTCGTTAAACTGACATTAACAGGAGGAGAGGTACACCGTTTCATTGAAGTCACAGCTTTTATGTGCCTGAGGGCCTTGCAGAAAGGTCATAAAAACCCAAAGACGTGGTTAGACGTGGGAACTTGTGTGCCACCTCAGCCATGGGTGACAGACTGAGAAGTGAAGAGAAAAAGGAAAGGGGTTCTGGGAGTCTAGGGCCAACAAACGGGGGGAAAGTAACTAGGAAACGTATTTGGGATTCTGAGGGGAGATAAGGGTGATTCTAATAAGGCCTGTGGATGCAAACTCATCTTGGTACTGGCTCTCTGTCCTGTTGATCGGAGTTACTCTCCTCATTCTGGTCGAGGAGAGGGAGGTGGGGACCTATACCACCTTCACAAAGGGGGATGCATGCCCTGCTTTTAGGCAGACAAGAGGGGAGCAAATAGCCTTTCCTACACCTGTGGATTCTCAAATGCCTTCAGCACAGAAGAATCCTTGCTGAAACTGGTTTGGCTTAGTGGATAGACCGTCGGCCTGCGGACTGAAAGGTCTCGGGTTTGATTCCGGTCAGAGGCATGGACCTTGGTTGCGGGCACATCCCCAGTAAGGGGTGTGCAAGAGGCAGCTGTCAGATGATGACTCTCTCTCCTCGATGTTTCTAACTCTATCCCTCTCTCTTCCTCTCTGTAAAAAATCAATAAAATATATTTTTAAATAAAGAATCCTTATGCCAAAGTGGCATACTCCAGACCCCTCTCATCAGACCACCTGGGTCCAAACCAGCGCCATCATTTCTCAGCTGTGTGACCTCGAGCGAGTCTCTTAAATTCTCTGTACGACGGGCGTCTCGAGTTATTCTCTCCGTAGAAATGCCGGGGGGAGGAAGTGAGTTCCTGTCGGCAAACTGCTTAGAGCAGTATCCACTAAAGGCGATGTAAGTGTGACATTGTTTTAATTATCTTCTGGCTTTGCATTTTCAATTCCAAGAATGTGCCCAAAGCACTGGAAAATTGCACTAAAATGTGCATATAAGGACGTCCCTTGCAAAGTTGTTTAGAATAGCCAAAAATAGGGAAACCAAATAGATGTCCGCAAACGGGGGTTGAGTAAACTGTCTGGACAACGGAGCGCTAGGCGAGCATTACCAAGCACCATGTGGATGTCTACTTAGTGGTTTGGGAAGATGCTATATTTCCAAGAAAACCTTTAAAAGACGACATGCATGCCCCGCCAGCATGGCTCAGTGGCTGAGGAGATCCCAGTTCGCTGCCCGGTCAGGGCACAGGCCCGGGCGGCAGGCACCATCCCCAGAGTGGGGAGTGCAGGAGGCAGCCCATCGGTGACGCTCTCTCTCCCTCTCCCTCTCCCTTCCTCTCTAACATCAATCAAAAAATATATTAGGAAAAGTCCTTGGAAGTCTGGACACCAGACAGAGGAGGGCCGCTGAATGGCGGGACTATGACGTGCCCTCACATGCTTCTTGCTCCTCTGCATGTTCTGGTTTGTCCGTGATACGTGCACGTTTCCTGTCTCGTTTGAACAGTAAAGCCTGAGCGTAGAACTGTGAACAGCTCTCTGGTGAGTTAAGTGTATGGAACAGAGTTAAACGGTCAGTCTGCCTGCCCCTGAGCCGAGGCCGGGAGCGGTCGAGGGTCAGATGGTGGTGCTGGTGGCGGTTTAACAGCGTAGTTAGCCGCCACCTTTTCACGGCCGTTGGCTAAAGATACGAGACTTGGGTCAGAGACAAAGGACGGCGGGCTCGTCACGGCCATCGCTGGCGCATCGGCGGCGCCTGTGCCGGTTCCAGCCTCCGTCCGGCAGAGCGTGCCGAGGGCCGGGTGGCACCGCACACAGGGGTGGTCCCCGCAAAGGAGCCGGAGCCGGGAGCCGGAACCCTAGTGAGGAGCAGTAAGCACATCGGCCCGCTCCGGAGGGAGCCGCTCCGTCCCCCAGGCTGTGCGTCACCAGCATCCCTCCCGATGTGCAGACACCCGAGGCCCGGGGGGAGCCGGCTCCCCACAGCCCCGCTTCTCGAATGTTAACGGGCATGTGAGTCACCAGGCCTCTTGTTAAACGGCAGGGGCTGAGGCAGGAAGTCTGGGTGGGGCCCGAGAGCTGGCTCCCGAGAGAGGTTCTAACCAGCTCCAGGCCACGCTGGTGCCGCTGGCCCCAGCCCACGCGCTGAGCGAGGCCTCGGGCAGCCCCTCGGTGCCCAGGCCTGGGCAGCGGCGGGTGCAGGCCAGAGCGCTGGCCAGGTGGGGAGGAGTGGGAGGAGGGGAGGGTCCTGTGATTAAGTGGGGATGGCTGAGGGGGGTGGAACCTTCCTGAGTCTTCCCCAGTGCTGATCAGAGGGGGATGTCGGGAAGCTGGAAGGCTGGACTTGACCATGAACAAGCACACAGCGTGGCCGGGAGCCTGAGAAGGTGCTTTCCCACCACCCAGGGCCCCTGGAGCCCCCGAGTGAGAGGTTCCTGCCCCCCCCCCCCCCCGGAAGCTCTTCTGCCCCCACAGTTCCCAGAAACAGCTCCTTCCTCCAGCACCGCCCCACCTGCCTCCCCGCGGCCTCTGTCTCTTCCTGTTGTGGTCCAACGCCGGGCGCAGGCAGCTCGGCTCCCACCGACGGGGAGAGCCGGCCGGAGGGGCCACAGCACAGTCACCCATTGCCCGTAGCTTCCGGGTGACCTGGGCCAGTCGTCCCTCTGAGCCCCTTTCCTCCCGTCCGCGTGGACTCAGCACCTCCGCCTCGGAGACTGTGGTGGAGGCGGAGGGAAACCGGGAACGATCAGTGCCCGGCGCCGTGGGGGCGGGAGGCTCCGGCCATCCTGGGCAGGTGCCTGATCACCATTCCCTGCCAGGACAGGCGATGACCTTAAAGCAGATCTTGTAGGAGGCGAGTGATTTGAGTAAGTCCCCTCTTCTCGCTAAGTCTACACTGGATAGTGGAGACAGCCCGGCTGGTGTGGCTCAGTGGCTGGGTGTTGACCTATGAACCCGGAGATCACGTTCGATTCCCAGTCAGGGCACAGGCCCAGGTTGAGGGCTCGATCCCCCGCATGGGGCACACAGGAGGCAGCCCATCAATGATTCTCTATCACGGATGTTCCCTCCACCCCCATTTCCCTTCCTCTCTGAAATCATTAAAAAATATATTTTTTAAAAAAATAAAACAAGCTGAAACTGGTTTGGATCAGTGGATAGAGCGTTGGCCTAGAGACTGAGGGGTCCAGGGTTCGATTCCGGTGAAGGGCATGTACCTTGGTGGCGGGCACGTCCCCAGTAGGGGGTGTGCAGGAGGCAGCTGGTCGATGATTCTCTCTCATCGATGTTTCTAATTCTCTATTCTCTCTTCCTCTCTGTAAAAAATCAGTATATTTTTTAAAAATAAAACAAAATGGAGATAATTCTCAGGGAACTCAAGTGAGGGACGAATGAGACAGAAGCCCTTTGTATGATGACCTGAAATGGTATCATTGCAAGGCAGGGCACAGACTGTGCACTGTGAAGAGAGGTGTGAGCCGCTCTGTCCAGCTCCGGGCACAGGGCATGGCGAGTAGAAACCAGGTGGTCTCACCTGGCACAGGGCCACCACAGCCCCCCCTGCAGGCGCAGCATGGTCCTGCAGGTAAATGCAGCCCCCCGGGGCACTGGCACGGGTGTCTGCGGGCCTGGGGACCCGTGGCTTCTCACCAGCAGGCTGGCTGTGGGTTTGCGCTTAGATCGAGGGCGAGGCAGCTCGCCGAGAGGCACAGCTGAGGAGGAGGGGTGGCCCGCGGCATGCTAGCTGCTGTGTAACCAAACTACCCCAGGATGTAGTGGCTTCAAACTACTTTATTACCGCCTCACAGGGGCCGCAGGTCCTGGGGCGTTGCGTGAGGCCGGTGGTGCGTCTCCCATCTCTCCTCCTCAGGAGCCACACCAAGCCCCGTCCTCCCCCCTGGAGTCCCAGGTCCCCCTCAGCCTGCTCAGCTCAGGCCTCGGGGAGGACGGGGCTCCCCACAAGCCCCTTCCCTGTGCGTTGCCAGGTCACCATGGCTGGCTGTTCAGAGGGCGAGGAGAGGTGCTCTGCCAGGCAGCCAGGTACGCACTGTGCCTAACGGTCAAGTAAGCTCGGTGGTGGTGTGCATTGACTTCCAACCTCTCCTAGAATCCTGTGTGGTGTGTGTTTAGAATCCTGCATGTCTTGTGTGTGTGTGTTTAGAATCCTGCATGTGTTGTGTGTGTCCAGAATCCTGCATGTCTTGTGTGTGTGTGTGTGTGTGTGTTGAGAATCCTGCATGTCTTGTGTGTGTGTGTTGAGAATCCTGCATGTCTTGTGTGTGTGTGTATCTGTGTGAGTGTTGAGAATCCTGCATGTCTTGTGTGTGTGTGTCTGTGTGTGTGTTGAGAATCCTGCATGTCTTGTGTGTGTGTGTGTGTGTTAGAATCCTGCATGTCTTGTGTGTGTGTTAGAATCCTGCATGTCTTGTGTGTGTGTGTGTGTTAGAATCCTGCATGTCTTGTGTGTGTGTGTGTGTGTTAGAATCCTGCATGTCTTGTGTGTGTGTGTTAGAATCCTGCATGTCTTGTGTGTGTGTGTGTGTGTGTTAGAATCCTGCATGTCTTGTGTGTGTGTGTGTTAGAATCCTGCATGTCTTGTGTGTGTGTGTGTGTTAGAATCCTGCATGTCTTGTGTGTGTGTGTGTGTTAGAATCCTGCATGTCGCCGAGACCGGTTTGGCTCAGTGGATAGAGCGTCGGCTTGGGGACTGAAGGGACCCGGGTTCGATTCCGGTCAAGGGCATGTACCTTGGTTGCGGGCATATCCCCAGTAGGGGGTGTGCAAGAGGCAGCTGATCGATGACTCTCTCTCTCATCGATGTTTCTAGCTTTCTGTCTCTCTCCCTTCCTCTCTGTACAAAATCAATAAAATATATTAAAAAAAAAAAAAAAAAAAAAAAAAGAATCCTGCATGTCTTGTGTGTGTGTGTGTGTGTGTGTGTGTGTGTGTTAGAATCCTGCATGTCTTGTGTGTGTGTGTTAGAATCCTGCATGTCTTGTGTGTGTGTGTGTGTGTGTGTGTGTGTTAGAATCCTGCATGTCTCTAACTCCTTGGCAGTCAGGGACGTCGTCTGAAGCCTCCGCTCTCGCTCCCAGGCCCTGCAGGGGGCTGCACACCGGTGGCTGATGCTGGCCCAGGGCCACCCCGTGTCTTGGCCTCTGTCTGCATCTCTGTATGAGGGCGATTCCCGCGCAGCTGAGGCAGCATCAGGCCCACAGTGTGGCAGCTGGAAGCGCCAGGGGGAGCACCCGGGCCAGCCCTCAGCTCCCGGAGGCGGGCAGGCCAATCCTGACTGTTTCCCGGAGATGAAGCCCCCCTTGTCCTGCCTGGAAGCTGGTTTAACAGTGTCCGGGGCTGGTGCAGCCACTGTGGAGATCAGTGTGGCGTTTCCTCAAACTTAAATATGGAACTGCCCGCTGACCCAGTGAGCCCACTTCTAGGAATATATCCTAAAAAACCTGAAACACCATCAGAAAGAATGTGTGCACCCCTCTGTCCATAGCAGCACAATTCACAATAGCCAACATCTGCAAACAGCCAGGTGCCCATCAGTAGATGGGTGGATAGAAAAGCTGTGGTACATGTATGCCCTGGAAGGCTATGCAGCTGCAAACAAGAACCTCTTACCCTGAGACAGCGTGGAGGGACAGTATCATGCTAATAAGTCAATATCATGAAATAAGTCAGTCAGAGGAAGACAAGTATCACATGATCTCACTCGTATGTGGAACCTAAGTAACAAAATAAACCGACAAACGGAGTGGATCCAGAGACATGGGAGATGGAACAGAGGGCGGGAACTCGGAGGGAAGGTGGGGGGAGGGTGGGCGGGTGCGAGGTAATCAACCAAGGACCTCCTGGCCCATGGACACAGGAAATGGAGTGGGGAGAGCCTGGGGTGGGGGAAAGGAGGGGCAGGCTGGAGGGAGGTCATGGGGGAATAAAGGGGACATGTGTAATACTTCCAACAATAGTTTAATTTTATCCCTGGATTGGCTGTCTTGTGTGTGAGTATGTGTGTGTGTGTGTGTGTGTGTGTGTGTGCACGCGTGTGTGTTAATCCCCACAGGAGGATATTTTTCCGTTGATTTTTAGAGAGGGTGGGAGGGGATGAGAGATGGGGAAGGAAGGAGAGGGGGCAGAGAGAAGCATCAATGTGAGAGAGAGACATCGATTGGTTGGCTCCTGCGCACACCCCGACTAGTGGTCGGGAATCGAATCTAACAACCCAGGTGTGTGCCCCTGACCTGGAATCAAACCCCTGAACCCTCTGATGCACAGGCCAGCACTCTAACCACTGAGCAACACTGGCCCGGGCTTGCCTGCTTTTCCTTCCCTGTTTCTATCGATCTTTCTTTCACCTCCCCAATAACCTACGTGCACCCGAGTGCTTGTCTCTGGGCTGCTTCCGGGAGAACCCAAACCAGAGAACAGTGGCCCTGGCTCCGTGTGTGTGGAAGGGAAGCACAGCAACTCGGGACAGGGAGCCTCGCAGAGGCTTTTCAAAGCTTTGCTTAACATGCGATTGGGGGGATGAGGGGAGGCTCATGTTTGGAGAGAAGCAATAGTCACGTGGAGGCTTCTCGGCCTCACCTCCCGGGAATGACGGCTGGAGCTTCTTGCAGACCACTAAGGGCAGGGCGTGTGCTTAATGACAAGGAAAGGAAAGCGGTTTGGCTCAGCGGTAGAGCGTCGGTCTGCAGACTGAAAGGTCCCAGGTTCGATTCCGGTCAGGGGCATGTATTGTACATTGGTTGCGGGCGCATCCCCAGTAGGGGGTGTGCAAGAGGCAGCTGGTCGATGTTTCTCCCTCATAGATGTTTCTAGCTCTCTATCTCTCTCCCTTCCTCTCTGTAAAAAATCAATAAAATATATATATATATATTTTTTTAAAGAAAGGTCTCTGGGATATCTGGAGCATCTTC